>NC_140915.1:39481611-39906026 GCF_045865225.1 Trachurus japonicus | reverse complement strand
TCAGCTAAGATTTTGGAAGTGCTGGAGCCGTTGCAGCTGGACCCGGGCCTGTGCGTCGGATTTGGGTTTGATGGCGCATCAGTCATGTCGGGGAACAGAGGAGGGGTACATGTGATACTGAAGAAGACGTTTCCCCACGCTTTATATGTACATTGTAACTCACATCGACTTAACCTTGTCCTGTGCACAGCCGCTAAAGTGTCTCCTGGCATTTCAACATTTTTCGATATTATAAACAGCTTGCACAACTTCATGACTGGGGCGCACAGACACGCCAAATTTCTGGACATTCAAAAAGAGATGCGACCAGGGCAAAAAACACTGGAGCTGGAGAGATGCTGTGATGTGCGGTGGAGCTCACGGTCAAATGCGGTCAGTAAGGTGTTGACGCTCCTGGGACCTATTTTGGAGACCCTCGCCACATTCTCCGAAAGTTCTGGCCAAACAAAACTTGAAGCTGAATCCCTACTCCACCAAATGCAAATGAAAAAGTTTTTGTTTCTGCTTGTCACATTCAACCAGTTATTTGAAGTCAGCGACTACGCCACTAAGGGCTTGCAATCTCCCACATTATCAGTCACAGATTGTATTGATCTGGTAGAAGGGCTCAAAGACAGCTACACACAATTTAGAAATGAAAATGATACATTTAATAAAGTGCTGGCACTGACAGATGAGCTCATGAATAAACATGATATTGTGCGCTGGGATGTCAGTGGAACTCGCAAGAGAAAGTTGCCGGCCAGGTTAGACAATACGCACGTGGATTCTACTCTGGGCAAATCATCACCTGTACAACAAAAGTCGGATCTACAGAAATTATGGAATGACATACTGGACAAGCAGATAATGGAGCTGAACACACGTTTCACGCCAGACACATACGGCTTCATGACAGCCGCTGCTGCCTGCTTGCCACAGTCAGACACCTTTGGAGACAAGGCTCTCATCCGGCCCGCCTGTGCACACTTTTCCATTCCGGTGGAGGACGCAGAGCACACTGTGTTTGTGCAGCAGCTTAAAAGAAAGGCCAACAAGACCACAAACGAGAAAAAAGAAACACTCAAAGAGGTGCTGGACGCATGCCCCCGTGATATCTTCCCCAACATGAACTGTCTCCTGCGGGCCGTCCTCACATTGCCCATGACGACTTGCACTGTGGAAAGACTCTTTTCTGCTGTCAATAGAATAAAAACAGGCACCAGATCGACGATGTTGACAGATAGACTAAATGCGTTGTCCCTGCTTTCATTTGAGAGGGAATTAACTGATTCACTGGGACACCAATAAATTCTTGCTGTGTTCAGCACGAAACCCCGCCGTCTCCTATTGTAACAAGCCCACAAACTTGAATTGAGTTCATGTGTGATCAGCTATCGGACTGTTATGTTGTTGTTTCTATGGTTAGATGTTATTAATTTGATTACTCTGGAGAAATAAGCTACAGCAAAGTTAATTTGGGACCGTTTCCCTGCTGTTTTGGAGTTTTTTCCATGTTATTTCATATGTGTTTCTGATCTGAATGAGAATAGAATGAATTAAGAATAAATGGAGAGAGAAACAGACCCTCACCCTCCAAAGATATAATTCCGTCACAGTCTTTTTGTGCATTGAACGTTCAAGAGAGATATGAAGTTAGGCTTACTGCCAAGTCTTTGTCCGCTTCAGCACTGAGCTGAGGACAGCGACGCAAGAGCCAGGTAGTCGCTGTCCCCAGCGCCGCAGAAAAGTGCTGAAACGGAGATGACGGAGATGACGCTGTGTTTGTTTTTTTTTTGTCTTATTTTAACTGGCCCATCCAGTTTTCTGTAGTGATGTTCGATACCACAAATTTCCTTTCCGATCCGATACTGGGTAAAATTCAGGCTGGTATCGGCGATACCAATCCGGTTACCGACACTTTGTGCAAATGCATCTAATGTGCCTGGTAAATCTAATAAAATAAAAAAAAGTACTGTATTTCAAGTCATAGCTTCCTAAGGATGCAAGACTTCAGAGTAACCTAACGTATTTATTTTAAACTCTGAACTATATTGAGGTAGACTGACTTTGTGAGCAGCTTACGCGTTATGCACTTACCCGGGCGGAAGAAAAAGTAGTTCCCACCAACCGCGTGTCATTTAGACAAGATCTGAATAGTTTAGTTACTTTCCACTGTGTTCCTGTTAATGATATGCATAACCACAAATGACTGAAGTATCAAAAGTATCGATATTTTCATTTGAGTATCGATTCTAGAGCACACAGACCTGGTATCGGAAGTATCGATATTTCAGTATCGATCTGCACACCACTAGTTTTCTGAAGGCCCACCCACAATCAAAATCCTGGCGCCGCTACTGCTCTCCCCTCCTCTCCCCTCCCCTCTCCTCTCCTTCCCTCTCCTCCCCTCCCCTCCCCCTCCGGTGTCTCTCACTCTCTCTGTGTTTCTGCAGATCCACCGGAGCTCCATCTCTCTGCACCAGCCGCCGCCTGCATCGCCTGCTCCCGAACTTAAGTTAACTCATTAACTTCCATTTAATAGACTTGAAGAAGGAAAAGACAAAGACAAATGGTGAAATCTATGCTGAATGATACAGCTGTTATAGCCGTACAAAGAAAGGTAAAGAAAAACAAACAATTAAAAAAAACTACCAAATAAAAACATTTTTCCAGCTTAATTTAATAAATACACTTTACAGTACAATTTCATAGATAACACATACACAGAGCTGGTAGTATAATTTACAGTAACTGCAAATGGAGACTGAATTCATAGAATTAAGTCTCTGCAAATAATTGGTGAAGGATCTGGGGAGCGAGATTGCACTGAGGGAAAAGCATTTACACAGGTGTTACCTTTCTCCAAGGAAGGCAACGAAGACCTGCAATCTGCAGTCACACAATTAGTGGTTTACATAGCAACATTTTGACCTTTAACTGTCACCTGTGGTGTTCTAATTAAGAGCAACAGATGTCTAAATATCACTTAATGAAACAATAAGGGAGAGGCAATCCAGTACGCAGGGTTCTCTATTTGATAATGTTATTTCTCCACCATAATGTTATACATCTGTTCTAAATAAAAGCAGCCCACATCTCAGCCTGTAGCTCCTGCCTCAGTCACAGGACAGTGAAGCTACAGTGCCACCACATGGTACTGGCTGAATGACAAACATGCCCTGGCTCGCGGTGCCTGCATGGGAGAAAGGTCAGTGTGAGACCATTGCACACATCTCAGAGCACATGCAGTGACCTTATGGAAAAGAATGACACAGAGGAGAGGCAGAAAAGCACATCACAGAAACCTCAGACTGACAGCTGATTGAAAGCATCTGAATTCTGAAGTTGTGCTCTCCACAAAGTGAAAATAAAAGTAACCCTGATGCGTGCTGCGATGACAGCCGTCGCTCGGTCACTGATTGACGCATGAAACACGATAAGAAAAGTTCATTACAAAAACATTCCAAGTAAAACAACAGGGACTTGCCGGTAATGATAATGGCACAATAAATATGACAATAAAAATGTTTGTGAAAACACTGGTGAGGTTTTAACTTGAAGATGTGTCAGCTATTGTCTTTTGGGATGGGAAATTATCATTGTGGTACAAAGCAGCTTTAAATGCACTAAAAGACCATTTCATCTGATGTGGTAATTCCAGTTGTATTCAAAGTCCAATGTTTTGCTTGCACTTTTACACACATGCATACGGCACAAAACGAACACACCTGCAAACAGCTGGGAGGGCTGAGCAGTTAACACAACAGTTAAGTAGATTTTTTACAGTCATTTAGTAGTAGGATAACGATTATTGAGATAATAGGATGTAGGATGTGTTTTATTGCTGCGCCCGCCTCAGATCATTACAGCTGTGGTTTCTATTAAAGGGTTTAAGTGGTGACTCGGTTTCCACTTGACACAGAATGTTTGTTTTGTTATCTGCTTTTGTCTACGCGTCCTGGGAAATAGCTGCCGCACGGGCTGCACTGATATTGGCCTGTCAGACCAAATGCATTGTGTTGTGATTGATTTTATGCCTAATGCTGACATGATGCACAATGACTGTGGTCTCACCAAGTCCCATGTGGAATGATGTAGAGGGGTTTGTCTGAGCTCTTTGACAGAGACAGCCCACGTGTTATTTCACCTGTGGCTGACTTTGCTCTGCTCTTTCTCTTCCTTGTCATACATATGTTGTGACCTCACAGCATCCGCAGCAGTGCTGACCTCATGACTGCACATTTAACTACACATTTACATGCAACACTTTAAATTAATGCTCCTTGGGAGTAGTAACTTGTGATACGAGTATTGTATTACTGCAGATACAACCTCACTGCTGGCTAAATGCATCCAGTCTTAGTTTAAAAAGTAGAGGTCAAGGATTCAGGATAAGTAACTTCTTTTTAAATATTCAAACTGAAATTTGACATTTCAAACACATAATACATTCATGACTGTGACTTAGAGTGGATACTAGTATCCCTGAAAATGAAGCATTTTCTTCTTAGACCAGAGTGTTATATTACTGAAAAGCATTACTGGGCTGTTTTCTATCATACAACATTAGCACAGGATATATGTATATTGTAATGAGACCTCCAGGATCAGCTGAACAATTTCTTCCAAAGGGCCTGGATAACATCACTGTAAAGTCATTTAAGTCTTTGTTAGGCAAACATCTGTTTGCAGAAAATGAATGATATGTATGAATGGAGTGATATCTGATTGAGGAACTGAGCAAGATTACACTGATCTGGAGTGAGTCCAGACTGAACGACTCATGTGTCATGATGCATCCTCCTTAATTCCCTCCTGTCTTGATGTAAGTCAGTGCTGGGGAGGAAACTGCATAGTGTGGTAGTACAGCAGTTTGTAGTATTACTAACAGTAACTTCAGACAGATTCATAGAGGTTGTGAAAAATGTTGTCTCCTCTTCCACAGAAACTGTAATGGTGCCCTTGAGCAAGGCACCACTACACCATCATAAATCAGTGTGGACAGTGGAGCTGCTGGTGGTCAGCAGGAGGAGACTGTAGATCTGTGACTGCACTGTAACTGTAGACATGTAGTGGGACTTTGTTGAAACCGTGCATGCGGAAAAACAACCTGTCTGGATAAATCAAGTTGAGGAAAATATGGCTGTCTCGGTCTGTGTTGGCTTGCCCGGTCCCTGCTCGCTGAGCTGGAGCACACTGTGCTGCTGCTGGTGTTTAGTCCAGGGGAACCTCTGACACACTGGGCAGCATGGAGGCCGTGGCCAGCTTCGATTCCTTCATCTTGTCCAGGCCGAAGAGGAGGTCCAGCTGGGTAACTGGCCGCAACCGCTCCTCACCCAGAGGTCTGGAGCAAAGCAAACAAAAGGACAGAGGTCAGCAGCTGAGAAGCAAAAGCTTTCAACACTACACACTATACCACTCTTCATAGTAGTATACTGTTATTGCTGTAGTATAAAAGGAATCAATATACTGTACTTAACCAGTTTAAACTACCAGGAAACGATATATTATATCAGCTACTGACCATAAATAAAACTGTTATTGGAACAGACAGCAGAGATGTTCCTGAACCTGTTTCACCCTCACCCAGAGTTACTCTACATCTTGTTCATTTAAGATCAGCTCCTTTATTTCCTGCTTTGCATCGTGGGAGAATAGCGTCCATTAAAGCAGAAGTAAGGTGAATGTTTGTGTTAATCTAAGTCTTAAATAGTTGTATCTTCCGACAGCAATCACTTCTATAGAGTGTTTGGTCTGAAACACGGGTCTGTCAGTCACTCTGCTCTGCTCTGAGCCCAGGAGAAAACTTTCCTTGTATCCTACAACCTTTATCCAATGAGGAGAGAGAACGGCATAAAGGGGCAGTCCTCTCTGTGTGTGCAGCCAAGGGATGCGCCTGAATGTGGTGACGTAGGGACGAGGGCGGGGACTGCTAACTCCATCTGCTGACAGGAAGTTAGCCAAAACCACCGGATCGCTTACTGCTGCTTTAACATTAAAAATAACATTAATAGCCCTATAATGTCTCTTTTTGAATATCTTAAAATTTGTATGAGTTATTATCTTCTTGTGTGTTTTAACGATTCCGCCGCTCTGACAATTTTTTAAAGGATCGCAGGTGAACGGAGAACAGATAAATGCAGAATGACCCTTTTAGCAGTTGTTTCTGAATCCTCTTCTTCTCTTAAAACAACATGCTGACACCCAGAATCAGAACTGCAGAGAGCCACAAGTGTAGTGTTTGGATGACTGAAGAATGAAAAGTAACAGTTTTAAATATTTCTTCTGTTAGCAATGCCTTGCTCCATGAGGAGTTTTAGTAGACTCTTAGCAACAGCTCATGGGTTACACAGATCAGATATTTGACCTTTTATAAAATATCAGATGTTTTTAAAACCACCTAGATCCACTTCTAATAATGTTTATTTTATTGAAACACAGTAGTTTGTGATCAGGATTCTAGTAGCTGTGCATGTGAAGACTGGGTGTTCATCTTTTATTCTAATCACTATCAGTTCTGATATCCCACAGTCTAAATGCTAATTCAAAATCTTGAATGTTTTGCAAAGCCCTGCTCACACACTGTTAAGGTTGAGTACTATAGTTAAACAAAGAGAAGTCAATGGACACAAGGGCAGTGAAATCTTGTGGGTGTTTGTACTTTTCCTCCTCCTCCTCCTGGCAGTCCTGGAGCTGCTGAGCGATCTGTCTCATCTGCTCCTTGCGGACGTAGTCCCGGACTCGGTACATGGCAGCGTCACGGCACAGCTCCCGCAGGTCGCTGCCAGAGTAGCCCTCTGTCTTCTCAGCTATCTCCTTCAGATTAATGGCATTGCTCAACTGAAGAGAGACGCAGGACAGCAAAAAGAGACAATTACATACCATTGATCCGTTAGGTGTCACTAGTCCTTGGTCATGTTTGTTACTGCCGTTAAAGTGCCAACTGTTCACGGGTAATAAGATTCACTTTAGTGTGACTTGACAGTGAAAGTGTGAGATTTTGTCTTAAAGACACAATAGCGCTGTGAATGACTTGTTACCTAGATGATTACAAGTCATACTTACATTTTCTCCTGCTAAAATCAGCCTCAGGATATCTTGTCTTTGTCTCACACACTGCAGAGAGGGACGGACACTGGTTGTTATTAAGAAAATCAAAGAGGAATAAAAGGATGGATCTATCAACAAACAAACAACTAATGACACGTTTTAAGACTTTCTTAGCATTAGACACTTGTGTGAGTGCAATTAAAACTGCCCAGACATGTTACACATAAACAATATGTGGGAATACATTGGCTGCAGACAGCAATTACCTGTATAGTTTAAAAAACACCTCAGATTTTAATTCTTAAAGCATCAACAATTCACAAACATTCACTGTGCATATGCAAGATATGGGACTCGTCCTGTGGTTTGGCCAGCAGCCATTACACAATCTGAGAGAGACATGCACTTCAGTGTGTTTCTCTCTTTTCCTTCACTGAATGAAGACGAGTGCTGGTGCAGTGGGGCCTAGAGTTTATTATCTGCAAACAGAAGTTTATTCTAGTGTTTTATATGTACTATGGATACGTTCACCCTGTACATTTGAAAAGAGAGTGTGATAATGTAAGATATAAAAGCTACTAATGGGCTTTATGCACAGCTCCACCACTTCCTGAATTTAAGGCAGGTTCTTCATTTCCTGTCTTTCATTATTGGACAAACTGATTAATCCAGGTGTGTCTGACCATTGTGACTACTCAGACAGGAAATAAAAGAGCTGCCTTAAATTCAGGAAGTGGTGGAGCTGTGCATAGAGCCCATTGGAAGTAACATATCACCGTTAAAACGGCCTGCCCTCCCTTCCCACGAACCAGTCTGCCATCCAGTCCTCCCAAGCTGGCCTGCTCCCCCTTCCTCTCCTCCCACCAGAAGCTGCCTCCATCAGCTCGTTAACATTTCCATGTTTCTCACATTCTCTGTTATAAACTGTTTTCTTGTCTGTAACAACATCTCTGTCCTGGGTGAGGGATCCCTCCTCTGTTGCTCACCCTGAGCTTTCTCCTGGTTTTCCCTGTTAAAAGGGTTTTCCATGGAGCTTTTCCTCAGTGGATGTGAGGGTCTAAGGACAGAGGATGTTGTTATGATGGGATGTAAAGCCCTTTGAGACAAACTGTTTGTAAAAATGGGCTATACAAATAAAACTGCCTCACCTTGCCTTTGCCATCACAAACTGTATGTATGTATATGAGTATCAATTGTATTTATATAGGTGTTCATCTGTGCTGGTGTTTGTCTTACTGGGAGGCCAACATGGAAAGTGGCGGGCATCCTCCGCAGAATGGCTGGGTCCACATCCTGTGGTCGGTTTGTAGCTCCCATCACCATCACCTACGATTCAAAGAGTCACAATGTGAACGTGCCAAAAGTCACCACATTTTACACTGACTCCTAAAACAGAGCACAGGCAGGTAGAGCTCTGGCTGTTTTACCTGGGTGGTTGAGGAAGTATCTAGGCCGTCCCACAGACTCATGAACTGGGCCTTCATCATGGCTGTGGCCTCGTGGTCCAGGCTGGAGCGATTCCTGAGAAACGACTCTAACACAGGAAAAAAACAGCGCATGAGGACGGCATCTACACAAAACTCATCATATCCCACTGAGACCAACAGGCTGAGATTAGTTTGGGCTATTTCATGTGGATGAAATTGGATTATGCTGCTTTGCTTGTGTATTAGCCTGATATTGCCCCAATGGATTTAAGCATTGTTTTATCCTGCACCAGATTATTTTTAACGGTGGGGGGTTGGGGCACACCCGGCACAGAGGGAGAGATATGGGAAAAACACAGCATGACATTGAATGGCTGGAGGGCAAACCACATGGGCGCAAATGGCCTGAGCAGCAAGTCCCTGGTTCAGTTTCCAGGCAGCTTGCACATTGATTCCTGACAACCTCCACTTTCACTGTCACATAATGAGACATTAAATACACAACAAAATGACAATTAAAACATTGGCTGCATTGCATGCTGGTGTTCTGAAACAACAGGAAGTTAGTTTCTGTGAATGGGCCCACTCACAAACACAGGCAGCAGTTGAAGCTGCAGCAGCAGCAGCAAAACGCAGCTCATGGACCCTAACCCTACCCCTGATGAAAGCAGGTTAATGCCACGTTTCCACAACAACCACCAAATATCATCCTCCATCTAGGAGCTCATTCAAATGTAAACTCACAATATATTTTTAGTTGAAGCAACTTAGGTCACGTTCACACCAGCCTTGTTTACCCCCTTGGTGCGGTTTGTTTGGGTGGGTGTGAACGCTGGCCTCGGTCCGCTAGCTGGTGAACTCTAGAGCGGTTTACTTCTGGTGTGAACCCCATCCGCACCAATCACAGGAAGCTCACCGTTTTATGCATCACTTGCATGGCTTCTGTGAACAAGAGCTGCTGTTATGATGAACCAACTATTTTATTTTTACATGTTTATGATTGTAAAACGTATTATTGTCCACTGGTCCCGCTCGTATGGCAAAATAAAAAAGGCTGTGGTATGCTCTCGTTACTTCCTGTGGTCTTCTGTGATATGACCGTCTGACTGCAGAGCCTCTTCAGCTAAATGCATGCATTAATACATTATTTACTGCCATTCATATGCGCGGCGCTTTAAAGTCTGATGATATACACTCAAACTCGGCACCAACATGACAATAAGCCGACGATGCTCCATGATGCCAGGAAGTCGTTCTACTTGCCTAAACTGTGACCAATAACTGAAGGGCATTTGCGGCCATCTGACTTTTGTTTACAGTTTTTGGACCGTTTGAGTTTGGCCTTTGTGAACGCAAACCGGACCAATTGAAAAACTGCAACCATGTACCATCCTTGCGTTGGTTCGGCTCGGATAACGGACCTTTAGGTGTGAACTCGCCCTTAGAAAGCATGACTCTAAATCATGACTGAGCAGAAGTTTTCTTTAGTATCAGAATAATCCAGAGATAGTTGTCTGTATAGCCAGTGTAAACAACTTTTGTCATCAAACTGCCAATAGTTGATTCAACATTCTTTTTTATATTATATTATAAAATATGAAAATGTGAATCTATCTAAATATAATCAGGACTGTGTCTTTGGGGCTGCTTACAAGTCTGTCTTTACAAATCCCTGTCCCTGGCATGACACCAAGGACATTATGAATGACCTGGACAGTTTCAGGTGTGGCTGCTTTTCCAGCTTCACAAGAAGAAAATGTTGAGGGAAACTCTCAAAACATCACAACTATATCTGGCTTTTCTGACTAAATCAGATTTTCTATTTTAAATATCACCTTATCATTTGTCTTGACAGAATAACAACATCAGACAGTGTAATAAAGTGACACTTTCAAGATAAACTCACCAATCTCATCAATGAAGACGATACAGGGTTGGATTTTGACCGCCAGTGAGAAGACTGCAGCAGTCAGCTTCTGCGATTCACCATACCACATGTCTGTCAGAGTGGAGGCCTGAAGGTTGATGAACTTGCACCCTGAGGCTTTGGCAGTTGCCTTGGCAATCATGGTCTTCCCACATCCCGGCGGACCAAATAATAAAACACCTGCAAGGAAAGAATATAAATTAGTCATCGTCTTTCAACCCCTGTTAGGTTTTGGTTTCAAACATCTTCCATATTCCCTGCATGTATCTCTGGAGTGTGCACAATACTTTTCATATATTGTATATCTGTAAAATATACCCATTTTGAGAGGAAGGGGAAAACGACTCAATAAATAAAACTCAAAAACCTCAAGTGTGTCATTTTTTCCCTAACTTGGTGTTCTGCAGCTCATACACAAACAGAGCATTTGGCCCAGCTCAACCAATCTGTTCCCACAGGCAAAACTTTTATAAGTTACATGATATAAACAAAGCTGGAAGTCGAGGGATGGAGCTGGATTCCCAAAGCAGCTAATTGTGGATGTTGACTCATCCTTGAGGCTGTGTATAAAGCTTCATGCCAAACAGTAAAGACTCGCTACAGAAAGTAAAGTATTCCTCTAAGTGATCATCTGCTGTCACACTGCATAAATCTGTGTGCATTATGTGCATAAATCTTGTCAGATGCTTTCTGGCACATAACTCCAGATGGAAGCAAAATGTAGCGAATGGCTCTCTAAGAATAATGATGAAGACAACAGCAAGCTGAGATGAAATATTAACAAGTTTTGATATCTCTACCTTTTCATGCAGTGCAGTCAGATATTGCAACAATGCCTCTTATTATTTTGGGTTTATTCTCTAATGTATTGGTTTAGAATATTGACTTGAATGCTGATATTGATAAGTATTGACTGTGATATTAAAAAGCAGTTGAAAGGTTATCTCCTGTTCTCAGCACTTGTTTCACAGACTGAAGGCATAAATTGGCAAATAAATAATAATAAGCAAGCTTTAAATATATTCTCAGTTGGGAACCCAACTGGCGATAGACGTCTTTGAGCCCGGATATGCCCATGTGGGACGTCGACCACATCCTATACTGCTGAATACTGTGTGCAAACGTAGGTAAAACAGTGAAATGAATAAAGGGATGGAAGAAAGCGCCTTGTCATTGTTTTCAATATGTGGTTTGTTGTTGTTGTTTGTCAGATATCAATGTGCAGCTTTCAGTCCCTTAACAGATCTCACAAATACTCACAATTACCATGACAGGTTTATCTTGTTTTATAAAGGTGTAAATGACCATTTCAGTTCTCTGTGAGGGACCTGCTGTGATACCTTTAGGAGGCTGAAAGAGTTTGGAGTGAGCTAAAAGGTGTCTTTTCTGAAAGGGAAGGATGACGGTGTCTTGCAGCTCATTGATAATCTCATCCAGGCCGGCTATATCTCTCCAGGACACCTGCAGGAAGGATGAACACTGTCAAACAATTCTGTCCGAGTTCTTTTTCTGGGAAAGTGCACGTACAGAGAAGGGCAAAATTGCTTTCAGTTGATTGATAATCTGACAGTCATGGAGTGAAGATTACGACTTTTACCTTCATAGTTTGTGGATCGACGAGGTGAGATGCAATGTTCATCTCATACTCTGTTAGTTTGACTCCCTCCACACCAATCCTCTTCATCAGCTGTTCTGCCTGGATAGATAAACCACACAACTCAGCTGAAGACACATGGGGATAACAGAGCGCAAAAAGCTGCTCCAGGCTTTTCTTTTACCATGTCTGTTAGGCAAGGCACTCAAACATCAGTCTTCATCTTGAGCTCATACTCTTTTAATACACTTCATACTTATGCTGTGAAGATTAACATACCCTTTTCTTGGCTTGGTTTTTCTGTTTGTAGGTTGGATCCATAGCTTCTATGACCCATTTGATGCTGTAGTATGTGGCTGCACCAAAGATGGTCAACCTCACCAGCATGCCCACCACTTCATTCCTGGACAGCGGCCGCATCAGGGCCTCTCTGGGAAGATCTTTGAACAGCATCTCTGCTGGTTTATGTCAGACCATTGGCTGGGTGAAGAGAGGAAGGAGACGAAACGAAACCAGCTAGGAAATGATGCAGCGATAGAAGAGTGGCAGTCTGCCATCATGATTCAAGTCTGTCTGTTGCACACAAAGCCAATACAACAATGTACAATTTAATTTAATGTAGCACATTCGTAATTGCCCTAACACAACACTGAATGGCAACAAGTATTGACGAAGTAGGCTGCACATTTAAAACCGTCACACAGTGCTTGTTGGAGACCTGCAGTACACGCTGATCTCATCAAACACTTAGACACACACCTTAACGTCAGTGCGCTGCAGCGTTAGTGTGTTTTACTTTGTGGATGAAGATGTGTGTGTGTGAGAGAAGCTAAGCCGTCTGTCACGTGTTAACCATGTTTCCACCAGCACTGTCTAAGTAAGTTATCCCTGTCCACACACAGAGCAGCTGCTTTCATGGTGGATACCACCACACAAGTAAATCACGTTAACTCGTAACTTAGCAACCTAGCTAAAGCTAAAGCTAAAGCTAAAGCTAAGTAGCAGCCCTGTTTAGATATAAACCCGAACACATTAAGTTACCTCTGCTCTGGCCCGGGCTCACATCAACCTCACGGCTCTGCTTACTGGAGAGAAGAGGGTCCTACGTGCTGTTACTTCAACGCAACAATCACAGCTTTTGTTTCGTTATCGCAAATACAAAACAGTAGCATCGACGGTGCGCCGCGTTTGGTCGTCCGGGTAGGAACAAGCAGCAGCACCTTGGTTCCGCCCCGGCAGCGCGGCAGTCGGCCGCTGGATGGCAGCGGCGGCTCACAGGTGAAGCTGTCAGCACCGTGGACAGCTTCATGGAGGACTACCGAGGCCACAGCACAGGACAGGACGGTGGGGATGGGGAAATAATAGTGTGTGAGATTGGAGATTTATTAACGGATTTAATGTTTCTGTGGGTGAAGTGGACAGGGAGGTTTGTTAAAAATATAACGACAATAAGTAAATCTCTGCCATGTTTGTGTCTGATTTTATTTATAATAAAAGAAGAAGATGTGTTCTGTTTGTTTTGTGTGGAGGCATGTCTAAAACCATTCATATTTTCAATGAAATGCTTATTTCAAGTAAAATATAGTAAAGGCTATTTAAAATTCATGTTTTAAAGCAGAGTGTTTTGCAGGGGCTGTCTGTGTTCGTTGATTAGACTGTTATTGGACACCAAACACCCCAGCATGTCCTGGGGTAAGCTGCATGCAAATGTAGCCCAGTCAGAGATAGCTCAAATCTGCAGCCCTCATCTGTGTTTGGTTTCCACTCATTTCCAGTGCTGTCTGATAATGGATAATTCAGTCCTCCTAACGGCAGCCTCAAAGATAAGGCTGTAACAAACGGGCTTCTCCTGCAAGCAATTTATCACACATGGGCCAAAGGGATTGTTAATTGTCACAGATTGTGAGCTAAATTTAAAAATGCTGTTACAGCTTGTATCCAGACTGCTCCATGTGTCAGGATTTTGCCAGTGAAATACAGATGTTGCTGAGAAGAAACTAGTGCAGAAAAATTGCAGAAAAAGTGCACCAACTCTGTAATTTGAAGCATTTTACATCAAATCATTTAATGAATACACATGCTTCATTTGGTATTTTCCCACAAGATTCACAGTTCTTGCATCAGCTTAAACGCTGCCCCTCGAGCAAAAATAAACAATAACATTTCAGTGTAATGTACACCTCACAGTCCACAGGAGATGGAGTACAATCTGGCCCAGTTTACCACTCTTCTCTGAGAGCATAATTAACTGGATTTTGAACAATGTGCTACAGAAAGGGGATTGTCTTTTCTTCATTTTTCTTCTGTGTTGTTCTGTACTTGTGTGAGCATCCCCCCCTTTGTAGCCTAATTAGTTGTTCAAATTGGAAGCAAAATTCCTTCCAGCACATTTCCAGCTTTAAGAGTCCAGTAAAGAAAGTCCACCCTTGTTGTGGAAAATAGCAAACTGGCTGCTACTGCACACACCTTTGGCTGTGAAAATGCTTCATAAAAAGCTTTAATCCCCCTGTACTGTAGCAGGAAGTCCCAGGAGATAGCAGCCTGACAGGGCCATTTTGATGGGTGTGGGCATGAAAGCACAGGCGTGTGTATCTGCAAAGTGCAGCCGGGGCTCCACAATCCCACAACGCCTTGCAACTTGCCCAAACAACCACTCTCGAGCGGACAGGAGCAAAAAAACAAAAACACATTCAGCTCCCATGGCTGTCAACCTCCACCCTGCCATATAGTTGAAATACAACTTAAAGCTGCTGACTGATTATTTTGCAGGAAAAGATACAACTTCCTGATGAAAGGTGAAGCTTATGCCACTGTGGTTTATTGTATTTTTTTATGACTGTGACTGCCGGTCAGTGAATAGACACTACAGTTAAACTGTTTAACACCTCAGTAAATGGTCACATACAGCAGTTAATTACCCTTTCAATCTCCCAGGAAGAGATATTACCTCTGGCAGGAAGAGAAATCATCTGGGAGAGGATTATTTATTTTCCCTGTTATCCAGAGGAACTGAAAGGATTTATTTTGAAAACACTTAAGAGCTGGAGCTTGACCATTCACACAAGTATATTAACTAGTGAACATATGTTGGCTTCTTTTAATAGACTTCTGACTGTGTGGAAAAAAGATACAGAACATTTTGATCAACATGCATTTATTAACTGATTATGAAAATATATAAATGTTGACTTATTAGAAAGAGTGAAATTCGCCAACAAGAGGGATCTTTACTGATCTATATCTTCTTAAAGACACAATAGGAGCATGCATAAAAACACAATGTATTGCATTCAGTCACTGTACTTTCGCCATAACGAGGCTGCTACTCTTGCTCCTGGTTGCCCTTTTTGGCACCTCTCAGCTGCCAACTGTTCAGGGATGTAATATAAATGATTCATGTCTATTATATGTCAAATAAGCCTATCATTGTCATTTGGCAAAGATGAAAAGACAGAGGGATGAGCAGACGAGGGATGCATGAAAGAACCAATGTCTGGGTGAGACATGATACCGCTCAACACAGGGATTTCACATGGTGCTGAGGCTTCCTCAGGCATCCTGCACTCTTTGTTCATTCTGCCAAGGCAACTCACGCAAGCCGACAATCCACCGACATCACCACAGAATAAAGATTACAGCTGTAGTTGCAGACTGACAGCTTCCTCCAGTTCCCTCCACTCCACAGGCCTCACCATGGTTACAGAGACACTGATAACATGAGAAAAAAACTGCTTAAAAAATGGTGATAATTTGTTTTCTCCTTCTCTCCTATCACCTGAGACAGGTGAGAAGACTATGCATTCCCAATGGCACATCCATCCATGCATTTAGAGTAGGCTGATTTCAGACTTGTTGATGTGAGGAGAAAATCACTGTTTGGTGAATCAGAGGGTGAGTAAATAAAAGTATTCTACTACATTTTACAATTACAACATAAGACCTGTTTTTTTTTTCAAAGAGAAAACATGTATTTATTTGATTTTGCTTTCAAGTAGAAATGACAGCAGGCTGATAATGAAGGCAATGGGAACCCAATTATCCACTGAAACCAAGCATTATATTGTTAAACATTAGCAAAGTGACAACAGGAATGGGACGAATTATAATAGTGTAACATAATCATTATAATTACATTAGCACTTGTCTGAAATTCAAACACATTGTCACATAAGAAGCAGTACAGGTTTCCCAGAGACAACAAGTACATCTGTCATGCTGTTTAAGTTTTAAAATGGTAAACATCGTCTGTGAATAAAAGTGTTATTTCTACAGTGTGGACACACTGATAGCAGGTGTGAAGCCTGACACATTGGATGGATTGTAAACACTTCTTTCTTCTTTCCCTATGTGTGAAATGAAAATGTGTTATCGCCTGTCATCGGTGACAGGCGGCTGGTCTTTCTCATATACTTTTCAAATGGCATGTTCAGCTACAGTGTCTCTCCTTCAGCTCATATCAACATTCACTCAGAGCTGATGCATTTCAATTTCAAATTGAATGTCATAGTTAAGATATTAAAAGCATATAGCACTGCCTTTTTACATTCAGATGTAGTTTATGAGGTGAGCAGCTTGAATGTTTACTATCTTTCATGTTCTCAGAAGCAATATTAGCATGCATCATGGATGAACTAAAGAAGGTCAAGAAAGGTAAATTATTCCATGTATGGTTCCTTGCTGTGCATAATTATAAATAAGTATGGATGGGTAAGTGATTACTGTAACTATTAAATACAGCAGCAGCAGTTATTGGACAGGTGGGTAAGATGGGAATTCATGCTGGAGTAAAATCAGACATTCACAAGTTTTATTTCCATTTTAATTCTGTCTTCAATTCTGATCTTTACTGTCCTTTCTCCTTTGATGTCTAATAGGCTATATTTGTCTGAATGGCTTCTTGTCTAGTCTGCAGTAACCAATCTCTGGTCAAATTAAACTGGATACCACTGTGCCCATAATCGGTTTGAGAGGAACGAATGATAAACGTTGGGTTATTGAAATTTGTCTTCTAATTGTAATTCTAATGTTTCTATGCTTCTGACTATCCAAATGAGTTTTACCGATTCAAACCAGCTTCAGGCAGCTAACTGGCCCTCCCAGCTGACAAAAGTCCAAGTGACACAGCACTAATCGCTCCAAGGCCTCATCGCACTGGCTCCACACATCCACCATGGTTACAGCCTCACCACTCACCTGAAAAGCAGGAGCTGACTCCATAATCTCCACCTAGCATGAAGCATTCTGAGCTGTGGAGATGAAATTGAAGCGAACAGCTCCAATTCCTCAGGTAGATCCTAATAAGAAAAGCCCCAGGGAAGTCGGGTGGGGGGGCTGGTGTCTGCGTATGTGGGAGAAAGGTGGCGGCGGTTATGGGGGCTTCTAAAAAGCGTGAGAATGGCAGAGCTCCTCTGACAAGGTGGACGTTTAAGTTCAGGGCGTGTGAGACTTGTCCTGTCGAGTGAAAACAATTGGCCAGTTCCAGCTCCCATTCATCACACTGACAGCACTTGGCCACATGGAAATGAATGAATAAATAAAGGAGAACACATTCAGCGTGCGGATGAAGTGGAGCCTGCTGGGTAGACGCTGTCGGAGAGGACTGTCAGTTTGTATACTCTCCAGCCCTTGTTGGCAAAATGACATCCCCCATGACTGAAACGCTCCTTGCATATGGTTCTCCTGTCTCCAGTACACTATACATCACATACAAATGATTTCTGACACTGAAAGTAAAATTCCATCTCTACAATCCCCTTTCCAACCACCCATCTACTGATATTGTTGCCCCTGCTGGGCTCCTGTCATGACTAGCCTGTTGTCTCTGCACTGATAAAACAGGAGCAGTTAACCTCAGAGAACTCAAGCATATCAACATCCTTTTCTCAACGTTGACTGTGAAAAGAGCAGTATTTGTATGCACCCCATGTGGATAGAGAAAACTAGTCTTCACCCCCACAACTATCCTGCTCTTGAGCTATGACCTGCCACATATTCATTATTGATCAGTGCTTTCTGTTGCCACTGAGCTGCCTCTGCTACCTATAAGCATCCATGCTGGCCTACAAGCCTCCTTCCATGTGCAATTCAAAAGAAATGAGAGGATCTTTGATAAGGAACCAGTTTGATCCGCAGAGGTTGTACTGTAGACACATTGGGGTCATTTTGCTGAATTCTTTGTCTCTTTTATCTTGTGAGAGAAAGTTGAGGAAATCACTGGGAACATTTCCTGCACTCCATTAATGCTAGTTGAGCAATTTAGGTTGCAGTTAATTCAAGTAGATAGGATTGGATGATCTATTTGAATACTCTTAGTGGAATCATTCAGTCAGAAGTAATGCACATCTAATGAGCTGTGCATTTAAGGGTCCATAATGTGTGGCTGCACATTGACATGCCACCCTTGTTTAGGTAACATCTGCTTATTTGCTTTCTTAACCAGAGTTAAAATAGAAGATAATGGCACATTATTACAAGTCTTTTAATTAAATATCAAGGTATCCACCTTTTTCCTAACGTCAAAAATTTAAGCGGTGGAATCGAATGTTTACGTTTCCAAAGTTTCAGTAGTCGCGGTAAACGCATGGATCTTTTTTTGTTTTTTTCATTGAAAATCTGTAAAACGCATGGATCATCACACCAGCTTTTAACAATGGATATCAAACAAATGGATATCCATTGTTAAAAGCCAGTGTTAATAGACCCATGCGTTTACCGCAACTATGACAAATAGTGAAACCATGGAAACATAAACATACAATTCCACCGGCTTACGTTTTTGATGTTTGGAAACTTGTGGATAGCGAGTAAGCAAATAGCTTTGCTAGTAGCTTGTTAACATACTAGCTTCAGCAAAAGAAAAAGTGTGATGAAAACATTAGTTAATTCTGTTGTTGTTTACCACCACTTTAAGTTTGATGCTGAGCTCTGCAATGTTTCTTCTACACTGGTAAATAAATGTTACTCCGAACACTGGGCATGCCGTAGCAGCAGGCCTAGAGCAAGAACTCCACAGACCAAAAAAATCCTAAATGGCAATCTATTCCATCAAATTAATGCTGCAAACTGAAATCAAAACTAGTCTGCAACAAAGGCCTAGGAACATTTCATCTGTATCATTTGTCATTCACAGCCACTTTAGATGCATACTTACTTCAAACTTTTTATGGATACCTTGGATCAATCCATCATCACAACTCTGAACAGCGCAAGCAACTTCTTTTTTCCTTTTTCCAAAAAGCTCTTATTTTCATTATGACCTGAGCTCCCTCATCCGTGGTGTATCTTTGTGAGAGTGACACCTTGATCATAAATTACATACAGATGGTAGGATGGCACCCAACGCTAGCCTGGGGTAAGCAGTGGGTGGTTGCAGGGAGTCTTATGTTGCTTGGCTGCGCAGAGAACCATATTGATTACCACTCATGTTTCTTTTGAATCAGTCTCCATCACCCATTGGCCATTTTCTCCATTATATTTCATTTGGGAAGACAGATGATGGAGATGGCTGCCTGTGTGCTCAGACCCTGAGTCTGTGGCCTAGCAGAGATTCCATCAGGAGCTTTAGCATGGTCTCCATCACTCCACGATTGGCTAATGGAAGGAGGCACATCACTGTCACTGGCTGCGCCCTCCATCCTCCAACATCCTCCCTCACTGCACCCCCTAGGGGATCCAGGGACAACGTTTACTTTGGCTGATTAAAACACCTGCCAAACAACACCTGGGGTTCAGGCTAGACACCGTCAGTGACAGATGATATATGGTTTTGTCTATATATACCTTACATACAGTATTGGACATGTTACATGGTATATGTATATTTATAGTGAAATAATGATGATTTCTCATTTTATGTTGCTGTCTTTGTCAACCATTAAAGAAGTGCTTGGTATTGACACATCATTGTGCATTTTTTATTCAATACATCAAGTCTTTCCTAAGGCAGGATTGATAAGAAAACATTTTCTACGTCAATCAATGTCCAAAAATAATGAATATCTTTCCATATTTCTTTATTTATGCCTTGACAGGAAATTAAATCAGCAGCCATATTTTGCCCCGGTGATTGGAAACATTCCTCACTATGACAGCTACCACACATGACACATTCTTCCTCAAACACAATATAACTTTTGATTGTTCCTCGATAAGCCAGAGTTGGTGGATGGAGGTTCTATGTGGAGCGGATCTCGCTCGGCTGGTGTCAGCCAGATTTATTTTTCTTCCCAGCACTGGAGCTGGGTCAGCGCTCTGCTCAGCCCAAACCTCCTGGCGCTCTCACCAATCTATCAAGTTCATCAGTGCTCTATGTAGCCTGGGGGACACTGGCTGGCAGCCCGAATGAGCTCGCTCTTCCTCCTCCTCGTCTTCCTCCTGCCATTCCTTCTTCTCCCTGTGTAGCATGTCTGAGCCACAGAGGCCTGCTGATGTTTGCAGGCTGTATGGATTTTTATCCTCAGGTAAACTGCAGGATGTTTTTATTTATTTATTTATCTTTTGTTCAGTACCCTCAAATCTCCTCTGTGAACACACCAAAGCTAAACAAAGTAAACTCTCACACTACCTGCATCTCAAATACATATGGTAAAGAATGGACATTGTGGTGGTCTAGTGGTTACAATGTGTTACAACTGCAGTGTCAGTTCTCTTTCACTGTCAGCTATCTGACTAATAGGGCGAAAACACCAAGAAAAAAAAAAAAAACGAAGCAAGAAATGAAATACCTTTTTTGTGAATGACAATAATTAGTGGAAATTATTTATATATTTTTATTTGTTTATGTAATAGGGAAAATACATGTTAATGAAAATCTGCATAAAATTTGATTCTGTCATGCTAATGCCAATTTATTTCTGTAGTAACAGTACACACAAGTGGGTGGCATGGTGGTACTGTAGTTAGCACTGCAACTGGGACCGGAATCAGCCCTCCTGCAACAATGGATGGATGGAGTGATGGACAGACAGATGGACAGTACACTCAAGTAACAATACAGAAACAAATTAAATGTGCACAAATAAAAAGACAAAAACATCTTGCAGTACACTAAATTAAAAGGTATGTCAAGAAAGATCACAATCATTCCAAACATTTATAGAGCCAACTCTTTGGCAAACAGCTGCTTATCTTTACAAATCCAACAGACACAGTGTAATGTGTAATAAAGTAATGTTTATGGTCACGTGATGAATGCAAGGCCAGCAATAATAATCCAGTAATGCTTTTATATCATCCCTTCCTTGAAGTAAAACCAAGAGTAGCAGTGCTACAGTTTATAGGGCTATAAAGGCCATTGCAGAGAGCAGTGATATACTGCAACTGTGGCCTCTCATCTTCAATCCATATTGTTAAAGCTAAAAATGCACTGCTACACTTTTTCATAACACGAAGCGAAAAATTATTTTATTATTATTGTTGTTGTTATTACAATGCAGTGTCACAATGTGTAGTGCACTGAGAGGAGGCCCACACATTTATGGTGTCTGTGGCCTGGAAAGATAGATATCTTTAATGCTAGTAACCCTAGTGCCACATTGTACCCCTGCGGAGAAGAAAGAAATAGAGATCTCTCACTTTGCTCCAGTTTCTGCGTGTGGTAAACCCCCAGGTGCTGCACAATCAGTTAGTTAAAACTTTGAAGATAAAGATGTAGATAACCTGTTTTACAGCATCTTGAACCAGAATATTGTGGTTCAAGATATGTGTTCAGAATGGTAGAGGTGATAGTGATTTATTTCTGTCATGATCTTAACCCAGCTGCTGAGCTCTAAAAGAACACATTTACACTGACTGCGATTATGCTCTTAAAAGGTCACTGCAGTGAAAGCACTTGTAATCATGTATCTGGGCTGAAATCAGTTCCAAGTGGATTAGGACTACTTTATGAGATCTCCACTCTTTTTCTCTCATTCTCTTGTTGCTCAGTGAGATGGTTTTTGGAGGCATGTGAACGAGTGTGGGTCCAAAAAACTCTCATTCATTCATTCATTCATTCTCATCATTCATCATCAGAACTCATTCATGTCTGTGCCCATAAGGATATTTCAGAAATAGCTGGTTGAGGATTGAAATGCTTTGTGTTGTACCTACACGTGTGAGTATAGTCTATATGTCTTCCGTTTATTTAGTTTGTTGTTACAATAAAGACAGGATTAATGCAGTTTGTTCATTTCCACAAACCCAGAAGCCTCTCAGTCCCTGAGGATGCATAAACTTTAGATACATGACTAACGAGTTTGGAGTAGATTAGTAGAATTTAGCTGAAAAAAAACTAATGAATGAATTGAACAGAAGGCCAGCTGAATAATTCCACACACAAACAGATACCATTTGGGATCAGCACTAGAATTACAAGGAGGCCCAAGGCTACCTCACTTCTCAGCCGTCTGGAGCACACAACTTCAAACCAAATGCACCAAGGATCTTCTTCAATATTATTTAAGCAAAATGTTAGAAAGGTGCACCCTTGGTAAAATAAATATTAAATACTTGGTTTAAAAGAAAACTACCAATTCTGGAGAGGTACTGTGTAAATGTGTTGCTGTATACTTTCATCCTCTCTTTATTGTTCTTGATAATTGCATATATTTCAATGTCATGGATAATCTTTCTTAATCTATTCATCTGAGCAACTTCCTATCTAAAGTCGTAAATCAAGAGGATAAGTTTACAATTTTCAGAAGCAAACATGATGAATCCTATCTTATGTTACTTTGTCCTATTTTATCTCAAGTTCTAAATAATCAATTCAACACTGGTTATCAATTGTTTTGTTTTTTTCTTCAACCAAGCAACCAATGCCTTTTTTTTTGTAAACCATTAGATTTCTTATTGAGACATACAAAAGAAAATGGCCACTTTGCTCTGAACATCTAATTTTGCAGAACATTTGTCAGTTGCACTACAACAACCAGGAGAGCCGAAAAGAAGGACACGACAGGCAAATGCAGGATTGTGATGCGACAGTGTTGTCTGTTACTATAAAGGGTTTTGCAATCTGACTGCAATTTAGTGACTTTTTTTTGCCATCTGTGTTCTGCTCTTTGTTATCTAACACAAGCACTTTTTAAAACGTGTTTTAGACCAACAAACTCTTACTAAAGAAACAGTTTAGCATGTGGGGAAATAAGTTTATTTACTCTCATGCCAAGATAGGAATTCATTGCACCAAACAGTCAGACAGAAAACCCAGAGGGGAACCACAAATACTTAATTTTACACTTGATTTCGTGAATTTTTGAGATAAAACAAAATTGATATAGTGTGTTAGTTCTGCCTTTGTTTCCCCATAGTCACTTCTTGATGCTAACCTAAGCTAACCCTCTGCTGGCTGTAGGACTGTAATTAGCGTAGGCTACAGACATGAGAGTGGTTTCCATCTCCTCAATGAACTTTCATCAAGTAAGCGAATAAAACTATACCTCTGAATGCTCCTGTATTGTTTTAAACAATGATTCAAAGGTGCCAAACCATAAGCCCTCAATTATTCATTATTAAAACACTAATGTAAAAGTGCATCATAAAATTCATGCCATTGAGAGAGATATTAAAACTCCATAAGTAAGGAACTAAATGGCTCTCCCCTGGGTTATTTTTTTAATACCCAGCCCTCCCTTGGGCTGAAATTAAACAAAAGCATTAATCTCTCATAAATACTGCAGCTACAGAGACTGAGAAGCTGCATGCTGTGCCTTGATAGCTGAGAGAAAGTTTTCCTTCATCTAAGGCATGCTGGCCTGAAAAGTAAATATAAAGGGGCACTCAAGAGGAAAAATAGCAGAAAGAAGCCAGTAACTTTCTTTTGTTGTTTATTCAACAGCAGCAAGGTGAATGGATGTGAGAACTGTGAAAGAAGGCTGTGTATTGAGCTGTAAAGCATATAAAATAAGTATTAGCTATGTAGCCTATACATGCCATGAGTGTAACTGACATAAATATTAGCGGTAAGTCTCCACAAGCAAATATATACACTGATGCTTACGGTGATTTCATAGTAAAAGTAGGCTAATTACCTGACCTTTTTGTTGTGGCAATGCAGAAAAAACTGGAACTACAGCTGTGACATCACAGTGATAATACCATATTACTTTGGTGAACTTGTAGCCTACCACTCATTTGAAGCTCTCCTTTGGCTCTGCTTTGGTCTCCACCATCTCATGAGCTTTAGCTTTAGCTTCAAAAATCTTGATTATGTTCACCTGCTAGTTTCTAACTTAGTCTCCTGTTCAGTGCTGTGTGTTTCCATTGTTTCCATTAAAAAGAGAAAGAGAGAGAGAGAAGAAGAAGAAAGAGCATTGTCTGAAGAACAATGTTCATGCTCCCATCACCCAAGCCATATAGGATGATGTCACACTTAATGGATATGAGCTGAGATGGCTTGGTTTCTTAAAATGGCACAAGCATCCCTCTCCTCAGGCAGTTCTCTTCCAACCAGCAGCACATTACTATCGCTGCTTTTAAGCACTCAGTGTTCACTCCATCATTCAGGATCATCTTTTCAGAGCCAAACATTTTCCAGCCAAGACAGTTACACAGCCAGGCAGAAGTAGACTTACCATCCTTAAAGCTTACAAGTGTCCATCATTGAGCATTGTTCACTGTACAAGCACGAGCACTGAGTGCAGTGCTGTGTAATTGTGACAGAGAACTGACTGAAAATGTGCTCCCACTTAAACCTTCGTATTGTGCAAGTGAAGATCATCAAACTACATTTTACATCCACAGCCCACCTCCATGTAAAAGTCACTGCTACAGGCAAAACCTTCATTTCTGTGTTTTGCCTCATGTCACTGTTGGTGTGTTACCTACACCATGTAGGGGATACTAACTTTTGGAAGAATCTATATTTGTTAAAATGTTGGTTGTCAATACTCAGAGACAGCTGAAGATATTTCTACAGTTTTCACTCACTGACCCCAGAAAATTGCAACAAAGCCTAAAACGTTCTCTGCTGCAGGTATCCATTATAGCTGCACCACTAATATGCTGCTTGTACAGCTTCTTCACTGATGACCCATGAATTTTGTGTCCTTGTTCTACCCACATCGGTTATGTTAAATTAACACTTTAATTACTCTTGAACATCTACCTCACAACAAATCAAACAAATCTCCAATCAACCCTTGTTATCTTGGAATAATTGCCTCACTGATAAACTATGTAGAACCAGCAGAGGACCAAACTAAAGAGAAAAAATGATATAAAATCCATCACAATTCATGCAGAACTCATTTATTATTTATTTTTAAATCAATAGGCTACTAGATCTTACACTCGGAAACAATCAATTAAAAATGATATGTTAAACTAGAGCATGTAGCTGTAGAATCGGATTCATCCCCGAGTGCTCTTCACTTTTCCACCTCCTCAAAACAAACCCTGTGTATTAAATCTGTTAGTTCTCATTAGACAGTTAAGTGCAGTCTTCTCATCGCCTGGCAGTGAAACGGCTTTTCTCATGCCAGTTGTATTTGACCTGTGACATCAAGTCTGAGAAGGAGGACAGACTGCACTGTGCGCTTTAATGACTGCTCCTCTTCCCATACTGGCCAAAACACTTTTTTTTCTTCTCTTTTTTGATTTCTCCATTCATCATCAGACCTGTGAAGGCAGTTTCACTTTCACCTTGTATCTGTTGCAGTAAACTGTTACTTTTTCTGCCTCCGGAGCTTTAAAGGCTGAACCTGAGATTGCAAGACACCGAATGCTCCCGTGATCCTGCTCTCTGCTACAACTATGATGATGATATTCTATTATCATTATCCATCTATCTACCGCTTATCTGTGCAGGGTCGCGGGTGGGAGCCAATCCCAGCCGACATAGGGTGAAGACAGGGTACACTCTGGACAGGTCACCAGTGTCTTGCAGGGCCACATAGAGATGCACAACACACACATACTTACAGTCACATACTACAGGAAATTTAGAGTCACAAGTCCACCGATTGCATGCTGTGGGAGGAAGCCTGAGTACCTGGAAAGATTTCACGAGGACAGGAATTGAACCCAGAATATAGGAGTTTGTGGGCGCAACACATTGAACTGCAGCATTTTCATTGCTGTGCCAGCTTCATTTTTCTGCCCCAGAGGTTGCTGCTTGGACTAAAAGTATAAGTACAGATGAAAAGTGAAACAATGCTTCTTTCTTGAGCCATGGCACCATGGAAACTGAGTAATAGCCAGTAAAGACTGTTGTGTGCAAAGCCGTGATGCAATAATTTTATGTTTAATTTACGTTTCATTTCAATTTCATGATTTATTACTGCACTGGAAATATCCCCATGAATAAATAAAGAGTGCCATGTGGAAAGCAGATGTTTTCACATCTGGGTACAGCAAATGAACAGCAAAAACACTTCAACAACCTCTCTGACATCTGGATTACAATATGACAGATCTGTGTTTTGGTGGTAATGACTGACAAGATTGCTATTGTACAATGTTTGGACAGCAGCCACTGAAGAAATACTCATCTGCACAGGGAAAACTGTTTGAACATCACTGTGCAGAGTCTGAGAGCTGAACAGTGAAATCTTCAAAACAATCACAAGCATGATTAGTGACATCACAACTATTGGCAGCCAATCCTAGCGTCGGAAATCGAGGCATACATTCACAGAATTAATAATTTTTCTATGTTTCAAAGCGTGTTTGTTTTTAATGTTATGTTGTTTTGAATTTATTTTTTAAGTATTGTGTTAACATGTCAAGTATGTTCAGTATTTTTGAAGTGTTATTAAAATTTTCTGATGATATGATAATTGGTAAACAGCTGTAGGCTCTGCCTCAATGACCAGCAAAGGCTGATGTGTATTTTGATTGTGTTTGATACATAGTGCAGGATTACTGTATGAACGTCTATGTGGGGTAAACTATAAGTATGTCCATGTGTGATTAATTACTGATGTGTGTTTTAATTACCCACTAATGTACACATTTGATCAGTTCAGTTCATGTTGATTGTCCAACAGACCATTCTCAAAACCACACATTTTATTTTTCCAGTTCTTGAAAAGGTGAAAAATAACAATAAACTAACCTAAGATAGAAAAGTGAAAAAGTAAATTAGATTGGAAAGTTGGCTCTAAAAGGGAAATAAATGGTTATCTCTGTCAGATTGTTTTATGTAGAAATAAATCCATATTTCTGCACATGGTACTGTCGGTTCTCAATAAAGCTGCCAGAGCTGAATCTTGTCTGACCAGCTTTATTGATGACTTTCCTTTTCAGGGTGCACCATTGCCATTAAGTTTCTCCCGTTGGGGATGGCTATCGAACATTTGTTGAGATATTTCAGTTCAAGACCACAGTGCACACTCTAACCCACTAACAAGAAAAACTAGTTCAAAGTTCAGTCCATAGATGAACATGAACTAGTTAATTCAAAGTACACAATTTCAATATTGAACAAAGATCACAATATTACACTATTGTTTTTTTAAAAGAACCTTTCATCCACCACCAGCCCAAAAACATTGCTGATCCCAAACTAAATGAATCATTGAAACCACTGAAGACATTTAACACATTTAAAACAACAATTACAACAAAACATGTTGATACTGAGAATATATTTTATTGAGTGAGAGCCAGGTCAGCATGAGAGCTAGGTCACCATGACTTGTACTGATGCTGAACAGAAACAAACAGAAAACATCTATTGGAAAAGGGCTAAATATAATTCCTCTTCTTTTAATCCACCTCTTTCTATCATATTAGTCTCAAGGATAGTTAGGATATAGTGTGTATGGAGATTTTATTCCGACATGTCCTCATTCAGCAGTTCAAAGACACTATTGATTCATTCTGATTAATAGAACAAAAACAGGCTTGGCATTGAAAAAAAAACCTTGAACTATCACTATTACCTACTACTTCTTAATAAAACGTCTTCATATGCTTCAACAAACTGGCCTCAGCAGTAGTAGATGTGTCTGTATTGCTAACACCAACCTTGCTGGACCGTTTCTATGGAGACGTCATGCGGCGTGCTGTAAAAAGTTCAGTGTGCACAAAACACGAGCATGTTCAATAAACGGTGTTATGAAGGTGCTCATGCACAACACTGCATGACACTGCCATCCCATAATTCACATGACCACACTCACATTTACATAATTAATGAAGGAAGGAATTGTCCTTTACAATAGTCCTGTAGGTTGACAGATTGATGAACCAAAAAAAAAAACTTCTTGTGTTGCATCAATAAAATATTCCATGCTTGCAGAATGTGGTTACATGGAAATTATATTTTCAAGCAAACACTAACAAACAAGACACCATAATGAAATCAAATCTCCATCTCCTCTGAAACAACTGCATAAGGAACAACAGAACAGAGCACGAGCGCCTCGGCCTTGTCTTGAACAGTTAGAGTGAATCAAGGCCACACGGGAAGCACAGTGAAATGCTCTCGTTCCTCCCTGACAGCGCATGCAGCCCTGTGCATCGTGTTTGTCGACATGCCGAGGTCTGGGGAATGTTTGGCCGATGTTGGAAGGAGAAAATGCTCGACTCACATCTGAGAGCGGTGGCTGATGCTCGGTCCCCTGGGCTCTGCAGCACCGTCGCTGTCAAACCCTGGGGCCCTCGCTTCTTCTCTCGGAGCCCACGGATCAAACACTTGGCACAGGACTGTCAAAACCCATCTTGTCATGGGGGAAGAGCAGACTGAGAGGCTGTGCTGCAGTTTACTGGTGAGAAAGAGCAACAAAAAAGCATTTTGCTTTGACTTGAAGGACCAGTGTTTTCCACTCAGCAGTTTCTGGTGTCTTGCTTGTGTCGCAACATGTTTATGAATGTGTCCTACTTACTGACCATATGAGGAACACTCGGTGCTTCGGGAGGCTTGTTACAGAACAACATATTTCATGTCCCTGCATGCCTACAGCAGTTGGGAGAGTGTGTCCTGTGTAGCTATGTTTTCTTGAGATCAAAGCGCAAAGACATGGAAATGTGGAGACAAAGTATGAAAACATCGTATAGTGACACAGGAAAAAATAAACAGTAAACAACATGGCCTTAGGCACTGAGCAGTATCTCGGAAAGATTAATGAGTGTTCCTGAGGACTCCAAATTAAAATAGCATCGCTTTACATATCATCTTGACAGGAGATAATTAATTACCAGCCCACATACAATTGTTTTCAGAAAATATAGTGATTACTGTACATGCAGAAAAACTCATAGCTTCCATTATTGAAATATACTTCTGTTCTAATAGATGTCTTCATTGTTGGAGCGCCAGCAGGTCAAGGGAGCATAACTTGGCACCCACAGAACTGCTGGCTCAGTTACTTGCTCTTTAAACTGGAACGTAGAAAATAGGACTTGTGATCCCATTTTTTAAGAGCGAGAACAGCACCTAGAGGGAGAAAATACACTCAGAATGCAACAAGGACAGTGCTGCAGCTATTTAAGTCATGGGGACTTATGGAACAGCACAGTACCTTTAGAGCAAGCTGAATAAATTATGGAGTGTCTCACACAAGAGATAGAGTTCGCTAAGAAAGTGGATAGAGTGTGCTCGTTTCACCTCCTCATCAATCAAGCATGGAAAGCAATCTAAAGGCTGTCAATACAGGACGGCGAATAACATTCAGAGGTCTTTGGCGAATGGGAAGAGAAGGTGTACGTAGGCACGTAGCCAAACTGTAGGCTGAGATCGCGGCACAGTTTGATTTCAGCAACTTCACGTCATACTAAATCTGTCTTCACCACATGCCAAGAGTTTTGAAAAATATAGCTATACCATCCAAGTAGAGACAGCAGGGCTGCCAGCAGAAACAACTGTCTCCTCACTGCGTTTAATAAGTCTGGATTTGCCAAAATAAAATCATAGATTTGACAGTTCAGACAAACTGATTTAAAACTTCTGAATAAAATACAAACTAAGCAGCTAAACCAACACTGTGAGAGAAACAACAGTAATGGTCGTATTTTCAAACAGCCTAAAAAGACCTATGTGAAATAACATCTATAAGCTATAGTACCTGTAGTACCACAGAAGGTCTTTGTGATTATTCCGTCATTAACCGTGTGCAGGAACAGCACCACTTTGGACTCAATGCCAACATGAGCATGCTAACAAGCTCACAATTACATTATTCTGCTCTAGCAGTTATAATCTTCAACATGCAAACATTCTTAGTTTATTAGCATCCTTAGCCTACATTTACCACAGTTCATCCTGAGAGGGACACACATGTCTGTATCACCTCCAAGGTACCGTGATGCCTTCAGGCAGCATAGCCTATCATAGCTTTTAGGGCAAGGGAACTCAAATGCTAAGCAACTAAAATGCTAAAAAATTCTGGCAGGACCCACAGGCCTCTATTTTGCTTCCTCTGTCAGCATGTGTGCACATATGTCACATTGGCTCATATTTTGTCCAATGAAATGTGCATGTTTCATGATTTTCTTATTGGGATAATCACCCACAAGTAGTCAGAATCACCTTCGCTGGCAAGTAATGGACTATTTTCAATCAGTATACATGACAGATCATCAAATGTTTCATAGGAAATTACAAATTAAAAAAAAAAAGGAAGTTGCCCTTAAAATACATATTACTTTAATTGTTAGGGAAAGGTTTAGAATTATCTAAATATACTTGTCATGAATATACATTTTTAATGCATTTTTAACCATTCACATACACATTATGATAATAGTAGATGAATGTGCAAGTTTTGTACTGCATTTCATAAAAGTATGAAGCACAAGTGGCACTGCCAGTTGATATAAATGAGGATGAGGAGTACACACCGTGATGAAGAGGAGAGAGACAATAAAGAAGAGGTTCATGGTGAGAGTGAGGAACCTGGTGATAATGGAGGCACAGCAGGTGTCATATCATATACGGTGGCACAGTTTTTTAGACTGGAAACACTAGTTTGGACACAAACAGGGAACTTGGAAGTGATGAAATCAGAATTGGTTTGTTGTCCAAAACAGGTAAGGCAGGTCAGTAGGGTATGGCGGGGGTTTAGCAGAGTCCAAAAGGGCGATGGAGATAAACTGGTACCAGGTGGTGAAAACCAGGGAGAGCGGCGCCGGCAGAGACTGGCACGGAGGCTGGTGGATTGGACAGGGCTGGGTCTTGAATCCAAGGAGCCGACAACGGAGCAGGTGCATGAGTGGAAACAAGAGCTGACAATATACGCAGGGTAACACAATCAGGAGCAGAGCAAACTCAACAGCACAAAGGAAGAGGAGCTGAGGCACAATGCAACTGGAGGTATGAGGACGATGAATGATCCAGACCTTTATGGACGAGGAGAGTAGGTGGCTGATGAGGCTTGATTGACTGCAGGTGTGCAGCTAGGTGACTCCAACTCCACCTCCCAACCAACCTCCAGCAGGTTGGATTAGAGTAGTATTACTATACTACTCTAATTAATCAAAATGCATACTCTTTGATGATGATTTGGTTATATTTGTATTTCACAATGGTACAATATTGCCTGAAAACAACAGATGGATATGAAATGTTACTTTTTATTAATATAAAAGTTGTAATACATTAAAAACTGATATTTCCAATAAATGTGTTTCTTTTTTTTCTGCATGAAAATATCTAATATTACAATTTGTCTACAATGGTACAATGTTGCCTTGAGGCAACATATTTTCAATAAAAAAAGAAAAGAAAAACTTTTACTGATATTGTGATAGTGTCCAATATTAAGCAGAAAGAACAGCACAAATAAAATTGCCCCTATTGATATCCTGAGGGGACATGGATCTCATGACAATTTATTCTCTAATCACTGATACATTTCACTCTAGATCAAAAATGTCAAGCAGTTATCATAATCCACATCCACAGGGCACCATGAATGAATGTTAAAAAAATAAAATAAAATCATGGCAATTCATCTAATATTTGATGAGATATTTCAGTGTAAATGGGAGTGAAGGACAGATGGACACTTCCACCCCTAGAATCATACAATCTTGCAGATGAGAGCACCAAAGCAGAAAAAGTATTCAAAGGTTATTTTGGGAAACTTTTTAGTCGTTTAGACGTGTTCACAGAGCAAAAAATTGTCTCAGTGAACCTCGAAAGCACTTTCTTTTTGCTTTTTGGACCTCTGAATATAAAGTAGCACTGAGCAGTGGGAAAGGCAAATGTGTGTTTATCAATGTCATGTCACATGATGTCTTCATATTATTCATATATTAATTAAGATAGTATATCATCTTAAACAGTTAGGTGTCTGAAGTTGTGTTTATGTGGATTGTGTGAGTGCAGGGTTGGACTAGTCAATGGGTTCCAGAGATGGTCCCGGTGGGTCGCACATCAGTGTGGCAGTGGACTGTCAAAAACCCCATGAAGCTTTTAGCCCCCTCTATGTGCCTGTCATTGAAGTGCGTGTGTGTGTGTGTGTTAATGGGGCTGAGCTCACAACCAACACCTGCAAGCTGAAACTTCCAGACATGAATGGAAACAGCTATCGGAGTATTATGGCAGTGAAGAGAATGTGGAAATACATCATATTCAACATATAATGTATATACTTCTAATGGTTGCTCCACCCCTGCTGTGTCCTGAATGGTGGACTGTTTCTATCCACGAGCTGGGAGGATTGTGGGACAATTCTGACTCTGTCTTGGATTCATCAAACCACTGTTGATATTACACAGCAGTGAGTCTTGTAAAAGGGCAACAGCAGGAGTGATCAGGTTGTGCACTCTAACATAGGGTTCCTGGCTGCCAGTAGTAATCCATCCCTATTGTATGCTGACATTATCCTTTGTCTGTTTCCAGGAATAAATGTTCTGGACAATCAGACCATATTACTCCTTTTCAAATCTTTGTCTTTTGTGCTTTATCATGTTATGTGACTCTGTGCACTCACCCTGGACACAAGCCTTTTCTAAATGTCAGTGCTGCCACATGAGTCAGTTTTTTTTTATTGCAGATGGTTTCACTAAAGTCTTTAGTTCTGCAATAATGGTAAATCAGCAAGGACCCTGCTCTGTGTGCACCTCAGCCTGTCACTGATCCATGGCTGCTAACAAATGCTCCACCTTTGCTGAAACAAAAGTGTCCATGTTTGATAAGTGTTGAAATGACTCTGCTACCTTGGTACCTGACTAAAGGTCACCACGACCACAATGTATAGTCTGCTTCAGATGTTAGAAATATCATTTTCAACTACTCATGTTGTCACCACTTCTTTAGTATTACACTGTGTTCTCTCCATGTTCTGTTGTATGTCTTTATCCTAAAACTTATCCATGCTTTAAATAGTTCTTCATGCGTAAGAAAAAGACTAATACACTGGAAATATGATTCAGTACACACTCTGCTGTTGCTGTAATTGTTTTTTTTTATCCACATTGTTTTCTTCTTTCCATTTTTGTCTGAAGACCATCTAGCTGAAAAGCAATTGATCTTTGAGGTTGAGCAACTGCATTTTCCAAACGCAGATACAGAGGAGAATCAATTTAAAGCAAGAGCACCCGGCGCCACAATTGTTTGTGGGTATCAAAGGCTACCCTTCTCTGTCCTGTGAAACAAACAAACCATAAATCATTACTGATTGGACAGTGTGGTTGGCACCAGCTTCACCACAACCGGGACAAGAAAACCAAGATTCCCATTAGTGAGGTAAATATGAAAGTAAATAAGGCTTTTGAAGGTAAGTGTGTGTGACTGTGACTGTGGCTGTTTTATTATATTCAGTCATTAGGTGATTATCTGGCAGATAAAAGCCTATACTATCGGAGCAGATAACATTTACTGAATGCTGAATTAATGTCCTCTCCAGAGTCAAATCCAGGTGAAATATTTGTTGTGTTGTAGAACTAAACCTGAAAATTCATTCATATCCATCATGTTTTCATTTCCTTAATTGCGTCAACGATGCTTTTAGAAGACTAACATTAGTGGCTTTGCCCAACCACCCCTGACAACTTAACATCTGCCACAATAATTACATCACCATTACTTGCTAGTTGCTAGTATTCTTACTCCTTGCCCACATAATTTGTCACACTCTCACACTCATTATAGAACTTTTCTGTTACATCCAATAAAAATGAGGGTTAGGATTACGTTGTGGTGGGGACGTGGCACTCATGCGGTGTGCTATGAGAGCACTGGCTCATGCGGGGTTAGGCAGGATAATGATTAGGGTTAAAAAAATACGATAATACAGACAACAATAAATCAAGTCTGGATGGGGTTAGGCAAAACAACTCATGAACTCATATAATGAAATTGCATAAATTAAAGGGAGAACGAGGAGTTTTGGAAAAGCGAAGCGTTTTCACACTACATTTATGAGCCTCCGCGCGCACCATACTGTATAATTCTTTAACCGGTGCAAGACAGACTCATGTTTTCATTCATCAAGAATTAAAGTCAGAGGTTTGAAGACGATCACATACCGTTGTAGTTTCGACCATAAACGGAGATTCGGCGGCGTTATTCTCATGACTCGCCACGAAACCGAAAGTAAGGAAACGCTGGTCGGCTCGCCCAGCATTTCCACCACCACTAATAATAACAAAATAACCATAGAGACAAAACCATAGATTTATCTAAAATGGACCATTAACAAGTGGTAACGTAGATTCATCCACATTAATGTGAGACTTTTTTATAACCAAATAGAAACTCCTCGTTGTCCCTTTAAGGGAAAAGAAGAGAGGTCCCCGAGGCACAGGCAGGGTTAGGTTGTGGTGGGGACGTGGTGGAGTAATACAGCAGTAGCTCATCACGGGGAGTAGGGTTGGGTTATGGTTAAAGTGATAGTATCACTCCGCCTATGAGCTGTTTGGATCAGCGGCGTGTGGAAGAGGCGGAGTGATACAGCGTGTGCCTGCCTGTGTGGAGGAATACTGAGTGAGTTGGTAGTTCCAGATAAACAAACTTTTTCCAACCAACTGACGCATTGTAGATTTTTACTTTATATCATATACTCTTGAACTGGTGTATTATTTTGAGACGGGACTTCTTGTAGGTGGCGAAAATATGCTGATTAATTGTCCCTCATTCACAACAGTGTACTGCCTGTGTCAGTGCAGCGCGATGTGCTGGTGTTTCTCAGAGCAGAGACCTTTCTACTGCAGATATTATACTTAATGGCCATTTGTACCTCATACAACCCCACTTCAAAAAAGCTGAACTATCCCTTTAAGGTTGGGGTTGTGGTTAGGGTAATTACTGTATGTACCCTGTCAATCATTAACAATATAGGTAGTTGAATATCTACTGCCCATTTATTGTTATTATGTATCAAAAACCTTTTTCCTGGTGACACACTGCATGTCAGTGTTTTAAAGGCACAATTAATTATTTCTTTGCGTACATGCTATTGGCTAGAAACATTTTCAAATCACTAAACCACATCACAGATTTTACTTTTGCAGAACAAGAAGTGTAAGGAGCAACATTTCTGAGAGATGTTTTGTTTTGACTGTGCGTACAGTGTGTCCTTGGCATATTTTCCCCAGAGAACAGAGAAAATAAATTGGTATGTTTTGTCCCTCAGCTCTATTTAGATGGCGATACACTTCCCATTGATGATAATCATCAGTAGCAGAGCACAGCAACGGTGATTAATTGTTGATTTGCCATCAGAGTGGTTGCAAGTGATGTATTTTACCCCACTGCTCCCGATTACAACTATTCACAGGCTGATTGCGAAGGTTATCAAGTAGTAAGATAAAAGCACTCCGTCCTTCTGAGAACAACCTTGAACAGATTGGTCCTCAACTTGTGAGACTGCATGCCCTTTGAAATATCTCAGGAAAGTTGGAAAGTCAGTTCATTTTCATAAGGACTGTAGATTGAATGTCCTTCTCAGCAGAGGTAAGGACTAGCGTTGTCACGTATGTTTGTTGTGCAAATGTCCCCTTAAAGAACCACAGCAAGGGCATCAGCGGCTGCCTACGTTTGAACAGACACGGCTGATTATTTAGATAGATAAAAGGAGGCTCATTTGTATTCAGAGACAGGTAAAGAGGGAGAAGTGAGTACATCACGCACGGGCAGGAACGATACTTGCAAATGAAAGCAACCCACAGGTCAAATCAATACCTTGTCTATGATAATACTGTAAAGTGGCATAGCAAGGCCATTTCTGTCTTTAATAACATTTACCACTTCGGCAACGAATGACCACGGTACACAAGTTGCACAATACAGACACACACACACACACACATACACATTCAGTACACTGCCCCGCCACTCATCTATCCTTTGCTCTTCTGTGAGTGAAAAAGGAAAAACAATTTAATGGGGAACCCGTAAGAATGAATATTTGAATAAATATTCTAAATTCACTTCTGAGATGAGTCCCATCTGTTGAGAATTGTTCTCTAAGCTTTCATTTCCATTATATCCTCAGCCAATCTCTGATTGGCATTTAAACAAAGCTTCAAGCATACTGGAGAGAATTGACATTTACGTTGCTATTTTCTTCCTCCCTCCTCTGCATATTTGAAATAAAAAACCTTTTCTTGATAAAGTCAATACCTACCTTTTTTCATATAATGGGAAAGAGACCTGTAATAAACGAGAACAGGCTTCAATTTCCTGTAGGCCTATAGACTCTCCATGACTATGTGTCACGTTGTGTGTCATTTGTTCTGTGCTACTGATGCTTTCAATATCTGGACCCAATACATGCTCATATTGACACGTGCTTGGCCTACTAGTTCAACTGGGAGTCTCAGCTGGTGGAATATTTAGCATATTCTCTGAGATTAATTATTTACCTCAGTTGTGACTCTTAGATGTTTTGCTCCTGTGTTTCTGTAGCAGACATTTCCTGCAAAGACTGAGGCTGCAACATCAACAGCTACAAACTATACTACGATTACTTGTGCTACTTCCTGTGGTGATAACTAACAATTTCTCTATCACATTTAACAAAAAGGAATACTTGGGAGATAAAGGAACTAAACAATTGAAATCATAGCAAAAAAGGTAAACAAATGAAAAACTACATTGACAAGAGAAGCTGAAACATAACAAGTAACTATTAAATACATCACATGTAGCCATCGAGTCAAAGATGTAAAAAAAGAAAAGAAAAAGAAGGAAGACTAGAAGTTGTGTCTGAATGATGATCTGAATTATGCACAATCGCTCCGTGGAGCAGGGGAGGATCATCATTTTTCTGTAGTTTCATCATCATAACTGAACCCTTTCACATTTAACCACTATTGATACAAATGTTTGATAAGTGCAATTTTGAATAAGAAACAAAATACACCACCGAATAAGAAACATAATACACCACTGAGATGTTGGCACAAGGATGCAGGGGAGAAATGTTTTTGTCTAATTAACTTGTCAAACGTAGCTTTAGATTTGTTTTCATTAAGAAAGAAGTTTTTCTGATAGACAAAACAAGTTCAAAAACAAAACAACATACTGTATATGAAAAAATAATCGCTTGTGTGCTGAAAATTTGAGATCTACACTCATAGAGGCTTCCATCCTTCCCTTTGTACCTTATGTTTCATCCCACAACAGGAGAGTCATCAGAGAGGATCTGGAGGAGGTATGACCCTGAGCTGAATGGGAGAGAGAGCACAGCTTTGAGCCTACCAGAGAGACAGGGCTTTATTCTGTTGAAACACTGGAGAAGTAAGAAAACATAAATTCTACCATGTTTCTCAGCATCTTCTGATGGAAGGAAACTCTGTGTGGGCTGGTATGTTGAAGGAGGTGGGGGCTGGTGGTCTAGGGAGTGCTTCACCAGGGATCCATAGAAAAAACCAAACAGGTTCAAGGCCAGAGTCGAGAGTTGAGAAAAGAAAAGGCTACGGTTTATTACAGAAGTATGAGCGGACACACCAGCTGATCTGTTGCATTCACTTCATTGGCCGGCTTTTAACTCCTCACAGCCCTCTGCTCACCCAGATGCATGAATGTCTGAATGTCCCATTACCACCACACTGTACGCCGAGATTGATTCCATTCATCCGTGTTATTAGAGGCCTGGAGGGCGGCCAATGAAGAGGCAGTACAGTATGGCACAGCAGAGCTACGGTGACAATTCAATTAGCTGCCTCCATCTTTGCACCACCTCCACACGACCTGCATCAGTGGGTTTTGCTGACGATCAACCTATGTAAAGTGATGGCATCCTTGGCTTTTGCCGCAGATGCAAGTAACATGCTGATTGGCTAAAGGCACGTCAGGTTAATGGGATGGGTGGAGGGGGCTTCTCCTGCTATTTTCAACGCAGAGATTGGTTTCAGTGTAACAGCTGTAGAAAATCAGTGACGGTTTCACTTCAGAATACACAAAAGCACATTGAAATTACTGCTCTCGCCTCCATTCTCTCTGAAAGTGACTAGTGTGCCATCAGTGAATATAGTCATTTATCTTGCAGCTGCAGTACTTCTCTCATAACCTGTCATTTTATTTCTGGATTTGTGCGTTACAGGATCAGCAAGTAGCTCATTTCTGCAAGATATTGTAAACCAGAAAATGATGTGCTGTTTTCAGGCTGGCAGACTGACCTTCACTCATCATTATAGATACCAACAGAGGATTTATTCTATTGCTTACCGAATTTATGCCAAATCAATTTCAGCCTTAAAGTATTCAAATGTTTTTCATATTCTGTGATTGTTGGTTTCTGGTGATTATTTGCCAATTGCTAGCATTTCCACAAAGGCAAAGAAACCTTAACTCCATTACCAATCCACTTTGCTATTAATATTGACCTCCCAGTGGTAAGAAATGGATCGATAAACAGCAATTTAAAAAATGAAGGAAACATGTATTTTTTCATGGCAATATAAGTAGTTGTTTCTGTTCCATGAGCTGCATGTAATGACACTTTCTTGACAGCAGGACCTCCTGCAGTTCATCAGAATCACAGGAACTCATACAGTACCTGACAGAAGAGAAGGACATCTCCTCATGTTTTCTTTTGTTTGTTTCCTGTGTTCCTACTGTAGCAACGCAGTGACCTTGCACCATTTAGTCAAAATACACAATACAAATGCAAATTATTAAGTGCAGATATGTGCATGATATCTAAATTAATTCCTGGTGCCACATTCACTTAAACAATGTCATTCTGCAAGAACAATGCCAGGGTGACCATCAGTCACACCGTCAGTCTGCTCGGCTAAATTTCGGAAAACCACTTTTGGTCAATCAGCATTTTCAAGCTCAACACCCACATCAGACAACACACAAGCTTCAGTATTTTTTCAACACTTGTCCTTGAAGTGCAGAAAGTTAATATGGCAGTATAAAATTACGGTGGGAGGAGATGCTGTCCCTGACGCGGTAACCACTTTAGTGATTTATGGAAAAGGGCCAAACAAGTGAATGGCAGGGACAGGGACAGAGGAAGGGGGCAGCAGGTCTCTGACACCTATAAAAGACATGGCCGCCTCAACAGTCTCTATCGTGTTTCTATTTTGGATGACAAACACTCGCATGTACAGTGTAGTCACATGTCGACTTTCACTCCTCACTGCCTGAGGGAATTATACCAAAGTCAAAGTGGACAAAATCCGCAGCAAGTTTTGCTAAGCCTTGGGATCTGTGCCTGTGCCCATTACTTAGTAAAATCACAGAGCACCACTCACACCTCAATGCTTCACACCATGTGTCTTTGACAAGGTCTTAGGCAAGTGACATAAACAGCAATCCCAATAATCCTCAACACCAAAATTGGACTGCCTTTCTGGATCATTACTGACTCTTGCTCTGCTTCTCCTCCCACATCAGTGAGCACTTCACAGCAAAAATCCTGCACTTGACAAGAATTTATCACAGTTCCCAACTTAAAACTGTCCTGAGCTTGTCTTAAACACAAACAGTGTCTCAGCTTTCATCAGTCTTCAGCTGAGGGAACCCGCGGCTTGGAAAAGCTTTGACTCACTTTCCTGTTGAAGAATTTAGAGCAGGTCCAATGTAGTTTTAATTCATGATGTTTCCTTAGGGTGTGACAACACGGGACCTTGGTATCCACTGATGTTTAAAAACTGACTAATCATATTGCACAGGGCTTCTTTTTTTTCCTTTGCAATATGCCGGTGTGTTAACATGAGGATGTACTGTGAGGAATATGAGCAGGAAACACATTTTGAGAGATTTCTGATGGGATGAAGCTGCAGAGAGAGCTGGGCTGAAACCTTGCTGTGGCAAATAACCTCAAATGCTGCTATGGGTAATGTGTTCCCCCTCAAGTCATTGTGCTGTTTTGGGAAGTAGCACCATTAAAGTCATCACTGTCTGCGATGTGGAAAGAACACAGGGATGTGGGAGCAGCAAAGAGACTGGCTGACCTTGATGGAGCTTATTAGCATAAAGCAGCCCTTTGGGCCCCACATACTAGGTGGTGGTTGTGTGTGTATGTGGAAATGTAGTCAGCTCTGCAAGCTGTTTTACATAACCTTGTATTATACAAAAACAGATTATTTTGCTGTCATGTTCACTGTTAACTGTATCTACAATACTGAAATTGAGAGTAACAGATCACATATAATAGGATAGGAGTAAACTACTGACAAAAGGGTGTTACAGTTGACTTACTTCTTTTTTTGATACTTTGACAAAAATTTGATGGAAATATTCAAGTAATGACACCTGAATGAGTTAAAGCAGAAGTAAGTGGAATTTCTGTGTTAATATAAGTCTTAAATACGTAGTTATATCTTCCGACGGCAATCACTTCTATAGAGTGTTTGGTCTGAAACATGGGTCTGTCAGTCACTCTGCTCTGCTCTGAGCCCAGGAGAAAACTTTCCTTGTATCCTACAACCTTTATCCAATGAGGAGAGAGAACGGCATAAAGGGGCAGTCCTCTCTGTGTGTGCAGCCAAGGGATGCGCCTGAATGTGGTGACGTAGGGACGAGGACCAATAGATCCATGACGAGGGCGGGGGCTGCTAACTCCATCTGCTGACAGGAAGTTAGACAAAACCACCAGATCGCTGACTTCTGCTTTAAATATGAAGCTTGATGTTGAACTTGAGTCCAGTATTCACTATTTTTAGCTCTAATTTGTTCTCTTCTCAGCCTCAGAGAAAAGATACCTTTGTTGTTATCTGTATTTTAAGCTGCTACAAGGTTATAGTATTCAAGAGTAGTAAGGCTTTTGGGACTATCGTGGTTGAAAGTGTGTGAGTACTTTTATTTTGATTTGTGTTGACTTTGCTGATCAGTACTAGAAACTTGTTTTTTATTTGGCTGGATGCCTCTGACTCCACCTTGAACTCATGGTTGAATAAAAACTCCCCACACATCACATTTGCATTTGATAGGAACCTGTGTAGGAGAAGTTTTATAAGTGTAGATGTGCCATCTCCTGCAGAGGTCATCGATTACATTATTCAGTGGAGTCTAATGCCAGTGAATACAACTTGTGCTCTCTTTATGATCGTATTAAAGGCTGGAACATACTATAAGATACTGTAGTAATAACAGTCAAGTGACAAATGTTTCCTCTTCTCCCTGATAACTGTGCCTGCAGACATTTTTCATACTCTATCACAAAAACTGTAAACCCACTAAACAGGGCAAACATGTTTCTCTATTCCTTTGCCAAATAATGGCCAAAGGGCATCTTCAAAACCTTTTGGTAGTTATTTGAAACCCCGGAGCAGTTTTTTCCTCAGCTGGGTTTGAGCGTTAGGGACAACTGTGAGCTTAGGCAATGGACCACATACCTTATGTTGAGGGATCAGGTCTTTTTTTCTTTTAGATTTTTAAACCTGCCGGAAGCATTGTGTGTGGAAAAAATGATTTAACTGGCTATGGAACGTGTAGTCATTCATATCTTAATTTATTAACTGAACCAATACTAAACACCATGACTAGTTTGAAGTGGAACATAATAAATGGAAATCAACCATTATATGGTTCTTTCACGTTGTGTGCGGATGCTACAGCTAGCTCTGAAAAATATGGTCTAGGCCTACTGTTTATTGAATTTTTAAGCATACCAGTGAGGCTGCGGTGCATGTGCACACACACACAAACACACATATATATCCTCACATGCTCACATACAGTACCACCTCTGTGCTGCCTATACGCTTCTATCTTGGAGGCAGAGCAACGCTGGGCCTAATTGTGTCTTGGAGCTACTGTGCTGCTCATCTCTGGAGATCTCATTATAAGATCCACAAGCTGTTCAGGCACGTACCGGCTCTCCTCACTCTCTCATCCCATCAGCTTGTACAGCATAACTGTCTGAAATCTCCATCGCCCCCTTGCAGTATTGACAGAATAAAGCAATTATTGTTGATTAGGAAATTGCACCATGCACCTAAAGAGAGACGCATAGAGACAAAGAGATAAACTGCTCGCCGAGGTGTTTGATCTTGCTTTTAGCAGTCAATAGCAAGTGTCTAGTTAGTAGCCTATCTCTGATCCAAGCTATGAGAGCAGAATCTTCAGAACGTTTTTTCCATTTGAGAGCAGATACGGCCGTTGGATTGCCCAGGCCATCACCTATTTCATGATAATGCTTGGATACCTTTACCTCCCTCTCCATTCTCTTTTCCACAATTCTGCATTTTCAATAGTGTCATGAATTTTATCATTTCTTGACATTCTCAGTCATGCTGCAGCTGCTTTGTGCACTTACCAAATCAATATCAAACCAACTGTGTACATCCTTTCACTACATTATACCTAATCCTAGAGGTTTAAAAAAACAAACAGTATCACCACAGCTGGCAACTACAGCCCTGAACAGCCGTGCTCATGTCCTGAGTCAACAGGAAGTTGCAGGTCACAGCTACAGTAATAGCTATGAAAATGTTTATGTAGGCCAAGCTGTTAAAAGCGTAGCTGCTTTTGGGAAGTACATGCGTTTGCTCTCTTTGCAAGAGTGAGATGAAAAGGTAACACTCTCAAGTACGGACCTGGATCTGGGAGGCAATTAGCGTAGCTTAGCATAAAACTGAGATCAGGGGAGAAACAGCTAGTTTTGCTCTCTCTAAAGTAAAAAAAAAAAAAAACACCTCTAAAGTTATATCTTAATTTTCCAAGTTGGTGTCCTGCCCTGGCCAAACCACTCTGGATGGAGTTTTTAACCTATATGGTTTATTTGAGTTTTCTTTTATAGTCCCATTTTGTGTCTTTGTAAATGGCGCATTGTTTCATGTACGTATTTCCTGTTATGTGAGCCTGGGTTGACAGAGAACATTCATTGTCTCAGATGGAGGCTATAAAAGAGGTGAAATACTGTATCAAGAAATGATCTTTTTATCCCCAGAAGGGCTCATAAAGTGTATGTGTGCAGGAATGACCCACTCACGGTCCCCATTAAGTCTGGCTGCTATCCAGGTCACAGGAAAATATGTGAGATTTTTTTCATAATCTTTATTGATGGATCTGAGTAAGACAGAACCAAAGGTCATTTTGATTCTATAATGTAATGCGTCTACTTCCTCCTTTTAATTACTGTAAAGAACTTGTGTTTACAATGAATAAAGTATTCATACCCTCAAAGATTACACTTGCATTGCACCTATGTATACAATTTCCTATATGATGAATTTTGTTTGTGTGTTTGCTTCTCAAACTTTGCTCATTAAAAAACTTTCCCCCCTATTGAGCTGGCTATCTGTCCAGATCTCTGTGCTTTCCAGGCACGGCAGTCAGTGCTGTCAGTTTCTCTGCAGATAAATAAACCTCTGATTGCTCTCCTGGCTCCCTCATAATTATGAATATGTGTGCAAACAGTATCCATTCGTGGCGGTCCAGGGAATTAGCATCAGTTTGGTCTCCAAATGGAAATGCTGCCTTTTGCAGCACTTCTATCAGATACTGTTGAAAGAAAACCCACCAACCTCTGCACCCTCTGCAAACTCCCCTCCCTCCCCCTGCGCATGCAGCTGTCTGAATAATGAAGTCACCTCTCCCTCTTGGCTCTGGCCCAGGTGTAAAAAACAGTATTGTCAGCATCACAATGAAAAAGAACGAGGGTCCCTGCTTGGGAGACAAATGCGGTGTCCTTGTCCATCTACCCCCCCACCCCACACACACGCCCCAATCCCCAACACCACTCCACACCTCCTGTCGCCCTGTGACACACACCTTACCCCCACCCTCCCACGCTCCAGCAGCCCATCACTCACTGTCACTCTGTCATCCACTCTGAGGGAAAATGAAACCTGTAATGGAGGCTAACCTTCCCTTTCACCTCCTGTGACAAGCTCCGTCACAACTGTCTGATGCTCACGCACGCAGGGCTAATACGCATGCACACAGTCACTGCACGTGCAAGTGTTAGCTGACACACATATGACAAGACAAGGCGCCACACACTTTATCCGAACTTTATCCATAATGTTAATTCATAGCCCTGCCTTCCACCCAAAATGTATTTGATTAATACACTGCTGCTGATGTTTTCCTTCTTTGCAAAACAGAGGCTTGAATTCAAAGTATCCACAATTATCACAGCCTCTACACTCTGAAAACAACAAACCACAACATCTGAAGTCAACGATTGATTTCTTTAATGGTTTAAAAGGAAAATCTGAGGTGAAGTACCATTTCCAACATGACAACAGCAGTTTTAACCTTAAATCCAATAGTTTTTCTGAGGGCATTTGTTCCTTTGACCTGTGAAACCCCACTCAGCACTGTAGCTCTCAGACTCTGCAGGCGAGGTTGGTGCCTCTGTGCCACAGAGTTATAACCCACTGTCCTTTCATTCCATCAGGTGGGCTAACATTATTTTGCAGGTGCGAAGTCCAAGGGAACCCATATTGCTAGAATAATAATTTCCCAGTTCAAGCCATTTCCTGACACAGGGGCCGCAAGACATTGCACTGACACTGTGTTTGTAAACCTTGTCGGAGACCGGAATAAGATATTACCTCAGGAGGGCTGGAGCGGTCTTCGTTTAGAGGACACACAGATGATGCATTGCTTATATGAAATGATTAGAGGCAAAGAAGCATGACGTGGTGGCAAGTGCAGGCAATCTCTCAGAGTAAACCAGCTGGAAACCAAATTAAAATGGGCCTTTGGAACATGCAGGTTGGATAGCATGGCTAACCCCGGCAAAAAGGACTTTTCACTTCCCATTGCGTCCTAAAATGCACAGTATATCTGAGCCTGAGCATGGTGGAAAAATAGATTGGACACACAGGGAAACCTCTTGTGAACACATTAAATGGGTTCAGTGCTTTCAGGACAGACAGCACTTTTTAGCTTACAGTATTTGATGTCTATGTTAAAAGGAAGTGTTGTTGCATTACAGTGGTGAATTGAGTTTTAATGTAGATGTCAGGCCTAGAAGCAAAACATTTTTCATTGTGACAAAACATGAATAAAGACAAAGTAAAACAGATATTTCTAATGTGCATTAGTAGCCCAGTTTTCCAGTCCCTTCCCACACATGCTGTTCACTGTGTGATGGGAATAATGGCCAAAATGTTTCATTTTAGTCACATCGGACCTGAGAACCATCTGCCATGAAATTGTGGAGTCTGTCACATGCTGCCTGGCAAGCTCTGAATGTGTTTTCTTATTTTCTCCACAGTGAAGTGTGCAGTTTTAAGTGCTCCTATAGACAGATTAATGCCACCTCTCCTGTGTGTCCTTGCATGTGTTTCAGTTTCAGTTTCTCTCTGCTGTCTTTGTTGAATCTGATTAATGCCCTTGTAGTGCTCTTAAGTGTTTTGTGAATTTTGATGCATGCTGTTTTAATGAATTTAATTGTGTTCTGTGGGATGCTCAAAGTTTAGGATAATCGTTTACAACCCAACCATGACCCACGTTTCACTACAGCTGACCTGCTCTGGTCTCGGTGCTACTGGCTTTGTGGTGTAGGTTACATAGGGGATTCAGAACAGGTGTATTCATACGGTCGTTAAGTGATAGATCATGTGACACTTTAATTGAACACAGGTGAACCTTAATCAGCTAATTACATGATGCCTTCAGTGAATCTGCGATACACTCACAATTTTTCAGCTTTCTTTTCTATCGAGGAACTCTTTCATATCTTTTTTTTGTTGTTGTTGTTGTTTCATTACACAACATCATTTAAAAACATGTTAATTGCAGTTTGTAATGCAACATAAAAGGAAGCCACAAAATACTGTCATAAGGCACTGTGACCTCCAGGGTACTTTTAACTCATTTTTTTGATCCTTGTTATCAGATTTGTGTGAGATGGGATGTTTTGGATAATCCTACCATTTTAAACAGCCAAGCTACTACACACTGGTCACTGCAGCCTGTTACTCTTGTCTGTGTTACCCCGGTGTGGCAATCAGGCTGATGTTAAGATGTTTCTATCTTTGATCTGCCTTAGATATCCACTACTTTTAATGTTGTGACATTACAATAGGCTTGCATGTCATCACTATGGTAACAACGTCGCATTGAGGAGTTACATCTGCAATGAAAAAAAACAAACAAAAAAACACCTGGTACCGAAAGCAAGTAAACATGAGTCAGTATACGATGCGGTAGAACAACACTAGACGTTTGACAACATCAGCTTCTGATCTAACTTTAAAATGATTTGTTTTTTTTTAAAGCCCCTGTACTTTTCATTTAGTGTTGATTTTGGCGGCCCCTGTGGACGGAATGAAGACTGCATTTCCCACTGTCAAGAAGACGTCTGTCTGCCTGGCGCGTGTAGATTTGTTTTGGAAACGTCCGAAAGAAGACGGGACTTGCTTTTTTTTTTTTTTTTTTAGCAGCGTAATGTATCTATCCGTATCGTTTGTCAGTGGTCCAACCCGACCATGCCTTCCAGAGGTCTAGAATTAGACTACTTAGAAAATAGCGTATCTTCACACTGATGGGCTCATCTGCTGTTGTAGGTAACAGAGACACATCAGCAGAAACCAGAGACTTTTGCGTATCCAGTTAAAAGCTCCGTACAGGGGCTTTAAATGGACCCAAACTTTGAGGGTAAGATACTGTACATGATGTTGTCCAAAGGCAGAGGCTGAAGCTGCATGTGATTCAGCATCCTTCTATTGTTCTACTGCAGTGTACAGTTAGTGAGTCCTATAAGAAAATGAGAAAATGTGATGAGACTGTTTCTTGTTTTGTTTTTTATTCTTATTCTAACATAAGCGTGGGCTGCTTAGCTGGCTACATACTTAAAAATATGGTGGGTGTCTCAAAAACATTTTGATACTCAGAATAAAAGTATGTCAATGCACTTTCAGCCAAGTCATTCTTCCAAATCAGTGACATTTTTGGGAGAAAAAAAATAACCCTAAGCAAGTGAAAAAGTTTCTTTCTGAGTCTAATAATTGGAAAGCTTTCAGAGCTTTGTGAAGACCTGTTATCCAGTGGGCGGGTGGAACAATTACAGTGCACAGGGCCAGAAACCAGATGGAGCCTTGAGGTGGTTGTAAGTGCCGGCACAACAGAAGACAGCCAACTGTACCGATGTTGTTACCAACTGACTTTACAATCGTACAAAGAAAAATGTGTAGTTTTTATGTAACCCACAGGCAAGTACTGTACATTCAAGGAGCAACATTTGACACTGGATTGATTGAAGTGTTACCTGGGGTGGTCCAAACTCTTGGAAAGAGAAAGGAGAGTCAGGTCATCATAAAAATGATTTTATTATCCTAATTGTTATCAGAGGACGGATATCAATTTTCACTTTTTACAATATATTACTATCATTAGACTGATTTATACATTGTTTTATATATTAATAACTTTCAAAGAATTTTGTACATGCTTTTGGGACTGACATTCCCTGGTCAGATGAAGCAGAAAAATGAGAAAAAAGGCACATGATTGCTCCTGTCCACAGTGAGCAATACAGTCCAAAGAAACAAAGAACTGTTGTGGTTTTGTGTGAGTGCAGGTGAAATGCCTCCCAATCAGATGATGGGCTGTCCCTTTGAAGCCTATTACATGACTTGCCAAGGCAGCACAATATGTCCAAAGCAATTTTCCACATCACAGCCCAAAATAATCACTTTGATGTGGCAATTGACGACAATTATATCCTCTGATTTGCTCAGATGCACTCGAAAAAAAACAAAAAAAAAACAAAAGACCCACCCGCGCCGGGCCGCGCGCAACCACTCACTCGTCTCTAGTTCTACAGTAAAAACAAAAGAATTACTGGGATAATGAACCACCTTCAGGGGCAGCACTCGGGTGTCTTGTTACACTGTTCTATACATGTAGCTGAATGTCATAAATGTGGGCCGTTTCAAACAGTGCCCACAGCTCAGTGGAACACATGAATTGATCATATTCTTCTTTAACACTCAGTGTTGGAAGCTCTGTGGCCTGAGGGAAGCTCGGTGTGCAGTGCAGTCTGTGGTGTGAAATACCACACACTAGCACCAGCGGTCCCTGCTCCTCTCTGAACTGTCCACAGTTTGAGATCCAAATTCCACTTGAAACGTTGCCCAAACTGTCTCAGAGGTTGTTCTCTGGCTTCAGTGCCTGGGATGCTTAATCCAGTTTCGTATCATCCACTTCTGACCAGAGCATCTCTGGACCACCAGGCGGAGGCCAAAGTTGGCATCTTTGGACATTTCTACCTCCAAGCATCGACCAGTGTCCCTGCTGATGATTGGACCATTCTGCAACAACAACACATGGAAATGTGACCCAGTTTGTGCAATGACCTTGAGAAGAAACAGATGGTTGCAACACTAAGAGTTCACAGAATAACCAGCATATCCCACTGCCTCTGTTGTTATGCATCGGTAACAGTTATTCAAGATTCAGTGAGTTGTGTCACTGTCGTATTTCAGCTTTCACTACAGTTGGTGTGTTTGAAGATCTTGATATTCATGAAAAGAACAGACCATGCATTTCCTTTTTTACCTGTGTGAAGTCCCAAAGCCTCTGGGAAATCCTTGAAACTGCATCACATTTTTTCAGGCTGGGAGTGCGTCCTCTGCCATCGTCAACCAGACATTTTGTGTCAGGCAGGAATGTGGTGGAACCCAAGGGTCCTAGCTGCAGAAGCCCCTCAGTAGAGTAGCGGGCGAGCTGCAACACAGAGATAACCAGTGTGTTTCACTGCTGGACTCAAGTACTGTAGCGGCAATCGTCAGCTTTGAAAAACAAATGCTCGACTTTTTAAAGAGCACCTCGGTATCAGCGGGAAGCACGAGCACTAAATGTGCTTCAGTGTGACAGCTTAAGGTGTTGAGCAGTTATGCTGTTCAGACAGGCCGCAGTAACTACAGCAGCAGGCAGCAGAGAAGGTTTTCAGGCTTTGGTAAAGTGCATAACACACACAAAGGTTGTGATGGTTTCATTTTACATGATCTATAGGACAATACACAGAAGATGCAGATACAGTGTTCCACTCTGCCTTCATACAGTATAATGTTCACAGGATACAAGCACGACACCTTTATTTTGTTCATTTACAGCCAATATCTTCATCCTTTATGCATCACTGTGTCTATTGATACTGTAAAAAGATAATTTATTACACAACACATTTAAATGTGTGATTTAAATATTAATCATAGCATATTGCATGAATTCCACTGTTGAGCTGCTGTGAACCTGTCGCTAAGCTTGTTACCCACTGAGTGTTTTTGTCCACAGTGATTGAGTGAGTGGATTTAGGTGTTGTCTTGTTTAGTTATCCACAGGATGTCAGTCCAGCAAAGATGGAGAAGATACATTTGTTTTATTTAGTAGAAGTAATGAAAAAACTAAGTTGTTAAATTATTCAATGAAATTATACATTTCTGTTGCAGTAAAACTAATTATATCGTATGGTAAAGCAGAAATTCAGAAAATGTCCTAGATTAAAAAAAACAAGGCTATTTCATTGTGCTTCATGGAAACCGCACTGTGCAGCTTATTAATGCCACAGCATATCCCCAACCTAAACTTGATCCCTCACTGTTTAATCCTGCACATGAAAGGCTCTGTGACGATACGTATCTCTTACGTAAGGATGTAGTAGAGATAGCATTGGTTATTTATGGGAGTGATCCTCTCTGAAAAATGAGATGCCAAAGATAGGGAGGTCTTCAAAATGACAGCATCCCTGCACATACAGTACGTTGCTGTCCTGAATTACACATGCACACACAGTTTCTCCATTACAGCAGAGGGGAGGTATGTTATGTTATGCACATTCACAGAGGAATCAATGCAGCAGAAAGCCTCTGAATACACACTGTTTTGAACTAGGTGCCTTCCAGTGCTTTATTGATATAAATATGCTGCATGGTTTTTTGTCCCAGTGTGATTGTTTTCAGTCTTTTAGGAACACATTTTCTAAAGGAGTCCCACTCTAAAAGCAAGCCCTCGGTACCATCATCTCTAAAATTGTCTCCTGACACTTCAAATGTAATAGTATGAAAACCTGCTATTGAGGAGTATTGATGTCCAAATAGTCAGTGTTCAGATACCTTTGTAAATCTATTTCAACATGTAAAAATCTCTCCAAACTGATACACCCTTGTCTGAGTGGAGGGTTTTGTAGCATGGATGGAGAAACTAAACCTGCACTGAGTGGCCTGTGTGGGTGTTGATCCTTGCGAGAAGAGAGACTACAGGGTGTTTGTTGATCCAATGTCCTGCCCTAAAGAACCACTCTCAACGAATAGGAAAACAATGCCGTGCCACTTTGTGTGTCACTCCTGCTTCACTGGAGCATTGAGGAGGTTAGTGAGGATCAGTGTGTGCACTAAGGAATGGCATATATCTGTAACCTAATTCAAACTCAGACTATAATTCAGCACGTTACTTTTCTCAAGGTGACAACGTAAAGGTCGTGTAAGTTTGATTAAGGAATCTTCATAGAATTTTGCATCGCTGTCTTGGGTCTTTTGGGGTTATATCTCTGTAAGCAGATTTATCCATGGTGTAAACTGTGACTGGGCACAAGGAAAACCCATATAATCCCCACTAATACCTGTTTACAGTTCAGTCTGGCAGCCTTTCATACGCTAATACATTGAAAATGGGACCATAAGAAATAATTAAGGCAAGGAAATAATTCTGCCAAACCAATTAACCTGTGCCTCATGCAGCAATATTAGACGCTTCATTGCCTTTCTGCCATCGTAAAAGTTTTGCAGCCACTTTGGAGGTCAAGCTAATCACACATTTCTTAATTAGCTCATTAACGGTGCAATGCTGTGGCAATGTAAATATAAGACAAAGTATTTGCTGATTGCATTGGGTTGTAATCTTCACATTTCTACCTTTCTAGTACCATGCTCCACCAGGAAGTGAAGTTTATGCCCCTGATTATAAGAAATGTCTTAAGAAGGACTCGGCTTGGGGCCTCAGCTCCGTACCTACAACTGTGACCATTGTATAATGTAGCAGGGGAGTCTCAGTGAGCGTCCAGCCTCCTCACATGAGTATGCAGAGACTTAAGAGGCCCCTTATGACTGGTACACAGCGTGCCCATCAGCACCACGTACACACAGGTGCAACACACATAGTTGGAATTCTTTGCGAGAGGGAACATGGTGGTGAAGTTATTTGGTAAAAACTGTATTTTTATTATTGATCTAATTCATGTCTTCAAAAATTTGTGATTCTGTTGACAACAACATAGTAAAAATGAGTAGCAATCATTCTGTATAAAATTCTAATAAGTTACTGAAATGAACAACTTTCAGTAATCTCTGTTTACATTGTTAAAGCAGGAAAATTGCTCAATCATTTTAAATCTAAACATCTAAAATCTTTTGGGGAGTTTGATTTATTTTTTGGGAAGTATTTGTGCTTTTATTTGATGAGGAATGTGGAAAGAGACAGGAAATATGTGTGTGAGAGAGTGGGGAAGAGACATGCGGTGAAGGGTGTGGCCACTGGGAATCATACTGGGGACCTGCTGCTCAGGGCTCAGTATGGTCATATATACTGTAGTACACATCCTCTCCACTCAGCCATCCGGTCACCACTCTATAAACTATTTTGGTGGCCACTCTCTTGCTACCTGTTTTCACAGCTGCTTTCTGTTGTTGAAAAGTTTGTCCTTCAGTTCATTAAATCCCTGCAGGCGTCTGAAGGCAGCAGGACACTTATGCTGATGAATTTAGTGGCACACCAGAGCTCTGTGCCATTAGACACAGTCCACTGAGTTCACTTAAACCACATGCAAATAGCATGATTCAGCTGCAAAATAAAAACACACACATCAAAGGGGATGATTAAAGCTTGGTATTCTGCCCGTTTCTATTGGAGACTTAAATTCTTCTCTTTGCTTTGTTTTGTTTGAAAAGTGCTGTATGTTTATTCTTGATTATGCATTATGCATCACACTAATTATGGCATGATGTGAATGTTTACAACATGAGATGCAGTAGTACTTATGATTGAGATATTTTCAAATGATGTAAATGTTGCACTAAAACCACCAGCTTCTGCCTTTGGTTACAGATCTGTGGTGCTGTGTTCAGCATCCAAGCAGCAAGACAGTTTCCTGAAGCAGCGTCTTTCCATGTGCTGAGCTTCTGCCTTCATGCTTCTTTGTGGCTGGCTGCCTCTGATCTATATTCACCTTCACACAAACCTTTTGCACTTTTCACTGCTGCACACATAAGAGCCAAGGAAAAGGATGCATTAGTTACTTTAACAGACTACTGCCTGGTGGATGTGTGTGACTGCAGAGCAATGGTGCAGCTTCTTAGCTCCTCTACCATGCTTTTACTGCATTATACTGTTGGACAAAGGTGAGACATTATCTGTTATTTAGATTTCCACTGGGAGAGCCGGCAGAAAGAGTCTCATTCCTCACAAGCACAATAAAGATTTATTCTGGTCAATTACATTTTTTCATAAGTAAAAGGAGCAATGGTAAAAAGCAATGCACAATCACAGCATTCCATGAAATTGAATTCGGCCCGCTCACGGTAATGCCGGCCATCACTGTAATCTAATGATACAAAGACACAAAATTAATCTCCATTTGTTTATTTCCCCTGGGGATCAGGATTAAAGGAGTCAGTGAAGCTTTACATTACTGGACTCCACTAAGCTTTCACTGGAGGAGAACAGAGAGAGCAGTGAGTGTCTGGTGTCCTTATAATACACCCTCCTATGTTAGATAATGAAGATGTCACTCACCAGCAGGAGAAGCAGTTGGGACAGGTGGCTAATGTAAGAGAAAAACTGATGCATGAATAGCATTTGCATGATTTGTCTTTGGGATTGCCTTTCATTTCTCTACACAAAAACAGGACAACAGGCTCCCACCCACAGTGTCCTGGTATCTATTCAAGTAAAGGTTATACCGAGTGCACAGTCCCTTTTTTCAGCAGCATCAGCTGTGTGTTCATATAATTACATGCTCTCTCACCTGGGAGTGCCCCAGTTTCCCACTGTGCCCTACTGAGCAGCTCAAATAGAGTCGCCGGAGTCATCTGGACCATTTCTACCTTGCATAGTAGAAGAGTCACAACAGCATCTGAGTATTATGAATTCAGTATAAATATTCATATGCAAATAAATATGAGGCAGAGTTGGAGCGAGATATGTTCATTTAACACTAAACTGGCAGGACTGTACTGGTGCCCAGTCAGATCAGTTCTTGAAAATATTATTTGAGTCTCTGTAATTTACAACAATAAGTCGGTGGCTGGTTCCATCCATCTATATGAATTCTGTACAGAAATCTCACTTGTCCCCAGATATGCCTGAATTCAATTAAATAACATACAAATAAAGTAAATAGGCTAAATATGTGGGGAGATGAACTAAGAATCTCAAACAGTTAAAATGTTTGAATCTTAATTGAATTTGAAAAAAGTTTTCCACTTAATTTTCGGATTATCCTTCATGTTACATTTACCTTCACTTGTGAGATGAAGATAAGCGACGGAATGGATGAACAGGAGTGATAATTAATTGTAAGATGATCTGGAAGATTTCCCTTGTCTAATTGCATCTTCTACGCTGTACACATTTTGTAATTGCAAAACATAAACATCATTAATTGCAGAAGTTGAAAATACAGACCTGGTGGGGTAAACAGATTTGGGTGGGTGCAATTTCTAGAGTGAAGTGAGGGTACCTCAAACTATTTAACTCCACCAATCAGGTTTGTTTGTTTTGTTTTTACTGACAAGATCAATCTTCAGTTTGAGCTCTTGTGATTCTGTGGATCAATCAGATGATTGTCAAGTGAAAAATTGCTGTTATTTATTTTTAAACAACTGAAATAATGTGGTATGATTTATTTAATATCGAATGACAATTACTCTGGTCCACCTCCACTATAACCTGCACAACAACAGCCATCAAATGTCATCTTTAGATATTCTATTTCCTGGTTATGCTCATTTAACTTTAAATTCAGGTACTGAGTATGTGTTAGTGCTGTAGCTCAGTATGTAAATTGATGCGTTCACATTTCTAAATAACTACTAACATATTCTTGTTGCGCATTTACAATCTAATTTCATATGTTCTCCAACTGTAATATCCTGAATCTGTTTTGAATCGTTCTTGACTGCAAGAGGCTCACGTGCTAATTAAACAAGATAGGAAGCAAGGGCAGGCACTGACATGTATTTTCTCTGAATGGAAGAAAAATGTAACTTTATGTTATGTTATTTTCTTCATCTCAGAGCCTCATGTTCTACATTATGTTCATGTTCTCTGAATCGGATGAAATTGACATCTTTAGCTTTGATTGCATTGCCATATTGCATAAGTCTACTGTATCTGCAGCCTTTTCTATGCTCTGCTCCTTCGCACATGTTACACCCACACAGTGTTAAAAGAAGTGTCACGCTGAGGTGTGTAAAGATAGATTATCTACCTGAACCTCCTGCTGTCTGTTTGTTTAGAGCTGTGTGCTGCTGTTATGCTAGTTCACTTAGGGCCTGATTTATTAAAGGTCTACGTGTGTAAAAACGTGTGCAAACTTGATTCCACGCACAAACACATGCTGAAGCTGATCTACTAACTTAGCGTGTTTGCCTTAATGATTATGCATATATGGGCGTTTCCGCCAGAACGTGCAAAATATTTGGAGGAGTAGATGCAAATAGATTTATTTAGCGCAGCAATGTGACTTACCAAACAGATTGCGGTGGCTTCTTTATTTAGCACATTTGAAAGGCAAGTCTTAACTGGCACAGCTTTGCAAACATTTTGATTTAATACATGCCAGGGCAAAAGCTCTTATATCTCTGCATTTCCTCACGTCTGGGTCATTCCAGTGAACTGTAGCAGTTTTTCAGGTGTGTTAAAAGTCCTTTAATCGCCGTTACACACGCCACACCTCTCTCCTCCACTGCGCTCCTCTCCTCTCTCTCCTCTCTCTCCTCTCTCTCCCGTACCTGCATGGCTGCTCAGCTCTGGGACCAGGACTGACCTCACCTCTACCTTCACCGCCCTTGATCCCTCTGGTCAGAGCGTTTAGATACGAGTGTGTCCTGAGTGTCCCACCTGAGCTCTCTGTTAATCCATCAGATCAAATTCCATTCTGTCTTTGTGGCCATCCAGCTCTCTGTCCACACTCTCTATGGTGGAAACCATTACCACGTGCAAAACCCTCATTTAAATACTGCTGTTTGCGCGTGCTGCGAAAAGCGGATCATCCTTGCGTGCGCTAAACAAACACGCAAAATTTTACCAGGAACATGCAATTTAGCGCCCCTTATCTGGGATTTAAGTAAATCATATGTTAGCTGAGGATGTCGTTGCAGCTTAATGGTTTTTGTTTATAGTGTTTCTCATCCAGACAAACTACCCTTCTATTTATTCCTATTTATTTACAGTGCAGTCTTGCCCACTCTACTATGGTGTCAATTTGATGCATCACAGCAGTGGGCTGATGCAGCCAATGTGTCTAAGTCTATGGGTGGACTGAGCAGCATGCTGTGATGATAGCAACGTAATAGTTGGCCTGACATGATTATTACCCAGCAAGCTAATTCACTCCCTCACATTTACAGTATTTACACCTACAGTAGGTAGCTCCTGAATGTAGATTTCTAACTCAGTGTTGTTGCAGTTTATTGGAGCTATACCTTGCTGGTCATTTTGTGCATATTGTTGTGTCTTGGGTGTGTCTCAGCTGTTGTGTGTGGGAGCTTATAAATCTGTTAAACGAGAAGCAATCAGGAAAACAGATTTTTCTCTAGGCTACAGCTACCACCACTTATCAAATAACATTTGATTTAACTTCTGTGGGGCTTGAGGAGGACAGTAATTACAGCACATCATCTCAAACAGTCCTCAAGAGTTAAAATGCAGAATGTTGATTCATAAATCTATGAATTAAAGAGGACTATTTGAATTTACCAGAAGGGCAGAATAATGAAACCAAAGACTACTCTTGTGGTGTTATTTTGGAAGAATCGGCCCCAGCTACATTGACTGACTGGCAGTTTAATTAATTTCATTGGCACAGCAGTGAACATGAGCACACAAACAGTCCACAAGTGTGGTCTAACCTGGGAGGACATGCCGTGGCAGGGGTAGAGGATGGCTTTGTCGTCGTCCTCAGAGCCCTGGTCCAGGCAGTAGCCACTGGCCTTACTGTTCCTCACCTGAAACATCATGCAGAGATACAGTTACTTCAAATGGAGAAGGGAAAGATGCAGTGTGTTGTATATAGAGGGCCTGTGCATGGTCAGAAGGGCTAACTCACAAGAAATAATGAATTATCATGGCCTTTAAAATGAAAGTGAGAAAGGCAGGGAAACCTATTGTGCTTTTAAAATATTTCTGACATCCACACATCTTGTGCTTTATAATAACGTTCATACTATTTCTTGCTTCAACACAGAAATTTTAAAGAAATCAAACCCTTTGTTGGGAGCAGTTTTCTTCTCGCTGTTACCGGCTGTTGAGGTTACATTTGCCACAGAATTGCAAATGAAAGCAAAACAGTTGCCAACTCTTTTGCATTTCTCTAGTCAGTCCCCTGGTGAATCTGACTATTTTATTCCTGAATGCATGTGCATATTAGCCTGCCTCCTGTCTACCAGTTCCACTGTAGCCTGTTCACACAGCAGATTCTTGCATCAACTCAAAGTCACAGCCAGGCCATGATAGGGTATGCAGTGACCAGCCCCAGTTCTGTCTCTCCCTCTCCTCCAGGCCTACAGATGGTGGTGTGCATTGAGCATGAGCTCCGGCCTCGGTGTGATTTGAATGCATACGGCTTCATTTCCAGGTTGTGACATATCTATCATGTGCTGTTGTCAGGGAGGGTTCCACTCGGCCGGTCTGGTCAGCATGGCCAAGCGTGGCACTGATCTTCAGTGACAGATGAGACTCACTTCTGCTGCGGCAGCTGTGTGGCAACACAAGGTAAGTGTTTCCCAGCTTGTCGACAGATCTGAAATAGTGCCACTTAAGTGGCTGCCGCTCCAAGGAATCTATTAGCTGGGTGCAAGACCCAAAACAGGCGGCAGGAGAAACTAAAGGAGGGAGGAAATTCACACAGCTTTGATAAATCTAGAGGTTAATTTTGATGTATTCTGACATTGCATTTGGAAGGCATATTGATTTTGCTCTGTTTTTCATTGTTGAAATTGATATAGGGAAAAATGGTGTACTTCAGCAAACCTGAAAACAGTGTCTGACTCTGGAGTGTGTTCAATTCTTCAGTCTGTCATAATCCTGTTTTCTTCCCCCACTGTGCTGAGTGCACAGCCAAGCCCAATACAATCAAGTTGGATAGGAAAACTAATAAGTGTTTAATTAAAACTCATTATGGGGAAATTGCATCTAAGCTGTGTGATGCTGCTGCATTGCTATAGCAACGGGATACTGGAGATCACCAGCACCAATTGCAATTTTCTTAGCCAAAACCAATTTCTGGTCCTTAAAAAATCTGACTTACCAATTTTCATTTTCTGACAAATGTGGTGGACGGCTAAACAAAGATTTGGTATTTAATGGACAAACATTAATTAAATATTTGAAGCCTCTCTTGTTGCAACTCTTCACTTTTCAGACTATTCATCATCACTGGATGATGATGATGATTATTACTGACGGCTTAAATCCACAGCACAGCAGCAATGCATGTGGTGTGGATACAAATAAATGTGAATGGCATCAGCCAGTGAGGTAACGCTCATGCACAGGTGAGGTAAGAGGTGAGGTAAGAGGTGAGGTAAGAGGTGAGGTAAGAGGTGAGGTAAGAGGTGAGGTAAGGGGTGAGGTAAGAGGTGAGGTAAGAGGTGTGACATTTGTTTTAGCTACTTTGCCCCTTTAAATAGGACGTGTGAACGTCTTCACTGATGTTCCTCCACAGTTCATTTTGGCTTCACAGCAGTTTCAGATTGTGAGCTTTGAGACCTCATCACTCTTGTCATGTTGTGATGCATCAGTCAGTCACCAGTGGATCGATCGATGGATCTCTGTGGGATACTGTTATGTTCGATTGGTTTCAGTGAATTCATATTTGTTTTCTTCAAAGATACGGAGCGTATGAGCATCCCCATCTGTTTACATCAGCAAAATAAATTAGACATTAACGAGCTGCTGATGTCTGTTTCACAGACAAAGGTTTCCTCAATAAAGACATCAGACATAGAAAAGATCCAGATAATGCACAGCTCGCAAATTAATAAGTTCTCACTGACTCATTTTCTACATTTATCATCTATGGAATCAAATTAGCTCCCTCTCTATGCATTCTCTTTAAACCACAGCTCTGTAATAGAATTACAGATGATGATATAGCAAAATTACCATGCAGAGTATTTCCAGTAATCCTGTTAGCAAGTATCTTTCTCACCTCGCCGTATGTGATGGTGTTGTTGTAGATCCGCATCTCTGGGTAGACGTGCTCAAGGTACCAGCGGAAGCTTCGGCACTGCAGCCTCTTCCTTAAGGCCAAGCGCTCAGAGACATCCCCGAAATCCACCCCTGGGTTCTGTTAACAAGTGGAACAAAACAAAGACAAAAAAAAAACAACTTCTTATCCAGCGGGCACTTTACTTAAGAACCAAGTGATAATGAGCTGCTGGAGAAATGGGAGATGCAGGAGTGTTGAGGTGCAAAGAGGACGCAACAAGCATTTAGTTAAGAGATGGATAGATGTGCCTGTCATGTGGGACCTTCATTGTTCTTTCATTACACATGATCTGTGCTGAGCAAACTCTAATCAGCTGCTTAATTATGAGCCCACACAGTCCTGCCTGCATTATGGAGGTGGCTTCCCTGATTGATTGGGGGAATGCCTAATAGCTGCACGGCCTGGCACAGAGGCCTGATCCTGACACACACACACACACACACAGCCAATATCAGTATGTGGATATATAGCACACTGCTTGACTGTGCATGGATATGCAAATATACAACATTTGCCTGCATGTAGAAATTACCAAAGGCGTATGCATGCACACACACACACACACACACACACACACACACACTGCTCTCAGGCAAAGCTTTCTCATCAGTTCCCCCCTCTCTGCTGGAACCTTCAGCCAGATGCTGAACTTACTTTAACATCTGCTGCTAATAAATTTTAGTTGGAAAAATACTCTTTATGTTTTTTAGGGTGCTAGAAAGTGCCAGTAACAAATGAAGTCAATCTCAGTGAGATGCTTCTTGGTATTTGGACCTGAAGCCGGCCACTGTGGTGCATCATATAGCCTTGTGCCCTCAGCAGGGACCTTCGACAGTAATAAGACTCAGTGACTGTGTGCATGAGCGGGTGGGGAGGGGGGGGGCGGCAGGGGGGTAGATGGAATAATCGTAGCGTTAGGTCTTTGTACTGTCCATAAAATAACTCTGCACCACAGGACAGCTGGGGTAATAACGTGCCATGCCATTGTGTGTGTAATTACAGTGGAAGAGAGATGTGGCCCGATTGGCTAGTTTGTTACCACTAGCATGTACAGCGCACACGCTCACACACACAACATGGTTACAACTTTTCCCTAGTTGCCACTTCCCTACCTGCACTTAGTGGCTTCTCACTGTAATGATGTTTGTGCTAAATTTCTACATGGCAGACATCAGACATCAGCAGACCTGTGTCTGTAACAAAACCACTGATTGTTTTGTTCTGAACAGCAGAGTGTTGTTTTGGACGGCGCTCCGAGGTCTTCACCGACGTCCTTCTCTGACAATCATCTCTGTGTGCATGGCTGAGGAGGCAATTAGGATTCAGCACTAAAGTGTTTATTAATGAAAGTATCTGTTTATTATTTTGCAGCCCATCTCAAAAGACCCTTGAAAGCAATTAAGCCGGACTGATGTGTATGAAAATAGACTGATTAGATATGAGACTCCTCTCCGTCACTGGGTGCACCTCTCTCATCTGTGTGGACTGAGACTCCAGCGCTTCCTCACACTGCCTGTGCTCTGCTGCCAGTGTGAAGGTCAAGTGGGATGAAATCTGAATTTTGAATTTCTATTGACGGGTGTCTCTGGAGACCCCGGCTGCATGTCTGAATGAAAAAGCGAGAAAGGGAGATAGGCAGAGGAAAAGGAGCTCAGGGACCGAGGGAGGGCGTGATCTAAGATGGAGGAAAACTTACATTCATGGGAATGTTCCAGGCCATGTAGACGTGGGATTTGTATTCATCCATCCACACCTCGGCGGCCCGCAGGGCATTGCGCTTGGCGTAGTAATCTATGTCGTTGTTGTAGGGCTTCTTGGTGCGCTCGATGTGGGCCACCCTGGCACATGGCAAGACTTCCATACTTCCTCCACACTGCCACACCTAGACAGCAGCAAGACAGAGAAATCCTGGATCAATCAAACGTGGATTTCCACTGGCATTTAGTCCCCAAGCTCTTTTTAAAACGAGCACATATAAAGCGAATGCTGGCAGATGCTTCATTACCACTTTATGGTTGCAGAGGAAATGAAACTCCTTCATGGCTATCATTTACTAGAATCTGATCTGTTAGATTTTGATCACATTTAACTCATCACAAAACAAAAAAGGTGTTCACACAGACTCTTTTTTACAGAAAATCAACCCAATTATGATATCTTCATGGATCCATTAGCAAAAAACAGAAGCAACCTCCTCACTTTTTTTTTTTTTTTTAGACATGTACCTTCTGAAACCTTTAAAGCGATCACCATGATGTAGCAGTATTATGCTTCAAGCGTGGTTGAAGAATTTTCGAACGAACGGATTTCAAAAGGTGTGAATGCATTTGACATGAGGTCAGGGTGAACAAAGTCTCTATTCACTGAAGGACAAACATACGGACGACTCTGTTTTATTACGATGTCTAGGTCCATAGCATTTGACATTATTCTTATCCAAAACCAACCAATACATCCACATTCATTAGATTATTCCCTTCACAATATGATATATTGCATTGAAAAGCAGTCAAGTGAACTTGACATTTTAATTTAACCACTCATTGCTGCATTAAGTCCAGTGGTTTAATGTGGAAAACATATTCATTCCCTGAGAGATCATTCAAAACCTGCCATGGATGGAAGAAATGTACTGTTACATATTCCAGAGATATCCAGAGATATGAAAGAAAGTGCAGAACACACTCCTCCAATACAGAAATGGCAGCATGGAAATGCTTTTAGCCACATAGTCTATCCTTAACATGGCGCAGCTGCTTGAAGCTGCAATTAGGTGTCACTGTCCATTGTTTCCTACTGAAGCAAGTGAAGGAGGAATGATAAATTACTCCGTGAGCCAACGAACCTTAGATGCAAAAGTCCTCGGAGAGTTGCCTATGACAACCAGAAATCCCTGATAGCGTGAATGCTGTATGGCAAAAGGGATGATACACACCAAGGCAGTAAATATACGTCACTTTGAAAAGCATCCATCACAGCAGAGGGTATTGACTGATTGCTGGCTGAGGGAGGCTGTGACACTCCGCCGACATACTCAAGGTAAGAAAGCAGTGGCAGGCAGTCGCATGGTAGTTAAAGAGTCATTTCTCAGGATGCAGCAAAAGATTTGAATTTTAAAATTCTCTGCAAAACACTCTGTGCAACAGCCTGCATCGATATACAGTCCGCATGTCTACGCCATGCTGTGAGAAAGTGGTCGGGCAGTTAGACACTAGTGCAGCGCCATCAGAACGCCACAGCATATGGTGATGTCCTTCCAGACGTACAAACTGCAGAGGCCCCACCACCCACAGTCTCCTAATGATGATCGCCACAATGCGTAACAGATGTTCTAAGCCATTAACTTCCCTCTGAACCCAAAACGGTACCCCCTGCATGGTGTTAAAGGAGAAGGCTGCTGCAGAACTATTTTTTCAATTAAGTCATGAATAAGGGTAAAGCCTGTTAAAGCTGGCAGCGCTGCCATGGAAGTAAACACAGCTTCTGGTCTAGTGCATGTTCACAGGAACTCTGTAGTTACAGCAGTGCCACTGAACTTATAGCAACCACCTGTCCTAGGTTGTGGGACGTCTCTAATCTATTTTGAGAATTTGGCTTTGTTCCTGTGAAACTAATACGAATTTGCACTAGCTTTTTCATTTGTAAGATGAGGGCTGTTCAGTTGCATCAGGGTTGTCAGGATCTACTAATTGAAGCACTGCTGGCCTTACTCAGCAAGTTCCATACTTCCTGAAGATATAAATATTTAAAAAGTGTTCAGGAATATATTTTTAAAAGAAAAACAAAATGGAAACAACTGAACAAAATCCCAACAAAGGCGGCACTGTCGTTTTTAACAAAGGTTACTTTGACAGAAATAAATGGTGGGTTTGTTGGGGATGGATTCAGCTGTGGATTATTAGGCCTTTGTTGTTCTAGTGAGTATTTCCAGCAGTATAATGGTGTATGTGGAATTGCCTAAAAATAAAATAAAGGGCCCACGCTGATTGTAATGAAGGGAAATATCACAGGGAAACCAGTGTTACTCATTCATGTAATCATAATTGTACAGTAACAGTGATTTGTATGTAGCGCAGGCAGGTTCTGTACACAAACAATACACCTCAAAATAATTTATGCTGCTTTTCATTTTCATTTGATGGTCTGAAAAATGTTAACTATCATTAATTCTATTAAGTATAGAGTATTGTAATGTCAACTCTCAAATATCTATGTCTCATACTTTGTGTTATCTAATAACTAGGCCATTATTACAACACTACTATGTGAAGCATAATTTGGCTTTAATTCAGTTTCAATCAAGCTGGTCATCTGTGAAGATAGCAGAAAGTCAAATGAAATCACAAGAGTCTTCTACATGAACTTATACTCTGATGAGCTGGTTTGGACATTTAAAGCAATGAGCCTGGAGCAGTATGACCAAGTATATAGTGTTCATGGAAATGAGACACTTTCAACAGTCTAATTTATGATCATTTACATGTCCCTATGAAGCTCAGGAGTGTATGAAAGTTTGCATTTAATTGGACATTAATAAAGGCAATTGAAGCATCCATCCTTTGTTATACTATTTTACCCTGCAAGCCTTTAATGTCTCACTTGTGTCGGTGGTGGAGTACCTCAGCAAGGTCTGACCTGAACTTAAACACCTCCATTGACTGTCTGACCCTTCATCTTCACTGCTGATGATCCACAGTGACCCTGGCCTAGAAAATCCATTAGTACTTTAGAGTAGGCTTTACCTGCTTTGCTGCTGCTCATGTGAAGTGCTGCTTTTCCACAACAGCCTTCAGGGTGGTTTCATTTTTGTGGGTGTAAGTGCAATACCAATTTAAAGGCAAGTCTCTAGTTCTTGCAGATTCGACTCATCACCTTTTGTAACATAGTAAGCTCCTTGTAGCGCTGTGTCTTCGGTTTCTTTATCCAGGTATTCCCTTTAAAATCAATAGCGTGTGTGTGTGTGTGTGTGTGTGTGTGTGTGTGTGTGTAAATACCTAGTGTGTTAAGTGCTTGTGGATATGTGCACTGAGTAGCCTACTCGTGGATAATTGAAAATGTGTATATGTGTAATTGCAGTTAGCAGTTAGCCTGGCACTAAAAGCAAATTGAAGATCAATATTTTCTCAACCACCATTTCCAGAAGGTCAGAAACCTAATAGCTAATGAAGCTTGTGAAACAGGCTGTAGTTTCTTTATACCACTTTAGACTTCACATGGTGTTGCAAGAGGCAACCCAGGTTTAACTGTCGGTAATGAGGAAGAGACTCGGGAAATTCACAATGTGTTTGATCAAGTGTTCATTTCTCGTTCATTTCTCCCTATGGCAGCAGCAATGTACAGACAGCTAATAGTGATAGCTGTAATCATCACAATAAGCATAATTTGTTTAATTACATATCACTACATGGTGTCCTATAAATTACATCCTAAACAGACTGCAGGAGACTAATAAACAAAGTTACAGTGTTACATTATCAGTGTTGGCTTCTGCAGCTTTTTCTGAGATCTAAATGTTTTTAGGGCAGAAAAAGACGCAGAACTATTACCAACAGTGTTATGGCGCTGAGCAAAGAGAAGATGGCTGATTTAATTGGGCTCCTGCAGCTCTTACATACTAAGCTCTGTTTACCTCTGGTTAAGACTGTAAAGCAATTTACCTTGTTAGTCAATATCCTTCAGTATAATTAGTGTGACTGATTGTGTTTGTACAATGTGCAAGCGTGGGTGATCGTGACGAAAACAACTACAACTTCAGATGTTATGGTCAAGATGGCAAGTACAGGGTTAAGTGTTGACAGATTGACTTGTGTTTAAACGGTTACATCATGATCACTGTGTAACTGATAAGTAGGTTTTCATCTTTTCTCAACTCACATTTCTTCACAGTGACATGTTTTTAGATTTGGAGGTTAAAAAATGCACAAACAATCTTCATACCTCTGTTTTTCTATACAGTGCCAAAAAGAAAAAAGAAACTTCTTTGCAACAGAACGGCATTTTTTTTCTTGACGGAGCCTCTGTGTGAGGACCCCGGCTGAGTCACGAAATGATGTATGAATGTACTGCTGTGGATGGGAACAGCAGAAACTAGAATTACCACCATGTGGTTTGTCTGCCTCTGCTCAGACTAGTTTCAGGCTCCATCCCTGTTGCTAACAATCATATAAAGGTCGCCATGCTCTTGACCTCGGACCATAAAATCTAATTTGGGCATCCTTGAGGCCCGGTGAATGTCTTTGTCAAATCTGAAGATGTTCTGTGAAAGTCTTACTGAGATATTGTGTCCAGGAGAATGGGACAGATGAACAACCGTGGTGTGGAGACATAAAAATTTACATTTTAGCCTTTTAGAGATAATATCAGACCAGCAGCAGTTTGATTCAAAGCACTGTCTGACAGCAAAATGAAGAGGTGGACATTCATAATATCACCTTTCTTTGTGGCTAAAATCCTTCTTTTTTTTTTGTTGCTGCTCTCTTCCTCAGCAGTGCATTGCTCAGCGGTGCCCGTGCTGTTGCCAGCCTCTCCAACCCAGACCTACTGCCGGTAATAAACTGATCTTGGATAAGAACCCAACATCAAATAACTCAGACTAGAGCTTCATTTCAACAGACATCATCTCATAAGCTTTTGATACAGATTGTACGGGTCCATCTCTCAGGATCTTACAAATCCTGGGAGTGTCTTTCCATGCAAACAGTGAATACTTGTACGCAGTTTGTTGTACTGGGGTTTGTGCTCATTCTGTACACACCACAGTGGACTCTGCCATCCGTCCTCAATGTGTTTCCCCACAGGTGCGAGAGACTGTTTCAGTGCAACGGGGAACATGTGGTTACATTCTCACCTTTATTCTCTGAGTTAAGAGATCTACTGATGTGAAAAGCTAATCACAAACCACTAACGATACAACAGGGAGCGAGATGGGGGAGGCTGGGGATCATTTCTTCCCTAATTTAACAGCAAACAACCTGTTACAAAAACATCTGCAGGGAGTCAGCTCCGTCTTTGAGGATCATCGATGCTGCAGTGACTTTTTTCAACATGTGAGAGAATGAGTGATCTGATGATTTGGAGGAGAAACAGGTGGCGCTCAGCAGACTGCTAGCTCTTATGGTGTTTGTGTTACATACAAGGACAGCTCAGGCTTCAGCCAGAGCATTAGCAGAACAAACCAGACCAAATGTCAGATTTCCTTCATTTGGGGCAACCATGAAAAAATATATTTGTGCTGTAATGCTCACACTGGAAAATGTATTGACATGCTGAATGCACCTATGCTAATGACAATGTCTCACTTTATGTGTTATGTCTTCTTGCAAACTGGTGAAGTATTAAAAGTGGAACATTTACGGGGTTGGGGTTAGGGTTAGGTTTTTCTTTTTCTTTTTTTATAAATTAGCATTCAACAAAAGCTTCTACAGACAGAAAATGAATGTGTGAATGGAAAAATCTGTGAAATAGAAAAGGTAAAGTGTTGCAAATGCAGGTGACACACTGCAGGTTACTGGCCCCTTAAATAATGGGACATTATGGAAATATAATAAAATTTAAATACCAAATAAGATTTATCATCTGCCTCTTATGACATCCCACACACAGGTACTCGGGACTGCATTTTTGGAAAGTCCATTTGGCACTGACCCTTCATAAAACTGCAGCCTGCATCATTAAGAGGAAGCACTTAACACAAAGCACTTTGATGTAGTGGTAATGTAATTGCTAATTTAATTTAATTGTCTCTGTACATGCAGTTAGTTAATTGCAGCTGGACCATTTGCATGATAAGTTCCACGAGGCTACAGAAAACATCAGCCATAAAAAGCATAAAAGCTATTAACAGCAGTAAACAGGTTTGCATCAACGCCATTACACACTGCAATCAATAGAGTGGGAAAATACAGCACATGGAGGCTTCTGACTGGTGGTTAGACTTTAGATCTTCACTGGTTTCATGGTAAAAGAAATATACTCTCATTCAATCATCTACCAACCACAGAGACAACGCTTAATATCAGATTAGAATGACATTATTATCCATCAGAACTGTTAACTATGCTCACATTCAAAGCTGAATCCAGCTCTCCTGATGGCATCTTAACTACTGTACTTCCTGTTGCTCAGTCATTTAGCTAATTCTCATGCAATATATCATAGGTTAGCAAAACGGCTTTGCTTCTGCATGGCTGCATGACACCCAGTGAAGGAAATGAAAGAGTGCCTGCACATGTGCACATGATAATGGTCAACTACCTAGTAAAACGACTTCCTGCCTTCTGAGTTTTCGACTGGACATATCAAATGGTCCCTTGTGCATCGGTGCACACAAAAAAAGTGACAGAGATATGTGGCTGTGTAACGATGGTCAGATTGCTGGTTTCTGAAAGTAATTGAAATTGTCAGACACTGTTCCTTCTCCAATTCTGACATTTGAGAGTTGTAGGGGAAGAGGAAGAGGAAGAGGAGGAAGAGGAGGAGGAGGAGGAGTAGGAGGAAGGGGGAGAAGGAGGAGAATGATTCAGACGCCGTTTGAACTTCCAAAAAGCACTTCTGCTGAAGTATCCTGGCACCCTCAGGGCCCTTGAAAGTAGCCGCTCATATTCAATCCTATCAGTGCAACCTTTAGTGAAACTGCGAGGGTGATTACTACCAATTAGGCATTTTCTCCATCAGTGGTCAAAATGGAAAATAGGGCAGAGCAGAATGAGCTAGTGAGCCGCTAAAAACCCAGATGAGATGATGAAGGGGTGCGCCGAGGTCACACAGACTTCACATTAGGCCTCTTCCTGCCTCGACAGCTGATGTATCTGTCTGGAAAATGATCCTGCAGCAGCAAACAGAAGCCTCAGGTTTGCATATAGGAATAGCCTGGGGTCAACCAGAGTTCATCTAGATTTGTGTCAGCTATTCTGTGAATGACTTGAAACAGCTCAGCTACAAACAGATAAGTGTGAAGATGTGTGGGGGATTTCATTCTGAGCAAAAAGAGGCTTTTTAATACACACATCACAGCTTTTTTAGGTGCAGGGCAATGTAAAAATACCATAGAAAAAAGAGAGAAGGTATGCCTGCACACTGGGAGCCACAAAAAGATTACTACTTTTTTTGCACACACAACGTTTCAACCGGTTGGTCTTCTTAATAGGAACAAAGGAAGACAGGATTTCATTCTGAACATAACTCAAAGACGGATCATGTGGAGTCACTGAGTGGTTCATGGGGGCTGTATCGATCACAGCATTCAGAGACACTAACTCCACCAACTGTGTCAAACTGATGTTTCTGTGTCTCTTTCTGCTGTGATATTTGACACCTTTAAAATCTCCATGTTCCTTTCTCACCCAACGTCTGCATATAGAAGATTTTTTGTTTAGAGATGAATAGCGAGTTTAAAACTGCCCCGTTTCATTGTGTTCTTGTCATAATGAGCCTTTTAACAAATGCATCACTCACACACACAGAAAATCAATGCTTCAGCTAATGGTTTCTTCCTATGGACAATCACACACATCAGATTATTGACGGTTTCAGAGTCATGGTGGCACGATACATGACACATAAATGCTTGTATCTGTGATTCATCAATAGAGAAGCAATTCTGCATGATTACATTTATTTTTAGTCTTGGCACCACTGACAGGTCACTTCTTCTACTGTCATGACTGCTTTCCCATTATCCTTATTCAAGTTACAGTTGCTGGCTCCTTTTAAAAAAGTTTTTTTTAAAAACATATCAAATTGAACTGAACTTTGACAGCTATTAACAGCGTGACAAAAGAAGAAGCCCCTATCCTAGGTGTCGGAAAGTGATATATTGTAGCTTCTCTGGTTCACAGGGTGGCATTAATCGACTGCCAATCAAACTACTTGCTTGAAATACTTCCACAGAGCATCATACAAGTGCATTACACTTCTCCTGTCATGTGTTAATAGGGGACATAAGATAATTACTTCTGTGTGATTACCATACTGTTGGTGGAACGCTGGGAATTAATGTCATATAACTCTACTTTCAAACTGTTACTTTCAAACAGCTACTTTTATATAGTTTGCCTTTCAGCTTGAGTGGTGACTAGATTAGGGAAACGTTAGGCAACTCTACTGACTCTGTTTCTGTCAATCAAACATTAAACATTAAAAGGATTTCATATTTTCATATTTTATAAGGAAATAAACCAAACTATCGATTCTTTTTTTTGTAAATATTCAGTAGCAAGCTGAGTTTACAAGTTATATTTTAAAACCAGAACACATCATCATCCTGCAGTGTGACATCTGCATTCAGAAATGATTACCAGTCTTTGAACTGGTTGGCCCCCCAAGTCCAGAAGGCATGTTCACTGATTATTTATTTTTAGGGCAACTACCTCAATTTCCCTCCATATCTGAAACAATACAATCTTAGGCATAGCTACTGATCAACTTTTCTTTCTAGTCGACGTGCATTTTAATTTAAAGCCCCAGCAGACTGGAATAATCTCCCTGGCTCAATTAGGTCAATATCCTCTTTCCATCTCTTTAAATCCTCACTGTTTACTCACCTCCAAACATCCTGCTCTTGTTGCTGATGTATGTATGTGCATGTATAAGTACTCTGTGTGCATGTGTGCTTATGTGTACACAGGCCCACTGTACTATGTTTTACTGCAGAGGGTTCTTCTGATAGTGAGGGGTAATTATTTTATTTTATTTATTTATTTTTGCCGGTGTGTGTGTGTGCGGGGGGGAGGGGGCTAGGATCGGTGGAGCACTGTAGTGTGTGAGTGTGTGTGAATGTGCGTCTGTGTCTCTATATTGTATCATGTTTTGTGTTCACTTTCTATTATGAACCTGTATGACTGAACTTTTGTTTTGTTTATAAAGACCCCCTCGAAAAGGAGATGGTACATCTCAAGAGGCTATCCTCTGAAAATAAAGTCATATAAAGTCACATTATGGCCACACTTTAATTCAGCAGTTACGGTTGAACACTAGAGCCAGGACAGTTTATGTCCTATACAGTAAGCTACCAAACAGCATCTAGTACTGTAGGTGTTGATCACACCACTGCTCTATGAATACCAACAAAAATCTCCTTGCAATTACACATGTGTATATGCTCTTATTATGACTCAAATATTTCATTTTCATGAAAAAAAAGATACTGCATCAGAACTATGGCTACACACTAATAAGATGTGCAGTGGAAGTGGAGGGAAATGGATATTACTACACAGCCCCTCCCCCTTACATCAGAGTGCATTACACTGCCTGCCATCTTGAAAGATGATAAAACATTAGAAGTCTAAACAAGATCACTTCATGTATTCTGAGTGAAGTCAAGTTGATTGACATGCACACCTGTGACACAGGACTGCACGCTGAAATGTTCACAGTCAACGCGGAAGACAGCCGTCCCCATACTAGCTGTATGCACTTGAGATAATGAGTTGTGTGAGCTCGGTAGCGTCTGGGGAATTGTACACGTCCCTGTTTTTAATTGAAATGCTCTTCACTCTGCAATCGCTATACCCATGGGATGCCTTTTTGCAGCATAATATCCAAGCGTGTCACCCATTTCAAAGGAATGCCAGGAAATGCTGATTAAGGGCATAGGCTAACCAGACTGCGTGCTTATATCTTATCTTTTTTTTTGTGGAGAGGAAGACATTAAAACATTACAACAAATATGAAATGGACCCTGTGTGATCTCCCTGTGATGTTCTGAAGCATTGAATTCTGAAAAGATTATTAATAAACACAGAGAGGGCAGCATATATAGTAAAACAACAGGGAACTGCCCTTTTTCCTTATTTAGAACCAGCTCTGTGTCACTTTCTCAACAATATTTATTCACACCAACATTCATTTCCAGATCTGAGAGCTGTGAATATCACATGGAAGCAAGTCATTTTTCAAAGCTCCTGGGTGAGTGAGAAGAATATCAACAGAGAAATACAGAGCCAACATTATAATGCGAAGGACGAACACTCACACTGTTGACACTACAAGCTTTTACTCTAGTGACATCAATCCATTTCCAGCAGTCATTTTGGTGCCATTTGTTTTTATCACATGGATTACAGCTCTGAGGGGATGTCAGCCTCCCTCCTGTGATGAAGCAAGATGTTGCCATTGGTATTTGAAGGGTTATGTGTGTAGTAAAAAAAAAAAGATATGATTATGAAAGTTTCCTGTAAGTCAAGTCAAGTCAAAAACAAGTTTTAACGACAGTATTCCAAATGAACAGTGTGTGTTGGAGCAGCGGTGAGATCTGAGCACCTAGCACAGCACAGCCTGAGTCACAGAGTCATTGTGTGTTCAGTGAGCCTGATCTCAATCTCTTATTTAATGCACATTTGACTCATGTGCTGCAGCTTGAATGAGCTTGTAATAGCTTCCACACACCTTCATTTTTAACAAGTAAAACAGCAAACCCACCTGTCCAAAGCTGACATAATCCACTCACCAGCACCTCCAGATCCCACTAATTGAAATAAAACCACAACATGTATTTACACTGGAAACAAACAATAAGTTACATGTCAATTAATGAGCTGTAGAGCTTTCAATTATTTATTTATTTTATTTTTGACTGTCTCCCAAATTATAGCTTTTAAAGGGATACGCCAACATTTTCTTTCGTGTCTTGCCTCACTCCCGAGTCCATGACCAGCAGATAGACACCATCCTTTCCACTGTGCGTGCAGTAACAAGGGAGATAGAGCCGCATCGCCGTAATTAGCTTAGCTCAAACACTGGAAGTGTATGGGTAGTGTTAGCCTGCCTCCTACCCCAGCCGAAATCAGCAGTCAGAAACTGATTTCATTTTAGCTCTAAACTCTGTAAATATATCACTTTATCAACATTTCAAACATGTTTAGGTGAGAAAGTAGCCATTTAGATCAGCAGTGTGTCGTTAATTTGTCTAAATACCAGCTGTTTTGTTCGGACAAATTCGGCGCTACTCAAGCTAGCCGTTGTGACCAACACACTTCCGGTTACTTACACAAAATAAAACACCCGCTGCCCTTTACATACAGAAAATAGAATTTGTGCTTTTACTTCATATTTATCAACATCTCTTCATATTTACAGCAGAGATGAGTGGTATCAATCTTTTCATCTGACTCCTTAAGCAATGAAGGAAATGAGGATATTTCCCAAGATGTCAAACCAAGATGTCTTTAGGATTTGTGTGCTTTCTATCCACTCCTGGTGTAAACATCTCCCTGTTGATGACTTTCTGCGGACATCTGCATTTAAAAACATGTTCCCCGGATGGTCGATATCTCACACTGGACAGAAACATCACCATGCTCCCCTCCCCTTCCCTTCCCTCCCCTCCTTTCCTCCCTCTCAAGTCTTGTGTGATGATGAGTGATGATTCAAAGCTGGGAACTGAAGGCCCCCTCCTCCATTGAGGGGCTGCTTCTGAGCCACTCCCCATGGCCCATCACTTCATTTCATGCCTTCTTTCCCTGCGTCTCCCCCTCACACATCCATAAAAAAGAGGATGTTGATGGAGAGACCGATAGATGCTGAGGCTCTTTTAAGTGTGCTTGTTAAAAGCAAATTCCACCCAGTCGCTGCCCTTCATCTTTGATATGCTTCCCGTTTTGCTGGTGAGGCCAAATGTGTACGTGCTAGCCCTCTTCAAATACTCGGGCCTTGTCAGATCATTTCACGTTTTCAGGCAGAGTCGGAGGCAATTACGTGCACAGATTAACTAATGCTCAGATAATGGATGGGATGAGCCAATCTGTGCTTGTTAAGCATCACTGTATCTCCTGGTGATGACATTGTCCACAGAGGGAGCGTTGGATGCTTCTCCATAAAAGTCAATTGTCTTGAATAGCAGGATGTGGAACTTACAATTCATCTGAAATGTTCTTAATTACCTTGTCAAAATGTGCTCAAATTAAGGTGGGAGTATCTGCAGTCACTCATGAAAGGGGTTTTTTAATGAAGTTTATGATTCACATGGATAATAGGCAAGCTGACAAGGTCTGTCTAATTACTTATCCCTCTGGCCCTGAACACCAAAGCAGCAACTCTCAGAGGTAAACGGATGCTCAGAAAGTCATGTCATCCTTCCAAAGCCATTTCAGGCTGAGAAGTATGCCACATGTCATTGTTAAAAGGTAAGGTATGCTATCTAAACACACAATCTGTTGAGCCGTAAATTACAGATATAGTCTGGATCAGCTGGGCCTTTCCAGTCAACAAGACAATATAAGTCTTGAATTATGTATGCACAGAGCATGCCGATGCATAAATGCAAACCATGAGCATGTTTCATTATGTCAGTTGATTGAATTCCAACCTTACGGTTAATTCCACAACACAAGAAGAATATGCAGAGCTGATCTACTTTGCCATATGTCGGCACTAAGTCCTTCAGTAATTCCTCTGAAACAATACCTGATCTGAGCGTTGCTCACAGAAGTCCTACAGCTGCAGCGTTTCCCGCTCGTCCGTCCTTCCTGAGACAGATGCAGGCTGGAATATACAGTAATGAACCATGGAGTAACTAATCCTGAGTCTATAAAGCCCCAACGGATTGATTCAGTCACTAAATAATGCAGGCATCGAAAAAGACAAATGCCCAATCAATATCCGATGCTATTGTTACCTTTACGCTGCCTTTATTGATAGAGAGCAGATGGTCCCTCCAGTGTTGTGGCTAGATAATGTTGTGAGAGGATGAATCAGTCATTTACCAAGCCTGTGTTGAGCAGCAGAGCAGGGTCGCAGTTAAGATTTACTACAGAGAGCCTAACATCAAGCACAGTTTCAATTAAAGTAATGTTCAAACCAAACAAGCTCCAGACTAACTCAACCACAACAAACCACGCAACAGGTTTTTAAACAGCAGCCTTCAAAGGCCACATATTATGGAAATATCACTTTTTGAAAGCTCTTTAACATATAGTATCTGGGTGTTTGTCCTGCCTTCCGGCCCCCAAAATGTGAGAACTGACAAACAAACAGAGGTGGGTAGTAACGTGCTACATTTACTCCATTACATTTACTTGAGTAACTTTTTGGTTAAATTGTACTTCTAAGAGTAGTTTCAATGCAGCATACTTGTTACTTTTACTTGAGTATATTTCTTCAGAAGAAGCAGTACTTTTACTCCGTTACATTGAGCTTCATTCCGGTCGCTACTCGCTACTTTTTCTTATTGATTTGTTTATGTTTTAATCATAGAGGTTTTAATGGAGATACGTCCGAGCCTCTGTCACATGACTGTGTTTCACCAATCAGATGTAGCCACTCGCAACGTTTGCCTCCGTGTAACCAATCAGACAGAGCCACGCAGTCACATGACCGCACGCAAAATCTCCGCGGTAAACACACACGGTAAAAATTTGAGGAACTGCGGCTAGTAAATGATTAGGATGACGTCAGCCCTGGTATGTCGTCGTGGATAATAGTGGATAATGTCCGTGAAGGTTCTCAGTCATACAGGTCGTCTTATTCTTCTTCCTCCCTAGGAAGTTTAAACCCCATACACACCTGGAGACATGTGACTCCTAGTCACATGACCACCCCCCCAGTTTCGGGGGTGTGGTCATGTGACTTTGGTTTCACTAGAAACCAATCATAGGACCCCCCCCCAAACACACACACACAGTCACAGATAGACACACATCAGACACCACACCCATACAAAGAGCTTATGGACAGTTCATAGATCTTTCATAGATAGACCTATGTAAATTATTGTGGCTGAATTTTGTCTTCATTTATGTTACTTTGTAAAAAAAATGTCATTTAGGCTTTTGTCTTAGTTGTTAAATGTTGTTCTTTGGCAATATCTGGATTTTTTCATTGCTATTATATTTTTCTGTATTTGATTAGGCCTAACGTTACATTTACGCACTGATCATTAAACGAACAAATCAGAGGTTACTCAGCAGTTACTCAGTACTTGAGTAGCTTTTTCACCAAGTACTTTCTACTCTTACTCAAGTAAATGTTTGAATGGCTACTTTTTACTTTTACTTGAGTAACATTATTCTAAAGTAACTATACTCTTACTTGAGTACAATTTTTGGCTACTCTACCCACCTCTGCAAACAAATCTGTAATTTTCAGGCTCCCTAGGTTGAAAACCATGTGGTTTTACAAGCTGTTCCCTCAGATGTCTTCCAGTGATGTAACTAGGATTTGAATTTGCATAATACCACCCCTACCTGGTGCCGGTAGAAGGGGCGGGCCTGTTCTGAACAGGGCTGTTTTGAGCGGATGAAAAGAGCTGTGATGTTTGATCCTTGGGGTATTTTGACCAAAGCATGTCAGAGATATGTCTTTAAGAACTGGGAACTATTTTAATTTGTAGAAAGAGGGTGTAACATGTCTCCTTTAAATTGTGTTTCCTTAAAAGGAGATGACAGAAGAACATACTTAAGATGAGCCCAGACTCAAGTGAGGACATTTCAACAGCGGTTACATGTGCAGAAGGCAATGAATGATATTGTATTGTGCTATTGTTTGGTGCTGTACGTGATGTCTGGTCCATAGGCCGCTACAGCTTTTCTCATTATGGCATTTATCCAATACCTCTCCATGTTCATCTGTTTCTATTTGTTTTAGTGTAATATCAGAGCTCCACAGAGGCCGAAGATTTGTCCTCATCTTCAGAACGACTCTTTTTGTTGGAAGGGACTCACATATGGGAAACAGCCACTGTCATTTGCTGCTTGATGGACATGGGCACGCTTGTGATTTTAAAGCTGCCAAAATGGCTGGTGTCCACAGATGGCTGGGGCTTGATGCTGCCTCATAACGACGTTCCTGCCCTTTTCAAGGTGACTGCTTCCACTGTGGAGGGCTGCAGGCAGGAGGAGGTGTCCAAGGCGAGCAGCACACAGGTTCGGTCGGGCGCTGTGTGAAATGCTTACGGCATAATCTGAGGTATGATCGCAGTGTTCCTGTACGCTGGACCCTCCACCGAAAACCGCACAAACCCACATCCATTACCCAGCAGATCATTGTGGGGTGTAATATGCAATGAATGGACAGAGGGGGGGGGGGCTGAGCTTATCAGTGAGAAACTCACTCTGGGTTTATTGAAGCGGTGCGTGATAGCTCGGTGTAGCCTGCAGATGACATTAACATGTACTCTGTTAATTCACAAAGTCGACAGCAACCTGATGAATCTAACACCATTGTGCTTATGATTGTGAATAGAAAGATCGTATAAACAGGATTTTACAGGAGCAGAAGGCACCAAAGTGTAGCAGGATGAACCATACATAATCTTTTTTTTTTTAAACAATGTTTATTCTAAGATGAGTGTAGCTTATAAGTAATTGTTGTATTGTCATTTGAGCACAACTGGGCTTTACAAAGTCTTAAATGATCAGATTCTCTCTCGTCAGTGAAATACACTGTATGGCGAGGTGATAAGAAAATGTATTGTAATCTTATATTAAACAAGCAAACACATCTGTGTGGCACTTCCCTTTTAATCTATTTGTATCTACAAATCCAGATGGCTCGTGGGGTTAATCAACTGTGTTGAAGTGTCCAGGTTTCATATTTATATCAATGGGGCAGATGTTTCCAAAAATAAACTAAAAGCAACATCTGACTTTCTCTACCAACTTCTTTGAAGCAGCACCTGTTATTTTGCCGCCTGAAATAATGCTTATTGACTCATCTTCAGCACATAGTTTCTATTTTTTTTCCTTCTTTTTTCCGCTTGAAGAAAAGTTACCATCTGGAAAAAGAGGGAGGACTGTGATATGCGAGTAGTGGGTGGAATAAGATGCAGCATACTGTAAGGCTCCTAGTAAACAGATAATTCATTTCCACTGCTATCATTGGATTATTTACTTTGATACTGAAAAAAACTCAAAGGCGAATTAAAAGAAACATCTGTTTTTTTCAAAGCAGTTTTATAGACCTTAATTCACACTGGACATCTAAAAGAACGGTATTATCAGAGAGTGTAGGTCAAGCTGAATCTTACAAATGTGAGTATCACCACTGTGTGTTCATATTGGACAGAATTAGGACTCTGAGGAGGAGGTGGGTGTTTGACACAAATTGTGGTAATTGGTAACTGAGGACATTTAAAGCACCTGAACTGACTCCATGAGTTATTTGTCACAGCTACTCCAGAGACAATCTTTGACTGTGTGAGTCAAATCATAGCACATAGCAGCTACAATAATAAACCTCCTGTTTCTGTCCTATTTTCAGAACACCTGTATGCACCTGTTCCTCTCACCTTGTGCAGCTGCACCTCCCATCACTCACTCTGCCCCTCCTGCCTCGTGGAGAACAGTTTGAGAACCTCATCAGGGTTCCCACTCCCACTCCTATTTCCAGCAATAATCATGCCATTATGTTAAATGATTTATAAAAAGATTTAAAACAAGTACAGTCTATTCCTGCCAATACTTATCTTTGAAAACATCTCATACACATAATGAGTTATATTATCACAAATTGATTGCAAGAACTTTGTTATAAAATATATTCTTACGATCATCATCAATTTCTAATCTGACCAAACGAGTGTTCTATATATCTACACCAGATCATTTTATATTCTTCATAATTTCAACAAGTTACTGTATGTTGTAAATTTTCCAGCCTGCAGCATGCGATGTGACTTCAGGGTGCATTCATGGCACTGCCAAATAAACCAATAGCAGCCTATTCAAAATACTACTGTCCATAGACCACCCGATTCACCATCAACATGATCCTGAACAAAACTGTCCCAGTGGCCACTGTGCTCTTGTATTTCATCTGTGAATTACATCCAGTGGTACATTTTCAGTTATTAAATACAAAGAACAGATGAATATTAAAATTGACACCCGGAATAATAGAGAGCTGTTGTCCAGTAAAGTGTCACTACACTGTATTAACTCTGCCTGGGATGCAGAGGGGACCAAGTGAAGTGTAATTATGTCCCAGTCCTGTCTAGCTGCATGTACTGCTGTACCACAAGAGTTTAATTAGCTCTATTCTCCTCACTACAGAGAGATTATGACCAGATGCCTCGAGGCCCAGCCCAGGTGGTTATTGAGACGAGACTTCGAAGAAAAAAAAAAATCGAATAATTTTTTGGTTCATTACTTCTGAGAGGAGTTCCTGGTGAGTTTAATAACTGTCACTGAAACAAGCTGGCCACCACACGAGTGCACTCTTGAGTTTCTTGGACTGATGGATTTGACTGTTATGACAATGAGAGAGATTTCATTAGGCAGCTTCGTTTACTGCTGGCAAAGTGAGCACATGGGCATATTGTGTGGGTAAACCCATGTAGGCTCAGATTAGCCTTTTTCTGGCAGACATCAGGTTCCCATCATGTTCTGGCCGACAGAAAAGTCAAGTGTATCAATCGAATCAGTACACGTCACAGAGAGGTGGGCCAAACTGAACTATTCTGACTTTGGACTAAAGGGGGAAAGCAGGAATCACCAGTTTGTGGCTACACTGGGTTAGACATGAGGTCTTCATTAAAAACTAAAACTAAAAAAAACCTGTTGCAACAACGTGACAAAAAATGTTTTCTACCTTTCTGAGACCAGTACTTTCCCAGTCTGCAGTGGCACTCATCATGGTTCCAGGAAATAGCCACAGCCTCTCACTGACAAAAGCTCTCGCCAACCCCCACCTCAAATTGGAATCATTACAACCATAAACAGCGCTACAATCTCACCCGAGTGCAGTGCTTGCTGTTTGCAGTACGAGTGGTGACCCCCCCCCAGGGCCTCGCCACAGCTGAGACCGCTCAGCGCTACAACCCTGCCTGTGGAGTTTGGAGAGACGCCCTGCCGCAATTTGGTTGATAGTCAGACAACATATTGAGTGTGTCAGAATTAATAATTGTTTTGCGTATTGATTTGAACATGTTAATCATGTCCAATTAATTTTGTACTTCTGCTACTGTCATGACGCAACACACAAATAAGAAGCTAGAATTTTGTTTACTTGTTGGAAAAGTAATACTTGTGTAAAATTAATACAATTATCATCATGAGTGAAAGCGATAATGAACATCTATTTAACATCCCATAACCAGAACAACCATCTCATCATAGCAGCTCCTGCCTCAGGCCTATCCATTTCAGGTACAGTAAACACTCAAAAAGACCAAATCCTTCCAGGCTGGGCAGTGGGGCCATTTGTTATGAGTGGTGACTGTTACATTGTACACGACAAAGTCATAGAAGTCCTGATGACTCAGGCAGAATGTGCATTTTGTTATCATTTTGTTATCATTTAAATGTGCCTCAATATATTGGAGTATTTACATTTAATTCTAAAGACAGTAAATCCTGTTTTTATCCTGAGTCTAAATGTTGTTTCAGATGATTTGGGAAATCATTTACTTTATAAAAGAAAATTAGAGGATATTATATTGTATAACCAATAGCCTCTAGTAATGTCTGCATAAATATAATGGTATCACTGTGTCCATTTAAAAACAAGAGACACTAAAACGGCAGCAGATAATGTTTATTTACCAGTGTGTTCAGTGAAGCGAAGCTGATTGTCATTCCACCACTTTAGAGTGATTTAAATACACAGAAAGACCTCACTCCACCTCAGGCTTCAGTGGGTCCAGCAGGAGCAGCAGCTGACCCCTGGTAGATCCAACGTAGTGGTATACTTGTGGACAGAGACATCACAGGATAAAGCCGTGCCCGCAGGAGCTCTGAAATGAAAGCCAGTGTCCTAGTCTCCTGAGATGCTATATCAGCAAAGACGCAGAAGAACAGGCGGGTTGGGAGACACATTACAAGATAAACTCATATTGACACTTCTGGCAGAATTCATCATTTCTGTCCGTAACCATTTTTCTCTGTTTGCACGGATATTCTTTTTGGGATATTTATAATAATTTACAGAGGTGGAGATGTCAATTTTATGATGTTACTCGTACATAGATGTTGCAGAATCACAATATGAATACATCTAGTTGGTTGTATTTGAATGATTTTGAAGGTTGCACTCTATTCAAATGTCAAATGACGAGTCCATGCCATTTTCCCTCTCTCTATCTCCTCATCATATGTTGTTTTCTGTTGTTATTCTGTTTTTTAGGTGTATTGGTCTGACCTTATATATTTTAATAAATTATATGACAATATAAAAAATATTCAGTCCTAAAAAATGTCATAATACGCCTTTAGGTGATGTATTTACCCTTCACTGCATCATGCTCGGAGCATCTTTTACGTATTCATTGTCTTTGTGTCTGCAGTTGTCTCTCCTCTCTGTTCATTTCTTTTTATTTAAAAGGTCCAACCCTGTAAATTATTTCACACTTCAACAAACAGATAACTGCAGTGAAATCTATGATTTATTTTCCCTTGCTTTGGTTTCATTCTGCGTTTTTCCTTGGAAACAACACCACACGCAGTGCTGTGTAACATATAATCAGCGTCGCACATCCTAGCCTCCTTTCTGCTTCTAAAAGAGGCCGGCTCTTTGGATCCTGGCTGCCTTTTTACCCTTAGAAAGCTTCAGAAGCCACAACTCTCAGTAAATTATAAATACACCATAACCTTTCTGTCTGGACCCTGCCTTTCATCAGCCCCCTGTAGTCAGATGGTGCAGGGCAGGCTCAGCTATTGTGAGCTGCCCTGGCTAATTGTTAAACATGTTCTTGTCAATCAAGCCTATCCCAAATGGCAACTGCTCAGCCAGCACCACAATGAGCTGCCTGGGCCACAGCAGCCTTAGAGGAGTAATTGCCGTCCATTCGCCAGAAGCCCATCTCCATTCCATTAGCGGCTGTGCAATATGAATGGTTGAAGCCGGTTGTTGACTGCAGACCTATTCAAGCTTGTACATGTGCTGAATGGCCTCGTTTTCTGTGGCATGTGTTTCATTTTCACATAGGCAGGGCAAACAGGAGGAGAGGTAATTGCATTTGTGACGGCATTGTGTTTGCAGACGCAGAGGCAGATTCTCTTCACTCAGTGAGTCAAAAAGGTATAGTAAATATTCACAAGAGATGGAGTCAGTGAGGAGCATGTGTGAGTGTGAGCCAAAAAGAAGTTCACTGTTACACTATATCACACAGTTCAATAGAGTTGTTCTAACTGTATTTAGCTGCTGTAGCTGAATTGATCTCCCCCCACGAACCTCGTCTAGTTGGCTTGCATGCTTTGTTAGGTGCGTATAAGCAGCTCCACTGAATGAGAAAACACTGTGTAACCTCTGGGGAGTGAGCTGGCACATGGCACATAATACATAATGCTGAGTTATCACTCTATGATAATGGCCAAAGAGCCATCAGATAAAGACACAAGAAGCTAGACGGTTGTGTCATTATTAAAGAAAAAACATGCTATTGATGTAGTGGAAGAGTCACTCTGTGTGGAATAATAGGAGACTCTGAAATGGTCATCAACAACTCTAAACGTCTCAGGCTTCAATAAAGCACTGCAGCAATCTGTAAACCAAGAACCATTCTCCAGCCCCGGTTCAAGTGCTTTTTCAAAGGCGGCCGACACTTCAGAGGTGTCGTTGAAGCCATCTTGAGATTTTGAAATGGATGTGGGGACGACGTTAAATGAGGGAGTGGGATCTTTCAAGCATTTCTCATTCCAATAAGCCCAAGGAGTGCGTTTAGATTCAGAACGGTTCCACTTGGCTGGAGAGAAACATTTTCTGAATTTAAACGCTAACCAATTCTTCAGCAAGCCCTTCGCTCATATGAAGCGTTAAATTCAACTCAAAGCAGCAGCAAAAGAGATTTACATTTTCCGTATACAGGATTTAGAGCCTTTGGGTTGGCTGAAGATTTTGCATTAAGGGGATTTTTTTCTTCCCCACTCCCATCTAAGAAATTTTGCAAAGTTTAATCATGGCTTCTGTTGACGCCCCTGGGTTTTGTATCTTAAGCTGTATCCCTCCAGCTGGGAAACATAAGAAAATTTCATCATAAGCTATTCCAAAGTCAGACTATAGATTTCACAAATCATTCCTATGAGGACTCTAAATATTACCACATATATAGGATTTGTAATTATGGCTTTTTGTGTGGTGTACAATTGCACACACAACGATGCAGCTTTGAGGGAAGGCCATCAAAGACAAGCAATTCTCAGAGCAAATCAGTCTCCTGCTTAATTTTCATTCAGTTTTATAACGAAAAAACTTTTCTTTTCTTTTTTTCCCCAAGTTGTCTATCAGAGCCCCCCTTTAATTTTAAATCACTTTACCAGCAGCTTGGGTAATAATTTGTAGTCGTCCTTACCCGCATGCCAAGCTCAATGTTCTCTCCTCCGTAGACCTCCATGCCAGGATCCAGAAGACCAATCTCGCCAAAGTATTCCCGATCTACCACAAAGGAGCAGCCAATCATAGCTGGAGTTCTGGGTGAGCAGAGAGAGAGAGGAACTTTCAATACTACTATCCAGCAACTAAATATTTATACAATCAGAGAGAAGGCTGAAATATTCAATGCAATCAAGGAAGGGTTTTCTGAATCAGTTTGGAAAAATTCTATCAAGCACCAGTGGCGGTGTGTTTTCAAAGTAACTTGTTGTTCAGGACGGTTTCACCGTTCAGTAAACCTACATGTGGTGTGAATTCCACATAAACTACCAGTCAGAAGTGTGAATACAGCTTCTCATTCAGTGGTTTTTCTTTATTTTCATTCAGATTCATACTGAAGACATCAAAACTATGAAGGAACACAGATGGAATTATGTAGTAAACTCTGAAGTATTACACAAAACAGAATGTGTGTTAGATTTGAAATGTTTCGAAGAAGCCACCTTTTGCTTTGATGACAGCTTTGCACACTTTTGATTCTGTCACCAGCTTGAAGAGGTCGTCACCAACAGTCCTGAAGGAGTGATGTGCTGAGCACTTGTTGGCTGTTTTGCCTTCACTCTGTGGTCCAACTCATCCCAAACCATCTCAGCTGGGTTTAGGTCAGCTGACAGATAACACTTTGGTTTAATTAACACTTTTGTATTTGGTACTTCATAATTCCATATGTGTTCCTTCATAGTTTTAATGTCTTCAGTATGAATCTACAATGTGGAAAGTAATAATAGTAAAGAAAAACCATTGAATGAAAAGGTATGTCCAAACTTTTGACAGCTGTATGTTACAGTTCCTGCTATATGGATTCAAAAAACTTACAAACTACATTTATACACTAAAAAGCTGAATTTTATATGATATGATATGGTACATGGTCAAATGAATCTTATAATCACTTATCAAGAGTAAAAATCTCATTTCCTGAGCTGTGGTGAATGCATTTGTGCAACATACAGAGGATCTGATTGACTTGCTTTAGAATAGGCTGTACACTCTTACACAAGGTTAAGATATGATGAAGCCATATAGAGGAGTGATTGTGCTGCGGTTATCAGCCTCTCACTGTTCCTTTGTGCTTCACATTGAGACCAGAGTGGCTCTACACTTTGACAGATTAACAATGTTGAAATGTTAGAAGTATGAATGAATGAAAACAATCTAAATTCATCATCAGCCCAGTTTAATTTAAAATGCAGCCACTGTAATTGAGACACAACTGTCTTTTATCTCATCACAATGAACTGGTTGGGGGTGGGGGGTGGCGGGTGGGAGGTGGGGGTACTGGATTTCGATGTATCAAGCCTGCCAATCTCCTGTTGCCACGGAGGCAAAGTTGTAAGACCGTTTTTAAAGCACTATATGACCCCTTTACACCCCATACAGATGGACACACAGAAGCAGGTTTAGCTCACATTGAGGTCTATCTCCAAAACTCAAACAAAGTCAACTGACCCTCTTTCATGACCCTTTACTGAACTGTGTACAGGAGGCTGCCCAGATTATGTGAAGTGACATTGCCCGCAGGGATGGAAATAGCTTAAAAGACATCAACATTTAAATGTCATTTAAATGACCTATGTGAAAGGGAGAGAGAGCGAGAGAGCAAGAGTAGGAGATGAAGAAAGTGAGCATGCTGACAAACAAGTTTCTTCCAACAAATTCATTGATATTATTCAGTGTAATTTCCAGGTTTATTGGTTAGGTGTTTGAAACTACACTGAAATGTGTGGTAACAACTGCCAATAAATCCATGGGGATTGAAAGTGGTAGCAAACAGTCAAGTATTAACACATTCATGAGAAATGGAGCAGCATTAGCATTCATTTGGAGTTAATGTGCAGCGAGACACTATGGTCATAGTCCCTGTCTTTTAGGTTTGGTATCAACCAAGTCCTGAGAGAAACATGTCTCTTTAGCTGCTAAATGTTGCACCATGTTTGTCAGCTAATGACTAATGTCTGCCTGCTAAAAACAGCTGCTGCTGAAAGAAAGTGAAAAGAACAGTGAGGTTTTAACAGCTTGTACCACTAAGGAGAAATGCAGAAGTACATGCAGTGATACAGTAATTCTCATTCGTATTACTGCAGCTTTAATATTAAGATGACATAAAATGACTTTCTACTGGAGATAAGGGTCATATTCCCCACCAGATAGTTAACTGTAAATTTCACTGCAAATGTCAGATTGTTCCTCATACTTATCTTTTAAGGAAGCACCTAAAATACTTTTAAAACTTGCAGCTTAAACCCTGACAGAGCAAGAGCGTGTTTCTTACAAAAGCCAATGCTTACTTTCCACCTTTACAAAAAGAAATGGCCCCACTTTAGCTGCTGTCCCCCCAGGGCTGCTTTTTCAGTACTATTATCTGTCAGGTCCTAAGTGCTCTGGGACAAAGCCCAACAAAAAGCATTGCATTCATACAGAGCACTGAGATGTATTTTTTCTCTCTAAGTGACCAATGAGTGGCTTTATTCTTCTTTCTAGAATGACAAACAGGGCATTGTCACAATTCAGCCTACACACACACACACACACACACACACACACACACACACACACACACACACACACACACACAAGAGGCAGATGTGTGTCTACCACTTCACTCCGAGGGCCATGGCAGGAAGAAGTACTGTTAAGTGGGAGCTGCATTATGATTCATTGACTCTGTATTAAGAGAGTGCACTGAGCAGGGTGTGAGCCAACAAGAAAGGTGCTTTTAGGTTTAGAACCTGTATAAAACATTGTCTCATTACCATGGAGTGTTATTTTGGAAATCCTGGCTGACTAGCAAAGTAAAACGGATGTGAAAGTGGATGTAAACCCCAGTGAACCATGTTATTTCAAAGGAAGGCTATTCCACCATTATACTGTAGCTGGCGTGGATCTTTATGGCTTGGCATTTCTAGTACAGGTATGTGCCATATGAGAGGTGTCAATGTAATGTGGCTCAAACAAAACAATAGTGTGATAGTATGAGTGATTTACACCAGTCTGACATCTAACAATTAGTCATTGCTATAAATATCTAATTATTGTAAACTAAAAACTGCCTTAACATACTCATGTTTGCTGACCTGCAGTGTGTACTCCCTTTGCTTGGTGCAGCCTTATACAGTCTTGTTTAAATTATCGGCTGATCTCAGGGAAACGTTCAAGTGCCATTATTTGCACTGGCTGTGCACATAAAAAGACTGACACAGCACCCACTCAGCCCTGTTCCCCTCATCCTTTCTCCTCTCTTGACAAGTGACCTACCTTTCCTGTCTGCAAACTTTGTGCAGCTCTCTTGAGTGCTCCCTCTAGGAAGAAGCTTCCAAGCAATGTAAACACTGTTTCTGTGATTAAGTCCAGACCCAAGGCAGAAGCATGTGATGATGCTAAAACCTCCAGCTGACCACATAAGGCAAAATGCTGTAAACATAACATGCACTGGTTAAAATAACCTTGTTGGTGTCCATATGGTACAAGTAATGGACTGGAAATAACAAATAAGCAATACACCTACACACAGGGAACCAATCCAGACTGTTAAAACATGAGTTTGCATTTCCACAACCACTAACACCAGACAATGCCTCAACAAATAAATGATGCTAATCATTCAGACACATTGGTCCGTTCCTAAATTTGAACTCATCTGGGTCTGGAACCAAAAGAGACTCAAACATGTGACTGAGTCTCTCAGATGTTTCCTCTAACAGAAATCATCCTGATAGACAGACAGACTGAGAGACAGACAGACGTTCTTGTGCTCTTTCAACCTAATGCAATGTCTGGAGGGCGGGGCCTGAAGACAGTTTTTAATTTTGTTGTGTTTTCATGCTGGAAAAAAAACATGTTATAGGAAATAATAATTAATCTAGGTGAATATTTTACGTGGTTTGAAACATGCCTAAGGTGGAACTTCAAGAGTTTCATTGTATTCCTGTAATGTTTGGAGGGAAACCAGTAGCTTTTGGTTTGATGCTGGCCTCATTTGTCTGCTCTGCAGTATAATCAAACGGCCAATATCTAGGCATGAAAAAATAATTTTAATTCCCCCACTAGAGCCAATTAACTGAATCCAATTAAATGAATAATTATAGCCAGATGTTCCTCCATAAATGCACAAATAGAGAGGCTGAATACATATTTCAACATTGGTTTCAAGAGTCATATACCAATGGTTTAATTCCTGATGTTCAATAATTATACAGAGAAATCTGTCGTAGAAGAGAAGGCAATACAAACTTCTCCAACAAGGCAAAGAGTAAGTTTCAATGCAGCCACAGTTTCTACTCTGTGTGACCCTGCTGTCTCAGGTGGTTTCTTTATTATATTTTTTAAGCGGGGATGACACAACGATCCTTCTCTCTCTGCCACCTTTATCTCACCTGTGTTGTTGTTCTGGCTTTTTGTATTTAGATGCAAAAAAACCACACAGACTCATGTCTCTGAGCTTTGTCAAGCGGAAACTTGAGAGAAAACACGCGAACGATGCACAACACAGACAACAAGAGGAAGTTACAACAGGCTGTCACAAAATAACATCCACTTGGTATAAATGTGGCAGATTGCTGTCTCATTTGATGTCAGTAGGTTTCGTTATTTTTAGTGTACAGATGGTCAGCCTGCAGGCTCATCCGCCCCTCGCACCCTTTAACTTTGTCCCCCAGATCATTTGCTTGCAGTATGCAGTATGAACATCTGATACATGTATGTGATTTGGCAACATTGCTTATTTTTCTCTTTTTCTCCCAGATGAAGACACGGCTGTTGATTTTTTTTGGCAGATTTTTCTGTGACCTGTCATACTTTAAGTTCTCAGATGCTTTAAGCAAGTGAGATGAAAATGCAGACATATTGATGAAATTGAGTTGTTGTTGGTTTTTTCAAGTATTTCCTCCTTGTAATGTTTAATTCATACAGCAATGTCTTGGAAATGATAGACTGATATATACATTTTTACATTAAAGCCCTAACGTGTGTAGAACTCAGAGAAACTATGTCACTGGACTTTATTAAATGTAAAAAAAGAAAACTGCATCTTTTCTGTTTTGTTCATTTTCTGACATTTGTGGTTACTGCATCACAACAACACTAATTTATTCCAAAGTCTGAATGTTTATCTTTCTCTATTGTGCATCATGTGTTGTAGAGCAGGGCAGTGAAGCCTTGTTAGATGTCTTAGGTTTATACTAAACCTCTTAAGTAAGGGAAAGCTTTTTTTCAAATGCATTCACACCGACAGTATGCGATCCTGTTCAAGCATCTGCTTAAGTGAGATGCTTAGACCCATGTGTCTTCTTCATGCACAAGCCAACAATAACTGAGCTGTACAAAAAAGAAGATATATATAGCTATATTTTAATGTCTGATGTTTCAGATTTTTCTGCTGGGCTGAAATGTCCTTGATTTTTCATATAACCTTTTAAAAGCAAGACATCCTTATCAACTATTACCACATACGATTTTGGTTTAAGATTTTAGTTTTAAAATCACTTGGTGGACAATTTCTGTTCTGCCCTTTTAGTAATTGCTGTTATCCAAAAACAATTTTTTTCATCTCGAAAATTGTTGCAATCCTCTGTACCCCTTGAATGTGGGGGATTTGTGTATTCTTGTCCTTTTTTTACTCTCTTTCTGGTTGAATATGTCCAAACAGCCAGAAAAGGCATTAGGACTGCGCTCTGAATGGCCACAGAGCCTCTGTTGTTGATGGGCAGAAACCTTGAGGAAATAAGCAAGAGAATGATTTCCAATATAAATCCGCACATCCGACACACTTCAGCCGGCCCTTGAGGCAATCCTGTCCATTTGCAGCAAAGTGTCAACAGGGAAACACAGAGCAGCTCTGCAGTGTCTGAGGCTTTTCTCTTATCTTTCTCCGATCTCAAGTCCAGCAGTTGATGCTCAATAATACATGGTTTTCATGGAGCTTTGACAAGATATCCAATATTTAGGCCCATGGTGAAAACTGCCTCCACATTATTTGTTTGTGTGCGACATCCTGTATCAAATAAAAGTGTTATTGCTTTGCCTATGCTGGAACGAGCTAGGTAATGAAAGCAAATTCAGTTTTTGTCGCCATTGGTCCAAACAGAACAGCATGTGTGAATGTTTCACTCTGTTGTATTTTGGTACCTTTGGACATTGTGGAGGTTTTCATGTTGGCAGAGTGGTAAAACAAACAAACAAGAAAAATGAAAAGCCAAGGCTGTAAGTGATAAAAAATGACAAAGCTTACTTTACTCTGATTGCAGCAATCTTTCCTTGTGCCAGTGGAGTTGGAGTCATCTGGCAGAGTTGCTGCCTATTTCAAAGAATCAACGCTCCAATAGCACAGACCTCTGGACAGCCCCCAGCCAGTGTACAGCCTCAGGTCCTTAGGCAGACTCCTGCCCTTCTAACGTTTCATATTAAAGCTGATCAGGCTTTTGGCTTCAGAAGGACCTGGCAGAGGAGCTACAGTATGTGAATGCTTTTCACTTCACTCAGTGTTTACTCTCTCTATGCTTGTCTTGAATTTTTGGTGATGTGTTTTGTACTTCTCTTAATTAGGGTTAATTAAGGTTTTTGATCGTTAATCAATGCCTGACAGTCTGATTAAGAGTGTTAATGGAGTTCATACAAAGCTGTTATTGACACTTGCAAACAGTGAATAAACAGCATTTTAGGGCCCTTTGACTGGTATTAAAGCAACATTGCGGAGTTTCAGCTCAGTGCTTCCACCATCTGGTTGAGAAGCGCTATAGTCTTGGGGGGGGGGGTGGGTAAAAACGAAACTTATCAGCCAGCGCATCCAGCGTTTTCCCATTAATAAACGACAGTGTTTCCCACATGTTTGCAAGGAGACTGTGTTGTGGTGGGTGGTCGGATCGTCCGACTGGGGGGGGGGTATGACGACCGGATCGCCTGACGGAGGGGAACCGTATGAGTTTCGCTATAACCGCGCACTGCTGCTGGCATGCACCCGTCTCTCTCTCGAGGGGAGGAGAGGGGGGGTGATCCGACCCACGCGTGGAAGTTCCATAGTGCAGTTTCAGCTGACGCGACCCGGCTCAGGCTGCAGCGGCAGCACCATCCATCCCATTAACTGTTTTTCTACCATTACAGTGAGTCTGGAAACATTATTTTAAGGCCGATAAACTCCGCAATGTTGCTTTAAGATGTAGTCCTACTGGTGAGGTCCACATCTCAGACCCTACTACAGTACATACTACATGGCAGCCTCTTCTCTCATATTTTGATAATAACTACTAGCCCTACTGTTTAGGGATGAACAACACATTTCTGTTTTCCTGGCCAGCTATACTCCTGCACCACTATTAATGTAGGGATACGAGATGGTTCATCATATTTTGTTGAAAAAGGGAGGACCAAGTGGGGGGGGAGGTTAGGTTTTGTATGTTTTCTACTCTACTGGTTCTATACGTCTACTTGTTTGTTTCCTTTAAAAAAAAATCACACATCTATTTGTAAAGACATAAATAACATGATGTGATATGTCTCATTTTGTGTCTCAAATTTACCAAAATAAAAAAAATCTGTCTGTCACTGCACTGCTTGTATTTATGACTGCAGAGTGGACAGACTGTCTTTCCTGAATGACTTGTGTTCAAGATACATCTCGGCGGTTTCTGCTGGGCTGAAATGTCCTTGAACATGACGGGGAAAGCTGATGAAGGCTGGTGTTGCTACACCTGACCCCTGACCTCTCTGAGAAGGACTGATCATGTGTTATTATCCAGGTCTCGTAAAAACACGCTGAAACCTTTGGGTGCTGACAAACGAAGCAGAATACGGGCCGCTGGCCGCTTTTGACCATCATTTACCTTCTGTCGCCAAGTAAACTATTTTCTATTAAAACATTCCAGTATGAACCCTTTCATGTGCCAGAATGTTTTATCTTCAGGTCTGAATTCAGGATTAGATTTATGGCATTTGAATAGCAGTAGAAACGCACCAAGCCCCCAGCGGCATTCGTAATCCAACAGTGCCATGAATATGGAAAAGATGAAAACCAATAGCTGAGTAGCTCCTGCTGGCTCTGGCTTGACCTGCAGTCTTGGCTCCTGCCATGGCTTTACAGTATTAAAGTAAACAACTATAGACACGGTTCCTCCAGCTAAAGCAGCGTGGGAGACGCGTAACTGGAGTTTTTAAATGTCCATACCATAAGATACATTAATGCTGATATTTAAACATTTTCACTGTGGTATTTGTTTCCTTGTCTCACCAACACCAAACTGATCAAACTGCATTTTAAAATGTGTTTTGTCAGTGGGATCACAGCGCAGTAACAGCAAGAGTTTTAACCCTGAACCTGGGAGGCAGCTTCAATGTTTGCAAAAGGACATTTTAATAAGCACAACAGCATTTGATATGTGCATAGACCAAAGTGTGTCTGCGGTTTTGTTTTGTTTTGTTCATATTTATTCTCTTTTACACTGGTGCTCAGATTCTGTTGAAGAATATCAATAAAAGGTATTCACATCCACACTGTAGCTACATCCCTATTGCTGGTCTTTCTGTTGTATACTGCCGTCTTTTTGTCTCTCTCTTGTTGCCTTCATATTCGTGCCGGCTCAGCCGCGCTGCCGTGGCAACAAAATCACGATAATCTTCTCTGTCAAATGATGTGAGATTTTGCTATTGTTAAGGCAGCGCTGACCAATTCTGATGTGAGCATTCACAGAGAAGATGATGGTGGGCTGCATGCCAACATGTGAGACACAGATTAGAAAAGATGGACAGTCAAGCAAATCAGTGACTGGTGATATTCATGCTTGGTTACTGTTTTTATACAGTTCTCTTATTATGGCTTTTGCTTCTTTTTTTTAATGCTTCTGATATATTTTCCTAAAGCACAATGTGCTATACATATAAATAAATAAATTGCTGTGACTGTGTGTAATCACATTTCCTGTGTAGTAAGATGTTTCAGTCACAGGAAAACCTTGCACATTGAGATCACATCCATAGATTCACCTAAGCATCTATTCTACGGATGCTGACCGGAATATAAAACCATTTCTATGTACAGTAGTGCAGTACTCCTGTGCCCTTTCTCTTCCTATTACAATGACAGGCTTTTAATCTCTATTTTCAATGTTTTTATGAGACTAACTGATCCTATTCACCCAAGAGTATCATTTCTCTCCGTGTTTTCTGGTAGACTTTTAACATGCAACACAATTGAAGGTGTTGACATATACAGTATGTTAACAGGGATTAAAAGAAAAGCGTTGATGAGACTTCATTGATACTGTATTTGAGGGGAAATTATTTCAGCTAAAATTAAAATATCAACAATGAAAACAAAAATCTAATTAGACGTCTGCTTTAGTTATCGTTACTGTAGCAATATGAGACAATTTGATGGAACACAATTACTCCTGTGCTCTTCTTCAGTCTGTTAAAATTCAATATAATTTTACCAAACACGCACGTAACCAGTTTGAGGATTATACAGAAACATGATAAAAGCCTGAGCTTTCCTTCATGCAGCAGTATCATAATGGAATGTTCTGCTCATAGTCAACACACAATTATACTAATGACACCACATGGCCATGGCCTCGTGATCCTGCATCAAAATGAAGATATTCTTCATGGTAATTAGACTGCTTTCTGCAAGGGGGCTTTATTTGTGTTAGGGTGGCAGCGTGGTCTACACAGCACCTTAGTTAAGACATTCCATACATGAATAAGTCATATCCTGGAGGGTTATCCATATTTCATCAAACATTCTCATCTATAATGAATGCTGTTCACTAACCGAGGCCCTCACCTGATAGGGGCCGTCTCATCGCCCTTGTCCAGCCATTCCTGCGGTGGGATGATGTACATACACCACAGGCCCCAGTTGTAGCCATGGGCGGCGTTGGCGTACTGCTGCACCTCAAACGTGTTGTACTTGATGTTGTCTATGGCAGGGAGGATGATGCGGGTGTGGTCCTCCTTCATCCGGGTCAAGATGGGCTCAGCCCTTTGAAGTACAAAAGAGACAGAAGTAAGTGGACTACTCATGGAGAAGAGGAGAAACTTCACAGCACAGCCTCAAGCTGGATGACAGGAAGTGAGAAGGGGACAGTCAGCTACAGGTCAAATATTAAGTAGTGCATGTTGTCATTCTACCCTGCAAAGTTTCAAAGTATTAATATTGCAGCAATGGTAGAGATAATTGGTCAAGAATGAACCGACAGGTATGTATGAATGTGGTTCCACAGAAACTATGTCAAGTAAATCAACTCAAATATTTGAGAACAGGAGGAGAAAGGTATTTACTGCAGTTCCTGATTAAACAAAACGATGCCAAAGAGAAGCAACGCATGAATGCATGCGTCATCTCAACTTTCACGTTAGTGCCACATTTACATGGGCTTTCAGCGCTGATGCAGTCTGCCCAATCTGCATTTATTCAGCGTTCAAAGCGACTGCCAGGAATCCGCTCCCCACCGCCGTGTTCGATGCAAAGTTCTTGCGAAATGAATTTTCCGCAGAACAACAAATAATATCATATCATATTCTATATCTCCAGCTCATGAAAACGAAATGTCAAAATGTAACAGTTTTCCAGCTGAGAGACTTGATAAGAGGTAAAACCTGATAAAGCAAAACAAATCAGGTGAAAAGAGAGGCTCAGACTGCTCCCCGGAAAGCGATCCACTCCCTCTCTTCTTTATCTGGGAGTGAAGGGCTGCATGGTAGGCTCTGAAACAGCCCTCGGACAGTTTCCATCTCATGGCTTTTGCTCGGAGGCCGCTTGGCCAGCACGTATTCCTTTCAAGCACATCAAATGGAGAGCAAGGGCCATAGTCACAAAACATCTGAAGGCTGAGAGCGGCTCTAAATGGGCCAGTTTAAAAGAAACCCCTCAGAGTTATGGCCTCATCAGTCCTAACATTAATACTTTGATAAAAAGTTTTTTGCTTCAGTTCATGGAGCATTTAAGCACCAGCTCCTGAACATGACCAAAGTTAGGGGCAGTGGAGAGGAGCCATAAGTCACTGAGAACAAGCCACAAACAGTCCTGAAATTGGCCACCACAGGCAGTCGGTCTACTGGCTGGGTCGATACAGCTGGAAGATTTAAAGACATTAACCTTTTGAGAATGAATGTATAAAACCAGTTTGAGTATGTTGATGAGAGCAGAGCTAGTTACAGTGTGCAGCCCGCTAGGCATTAGGTGGAATTAGACTTTACATCAAACAGCACAGCCTCACTGAGATGCCACCGTCTAGCAGTTCATTCCTTATGGATTTACACCAGTTATTAAGAAGCAGCGCTGTGGCATCACTGGACAATGATTACGTTGACAGCAGAGAATGAAATTTACTCCCCGTCTCCTTTCAAACTGCCAACACTGATTTCCTTTCAAAGTTAAACATTTTGGGGAGTGATCTTATTTGCTATGTTGTTTATTTGATTTAGAAACAAACAAACAAAGATGGCGATGCAACATGACAGCCTCCGGTGGGTGCATCCACCGCCTATGTATTTGTAAACTACTTATTCTGAGCTACGAGACAGCTTTCATTTGTATGCGATTGTGATTAGATGATTAGACTTTGGTAAATACGTATTTAAGAAAGCAATATTTGATTTTTGCTAATAAAAAGCCAAATAAGCTACATACTGTCCCTTTAAGTAAAAGTCCTGTAGCAAAATCCAATACATCTGAAAAACATACCTAAGTAAAAGTAAAATTACAGATTTTTAAAGTACACAGATTTTTGTTGGGAGCAGGTGGTGGTGACTATTACTTGACAAGAGCTTTGGCCATTGTTGCATTTACAAGACAAGAAAATACAACGTGCCCTTCAGGGCTGATTGGACACTGCAGTGAGTCGCTATAGGAAAGTAACAGAACGGGCCGGGCCTAGCTGGTCAGTGTGCTAACTTCAGCAGAAGAGAAGATGTAATAGAGACAAGAGTTAAAGCAGAAGTAAGCGATCCGGTGGTTTTGGCTAATGCTGCATTCCAGGCAGGCTTTTGAAACCGTAAATTACAGCTTCAAGTCACAACTTACGACTTTGTAGCGTTCCAGGCAACCCACTCGTGTTTCTCCGACCTGTTTTACCTGTGAAAGTCACTATAACGGCCACTCGTAACTTCTGACCCGTGAACTCGTACCAGATCGAACTGGTACCACTTCACAGGTCGGAAAAACACGAGTTACGAGTTGCCTTGAACGCACCATAACGTCTTGTCAGCAGATGGAGTTAGCAGCCCCCGCCCTCGTCATGGATCTACTGGTCCTCGTCCCTACGTCACCACATTCACGGCGTCCCTTGGCTGCACACACAGAGAGGACTGCCCCTTTATGCCGTTCTCTCTCCTCATTGGATAAAGGTTGTAGGATACAAGGAATGTTTTCTCCTGGGCTCAGAGCAGAGCAGAGGGACTGACAGACCCGTGTTTCAGACCAAACACTCTATAGAAGTGATTGCTGTCGGAAGATACAACTATTTAAGACTTAGATTAACACAAACATTCACCTTACTGCTGCTCTAACCTAGCTGTTGCTTTGCACCTCTGGAGACAACTCAGGATGGTAGCGGGAGGAAGAAATTAACTTTAATGCTGAACTTGCAAATTTTCTTCTAGACTGATAAATAACAAGCTGGTAATGTTAATGCTGGCTATGTGGTGATAGCAAAGCTAACAAATAGTTCCTTTAACGGGCATGAATGTGTTTCACCTACCTTATTCATCTGAATCACTAACCCAAACGTTGAATAGGCCTACTCTTAACTCATGGTCAGTTTTTCACTAAAATGAGTCTTTATTCAAAAAACTATTAAATACACAGCAGTGAACCACATTACACCCGTCATGTTGTCGTAATAAACCTGACAAAGAGACCAATAGAACCAAACATGTTCAACTGATTCTTGTTGTGAGTATATTCATACTACAATGAAAGGAATTGACAGTGAGGACATCAAACCATGTGAGACATTTGTTTGGATCTTTTATGTCTCCATCCTTGTTCTATAACCCAGCTATTTTAAATGCATAAGGTGGAGAAACTGAAGGTAACGCAGTGTCCTTTATTCAAACAGGGAAGGCCATTGAGAGCCTACTTGCTTTTACAAGGATGCCCCAATTACATTTCATATAAACGACAAAAACACATGACAGTGAACACAACAAGACATGTTCCCCTGGGGGAACAATGGGAGCAAAAGTACAGTGTGAGCAGTATGGAAGTAGTCCTTCCCCTCACCTCACTTCACTGCTACAAACTTGCAGCACATAAATCTACCTATTAAAACATGCAACCTTAAAAAGTGTTGTGTTTCTCTACCTGTGAATACTATATTTTCCATCCCACTGGTGTATTTATTTATAATGAATGTACCAACACAAACCAAACCTCTCATCCAATCATAACATCATAAGATTATCCAAAGCAAACGTATCGACCTGTCTTCATTAATGGTCTCTCCATTCCTCCCAGTAACAGCTGCTCTCAGTGGTTTTGTTAACATGGCTGATGAGGAAACACTGCACCACTGTAACAACTTTTCTTCCAATTAGGCTGATTCGTTGAAAAGACAAAACACAGCTGGTTTTCTGGTGCCAGTGTCTCCTGGTCACTGGAGCAGTTTTTACGACAGCAGCACATTCAGGAAGTTTCCTCTGCTATTTAAAGCCCTGGTGTTAAGATCCATATGGTAGAGAATGAGGCTGAAGCGCTCCTGGCACTGGCTACATTTGTATAATCTTCCTCACGCTGAGAGATGATCTTCAAAGCAACTCTTCACATGTTCAATTCTTCACATGATATCCTTCTAAAAAAGAAGCTGCAATTATAAAATGATAAATGGATCTCTCAAGAATACTCCCACACTCCAACTTTCTCTCCATCTCCCCACCCACTGACTTTCGTCCTCTCTCACTTTGCCCTGATTCCCCCCCCCCCATCGGCTTCCCTTCAAAACGTGGGACCCATTTATCTTCAAAAAGCAAAAATTACTACTTATCAAATGAAGGTAGGGGGCAGAAAGTACAGAGAGTGAATCCAAATTGAACAATATAAGATGGCGTTGGTACAATATGAGGCCTAGGAAATAGGAGAACTTAGAAAACCTCATCATTTAATCGTGGTTAGTAAAAGTAATTGCTAATTCAGACAGAAAGGCAAACCCTAACCCTTGATTCAACAGCCATGTTGACTGTTAGTGGAAGATGAGTTGTCCTCTTTAACCTGCACACATGTTAATGACCAATGCTGACCAGTGAAACACCTGACCTCTAGCCAGTGTCATCTAAACGCCCAATATAAATCTGCGGTGGAGACAGAAGCAGACACTTCAGCATTACAGTGCTCTCAAGTTTAGACATTTGGGGATATTTCTGGCTTTTGTACAAACAACACATACGGTATGTTAATTGGTGGGGAGGACTTGATGCCAAGATGCTACCCCACTGCTGGTTTCAGCTTCATGTTTACCATGCAGATAAGAGTGGTATCAGTCTTCTCGTTTCTCTGTCTGCAATCTGTCAATTAGCACCTTTACCAAAATGTGCTACTCCATATCTGTACTCCTTACAGATATGACAGAGAGCTTGCAGCCTCTAACATGTGAAGCAGACACTATCACGTGTATCAAGTGTCTACATTCACAGATTTGTTTATTATTGAGGTCTTGGTTAAAGGTGATATTGTACTGGACTACTGGTTTTGTCTCTCCTGCATATGGAGGAAGGACATCACAAACACCTTTAGATGTTATAGGAAAACCTCAAATAGCGACCTCTGAGAGAATAACCATCAAAATGCCTTTGATGTCTTTATCTGCAAATCAATAGTAAAGCAGCCTGGGATTGCTACAGCCCAGAAAGCTGCCTGCAGCGTGCAGCAGATCTCTTGCTGGGCTTGGCACCTATGGATTTGTTTCACATTTGACAGTATGGACATTAACAGTAATTTTACTCATTTCATTTTAAAAAAAATGTAATTCAATATAACCACTGGAAGTAGTTTACCATAATATATCCTTAAAAAATATTTTTAAATAATCAAAAGAAACCTAATAGACTCCATAATGACACAAAAAATGAGAAGTTTCTCCATTTGGTCACACTTGCACATTTCTTCTTGGGTCCTGAACCTTCTGGTTGCACTCTTCAGTTCAGTGCATCACTTCTCTCTGGGCTATGGGGATGTTTTACAAATAAAAAATGCTTAGTGCTTCCTTGAACAAATTGTACAGAATGACCTTGTTAAACATTGAACAGGTTGTCTAATTACATGTTTTTGGAGGATTTTTCCCCACTGCTGTGCTGTGCTGTGATTGACTGCTTTGGCAAATCTGTAGTACCACTGAGTGGTGGCATGGTATGCAGCTCTCTTAATACACCCATGCTTACACAGCACTTTCACTTCCTTTTTATTCCCAAAGTCTGTGTCACAACACATTTCACAGTGTAGTAGTGCTTTGAGACTGAAAAGCTTCCATATTTACACAGACTCCCTTCATCCGTCAAGAGGGGGAGATGGCTGACTGCGATAACCCAAACATCCACTCTCAACAACAAAACCACACTCATTTTGACTTCTGCAGTCGTGCCAGCGCCGCTAGAGAGCACGGCGCAAAAATCAGCAGGCTGATTAGACCATATGAAAAATAAATATAAAAACACATCAAAGTATGAAGAACTGACACTAAGGGCATCCTCACTTTGAGGATGTACACATACATGTGTTGATGTCTGCTAGGTATTCTCTTTGATGCAAAACAATATGAAATATATCTGACAGTCAGACCTCAAAAAAAAAAAACTGCAGAGATTGATTCATATAACTGGCGATATATGTTTCTTTTTATTTATACTGCTGCAGGTGTCAATATAGTGATTTTAAAAAATCCTTTTGATGTTCCAAAGCTGTTTAATTCATTTATTTAAGGTAATGAGCACTTCCACTATTAGAAATGGACAGTATGAGTAAAGTTAGGTGGGTGAAGGTTGTTATTTACTGGAATAAAGACTTGGCTTGACCGTGGTTTGTTGATATCGCAGTGTTGCTGATGTATTTACTTTGGCACGGTTAGCTGAGGTTATGCAGTCTGACTCTCACTCTATACTCTCTACTCTAACCTTGAGGAGATTTCTCTACCACCCCTGCCTCCCCCTGAACATCTTCCATTCATTTCCCTGTGTCCTTGAGAACCCAAAAACACCCCTGAGCCAGCCAGTAGCTCCTGTACCTCGGGGATCTGTGAGACTGATTGGATAGAGACACTCTGGAAACCAGGACACATCTGGTTTTGACAGACGAGACTGTGTCATTCCTCTTCCTATATCTGCCATTTCATCTGCATAACACAGAGAGAGTTATTCATCCACATCGTTCCGAATCATACTCAGTTCCATACTACAATAGGATTTCCCCCTTCCGGAGATGATTCATCCAATATTGTGAATAGATGTTGACAACCTCCGTTGCTGTTCGCTCACCACGCCATTTCTTGTAGTGAAGCAGGAGCGCTTTTGATTTATTAACTCTTCCTGGCTCACTGTTTGTCTTTCATAATAGCCGGCACCTCTGTGGAGCTTCACATCAGCCTGTGCACACATTTTGCAGAATAAAACAAACAGTAGAGTGAGTCACAAGCCAGGATAAGTATCGCTGAACAATCTCCATTTATATCTGCTTGACTCAATATAGCAACCTCAGAAGATGTTTCACTATCTGTGCTACCTTTGTCCAGTGCTGATATAAAAACCCTGGAGCCTTTCCATCTGAGATTACATTTTTTATTCAGAATTTCCAGATAAATGGATCTCAAATTGGGAATGATTCTGAAGCGCAGAATTATCAGATAATGGGATCTAACTATGCTCAGAGTGAGGCCTCGGAGGCAGCAGGACCCTCAGTGCCTAAAATAAGATCTGCTTTAATTCTACATTGGATTTAACGCTGCAGAACACGTGAGCTTCCCTTGCAGAAAAAAAAGGTGTACAATAGCTTTCATTGATGACCCAAATAATCCATGCCAGGGAATGTACAGTACAGGGACAGCACAACAAACTGAGGAAAACAAAATCTCAGGTGGGAACCCTTCATCAGTGCCGCAGGAGAATCAGAGATATCCGACTTTCATGTTTATTTTAATCCAAGCATTGGATTGGTGCCACTGTACTCCCAGTCCAACTCGCAAACAGCTTTTGGATATTTGGGTGTGTTGTGCTCATACTGTAGCAGCTCATGTGTCCTTCAGCAGCAAAGGTTGAGCAGAGGTATGTAGCGGGCTACAAGCTCACATCTATCACACCTTTCATTTTCACACTTCAGTCGTCTTCAGTTCCAACTAATGCTAACTCTGGTGACATCACTTGAGGCAGTTTATCGGACTTCACACAGATCGCTCAGACTTCAAGTAAAAGAAGTTTCTTCATGAGGGTTAATGTACTTTCATGCAGATATTCATTTCTTCTTTATTTGGTGGGATTTTAAGATAGTGTCTGCTGTGTGTCATTTGCAGTTTAGTGCTTAGAGCCCAAGTATCTACAAAAATCTACTTCCATGCAGCTGCTAAATTATAGCCTCTTTTTCAGTCAAACCTGGCACAACTTCATCAGAACATCTTTTGAATGATTGAAGATGAAAACCCAGGCTCAGATACTGTAGGCCTCTCAACTCTCCTGGGCCTCTACACAAAGACTTTACTCTCTGCCTTGTTGGTAACACAAGTTGTCATGAAGGAATAAAGATATTTGCTCATGTTGGAACTTCATTTTTTAATTTAAACTTAAAAATAATCTTTACTCAAACTTAATTTTCTGCATTAATTGTGTTATCAGAAAGACAACCTCATTAAATGGATAGCTGTCTTTCTTACTGCATGCACACTGTGTTACACTGCTGTTTTGAGTCGGAGGTAAACGATAGGACGTTTCTGTGAAGAAATACAGGAGTTCAACAGAGGAGTACATGTAGCTCTACAGGAAAGGGCTGTTTGACGGCAAGAGAAAGCAGTGGAAATACTCAAAATGTAATGTACACGTTTTTCAGTGAGAATTATTTAAGTGGCTAAAACGTGGATTTCCTGTGGTACATCACTCAGATTCTGTGCTGCTGCCCCTGTCTGGTTCAAACTTGGAGCGTACCAATCCAAATCTATTGTAGGTACATGCTGACGATGTAAAACTACCTCACACATCCCTTTAATGTATCGATGGGATGGGGTAAAACCCCAAAGAGCCATGTATCTAATTGATGATATACAGGATGTGAAACAGTGATCACTAAGTGAACATATACAAAGATAAATGCATTATTCATAGTTCAGTGGGGCTAAATGGCTCAGCTACATGAAGACATCATGGAGGCAGCGTATGTAATGAACATATGAAGGCTATGCAGATGTGTGGATTGGCATTAATGTGATGATATGTTTGGACATACATGCTCACCCAGTTTTATTTTGCATGTTTATATAACCGTGTGTCTCCCTATGGACAGAATAATGTCTTCAGTCTTTCCTAATGCATTTATGTAAATGCTTAGTGGGGCTTTAATCTGCTTTTTTACCGCATCCCATTTTCCACTCTTTCATGATCAATGGTATTTTTATTTTCTCACTTACAGCATGCAAATATACAAGCATTAACATGAACATGTTAATGCTACATTCTATATGTTTTGAATGTGTTAAAAGGAAAAGCAAAAAGGAAAACCCTCTTTTCACTGTTTATTGTTTTTTTGAGTGTGATATTTGTATGTGACAAATGGGGGTAACACCTGTGTAGTTAATATAAATGATAATAAATTAATACTATGGTGTGGTTCCATTTAGATTTTAGAGATCTTAGCTTTAAAGTGTTAAAATGGACTCTGATCGTGTTAATTTGTGCTTGCTCTGTGTGGATCACGCAGACTCTAAGCCTGCAGTGTTTCTAGCCATTTTTAATCAGATTAAATCTGTAAATGCGGGGCTGTCCACAGTCCTCCTGTCTGTTCCAGAGAGCAGCTCACACACACGTACTGTATGTAGAGCACATAATGATATCGGTCAGTTTCCCTCCTCCTATTAAAAATGCAGAGTACAAAGAAAGTAAAAGTATTCACACAGAATTCCAATTCATTATGGCATGAAGGTATTTTGAGGTAACAGTGGGATGCATGAGCATGAACTGGAAAAGGTTCTTACAGTGTAATGTTTGATTGCTCCTCTCTATTTCTAAATGCATTTGCTCAGGATGTGGTTGATGGAACACAAATGTAGAGGCTGCATAAATCTGTCTTTTCTGTGGTTTCAGTGTCTGCCCAGCCTGTGTTCAGTCAAGCACTCAGTATGGCTACAGCCACAGCTCCTGCCAGACACAGTGAGCCACACGATGTGACATGATTTACTTTTACTAAAAAAAATATTTCCTCAACCTTCAAAAATGCTGAAATGTATGTGCCATTGAATCAAATATAATCTCGCTGCACCTGCCTGGCATAATGAGCTGAGAGAGGCCCATGACATTAACAAAGGAACTGATATCGAATCTGAATGTGACAAATATTACATATTTCATCTTTACAGGAGGTGTACTGTAGGTTGGTTTCTCACTTTTATGAATTCCACCGGTTTGTCTTATTCTTAGATAAACCCACCCGGTCACACAGCAGCACGCCATTCAACATTCATCAAAGTGTTGCTTTCTGAAGCATGTATTTCATTACAGCCTCCCTGCAATGACAATCTTATCTCCTGCACACACTCAGCAGGGAGTGGTTGCTACACTGTTAATCATTAATCGTTAATAACCTGAGATTGCAACTGTGTAGGGGCTTCAAAAACCAAATAAATATCAATTTTCCTGCACCTCCCCTCTGCAGCAGTGTGACTGAAGTGTGGCATACAGTGGGTCCTAATTACCGCACGCTCCCATTTCCTTCCATTAATCCTGTTTATTTACAGAGCATGTAGTTGGAAACGGGTCGTGTTTGCAGCAGAATGGACATCCTCTGTCTCAGTGATGGATGGCGACAGAGCATTGGAGGAGATGGATTGTGAACATTTAGCTGATGCAATACTGCATTAATGACAGGCAACGTTTTCATATCCTCATATTAAAGCAGAGCAAAGCTGTGGAAATCAGATTCCATCACTCCTCCGGTGGAAACTGCTTACTTCTTAACTCCTCATAAACCAACATGGTGTGGGGGAACAGGAAACAGCTGTCAAGTGCACTATACAGTATGATACAATTATGTTTGCTTTAACAGTAATGCAAACCAGCAATACATTTCAGCTTAAAATGTACAGCACCCCAGGGGGAACGCCGTGCCAATGAATCACAGAGCTGCAGCTGAGAGCTGGCAGCATTGTCTCTGGCTCAGTATGCACAGGCAGCATGTACAAGGTCATCGAGGGAGACTCACCATAACATCTACAGGAGCCATCCGTCTCACTTATCACTGTATGTGGCATGCTGAATAATTATATTATGATAAATAGGGAGCTTCTCCCATGCTAACAAATAGATAGTGTAGATACCACAAGTGAATCTATCTGAATAAAAGAGCAGTGCAGAATGTTTGCAGATGTACAGTAGATAATATATGCATGTACACACACACACACACACACACACAGAAATCCAAGCCTCTTGAAGAAGCCTGTCATCTCCTCCATCGCTATAACCCTTTACACAGCATCTACTTGTCGAAAAATCACAGGGATTCTGCTACTTTTTATTGACTCCTGTAAATAAAACCTCATGCAAAAGCATATATCTGAGGCACCGACACACAGAAAAAATGAAGGCAGCAGGTTATCAAAGCAGGCAGGAGGTAGGGATGTGGGGGAGGGTGTGTGTGTAGAAACGAAGAGAGATGTGAAATTCACGACGGAAAGTAAACTCAAAGGAAATTCGCCGACACAGCCTCGACATGTACAACAGGAGAGGTGGTGAGGGGCTGACGGAGGGTCTACAGAGGTGAATGGGTCATGTGGCGGCCTGAGAGGCACGTCTACCGTCCAGCATGAACAGATGGAGAAACAGATGAGGGAACCGCCATGGGAGTCGGTTATCATCAGTAAAGCAACCAAAGCAATGATGACCTGCACAGCCTCCAGTCTCCACGTCCCATTCACTGACATGTAGTCAAATCGTCCCGTTGTCAGGGTGACAGGGTGACAGGGTGACAGCGTTCAGTGGCTGGTTAATGCTGGACAGTAAATGCTTTTTTCATCGTACATAGGGCCACACTCACCCGGTGAGCGTTTTACACAGTATGCTACACCGTTCAACACATGAACATACCCGTTCTGTAATCGCGGCTGTATTTAAAAGGATTTCAACAAATTCGTCATAATCCCTATTATATAGTCTTAGGGGTAGGTTCGTTATCTTTAATTGTTGGTGCAAGCTGTTTTTAGATCGGCGGGGCAGAGACGCAAGCTGCTCAGCTAATGCATTGGAGGCAAACGGCACTTTCGCATTTCCCTCAAAACTCATCAAATGTACAATCCAACAACTCCAAAACGCTCTCGTGGAGAAGTTGTGACCTGCACGTTCACCACGCTATGAAATAATTATGTAACAGCAAATACTCTGAACTACTTACGTTTTTTAAATCACTCCGCCAAGCAGCCATGTCTGGAATGTAGTTTCGGCTACGCATCTGCCTCGAATGGTAGCATGGTCAATGTGCAGAGCTGTTGGATTGTGTATTTGATGAGTTTTGAGGGAGTTTGATGAGGGAAAGGCGAAAGTACCGTTCGCCTCCGTTGCGACAATTAAAGGTAATGAACCTACTCCTAAGACTATAGGGATTATAGAACTTGCCAAAATGTTGAACTATCCCTTTAATGAAGATGTAATGCAAAACCACTATCAGAGTTATACTGATACTGTACTTAGGCCCACACAGTAAGTTGTTCATGGCTAAAAAGATGTTTACATCACTGCTATCTGTTTACCCCAAAATGGTGAAATGCATCAAGAAACATGATAAACAATTTATAACCAAAACTCTTCTCTCTGCTCTCCTCCTCCATCCCCCCTTGTTTCCCTTCACTTCCCTCCTGCCCCCCTTCTCCCTCCCAGGCACTTTCCCTTGGAACAAAAGCTACACTTCATCTTCAAACACTGGCAGCATGACAGGCTCAAATTAGGTGTCAATTACATCTATTTGAATGACTTGTTTGCTGGTAAACTTAAGCAGCAGGCAGACATTGGACTGAGACCCCCACAAGTAATTTCATATTGTAAAATAAACCCAGAGCCTGCAAGTAAAATGATGTTGGAATGCTCAACATTTCAGTTGCCTGTTTAATTACCCTCTCTCACGCCTTTCACGGCGTTAGGTCTCTCTCTCGTCACGATAGTGTACATGGTGGACAGGTAGTGTCATTTTAAATTGGGGTGTCTTTTGATTCAGCTCTTACCAAAGCCCATTACTCACCACTTAAAAAAGGAGACGCAAGAGGAAAAAGCTTATTAACGACAAACCCTTCGCTAATAACGAGGGTCATGTTGCTGAAATGTGCTGTGTCAGTTAGAATGAGCATATAAGAATGCTTAGGGCGGACTGAGCTGAACATCTAAAGCATAATCATCTAACATGACACCTCTCTGTACAGAAAATATGAAAAGCAAAGCTCAGAGGCAGAGGTGGGAAAGAGGAGAGAAACAGCTTAGACCTTCTCGTGTTAGACATGACCTTTTCTTACCAGCCAGTGTTGAACTCGACATGGGCATCAAAGAAGCCAACGACAGGAGCCGTGGCGGCGTTCCAGCCGTGTATTCTGGCTCGGATCAGGCCCTCCCGCTTGCTGTTCCTCACAATCTTTACCAGGCCTGGGTAGCGTTTGTTCACATACTGGTCCAAGTTGAATTTCAGCTCCACTGAAAGAGGGCAGATAACAGAGAATCCGCTTTAAATGACATCCAAATGACTGTGTGAGATCATTACCCAGGCAGCTGTAGTCAATGATAAAGTCTTTCCAAGATAACCCAGTACTAATGTTGAATGGTTTTAGCCTTGAAGTCTTTGTGCCAGGGCTGTAATGAAAATACTGCTCATTTTGATGCTCTTTGATTATTTTTACACTTCTCCCTAAAGAAGTGCAAACTCACCAATGTTGGGCGCTTTAATTGCTTAATGTAATAAATGAGTCATTACGACAAGTTACACGACTCGTTACTTGTATGACTGAGGAACAGTACATTACATTTAACAAGCAGCCAGCTCATGATTTGGAGTCATTTAATAGGCGGCTTAACATTAGCCACACTAGCATCACCCCCCCACTGAAGCTGCAGGCTTCACAGACACACCCTCCAACTCTGAACAAAAGCCTACCTTGTATTCGTTTAAAGTCATACGCCAACATTTTTTTTTAATTTTTAGGCGCGAAAGTAGCCGTTTAGATCAGCAGTGTGTCGTTCATTTGTCTAAATACCAGCTGTTTACAATTTTGTTCGGATGAATTCGGCGCTACTCAAGCTAGCCGTTGTGACCAACGCACTTCCGGTTACTTTCACAAAATAAAACACCCGTTTCCCTTTACATACAGAAGTGCTTTTACTTTGAAACAGGAAACTAACCTACCCTCGATGTAGCTAGCTTGAACCAAAATAAACCGTCTTTGCTTGAACCCTCCGTTTCGACCGATCTCGTCCCGTTAGCGGCATTTGACCGCTCAAGATGCCTTACCGGAGAGTTTTGTCAGCTCTGAGACGAAGATCGGTCCGTTTAGAGTTGCTGAAGAGTTTCTCTGATGACTTTAGGTGGAGGCAGGCTAACACTACCCATACACTTCCAGTGTTTGAGCTAAGCTAATTAGCGACTTTAGGTGGAGGCAGGCTAACACTACCCATACACTTCCAGCGTTTGAGCTAAGCTAATTACGGGCTCTCCCTCGTTACTGTACGCACAGTGGAAAGGATGGTGTCTATCTGCTTGTCATGGACTCCGGAGTGAGGCAAGACACGTAAAAAAAAAAAATGTTGGCGTATCCCTTTAAGTGGTTCGGTGTTAGCAAGGCTTCAACATATCCATTGCATGTAATTACCACAAGTTTGGAGTAATATTTCAACTCTTTTGATGCAGTAGTCACCTTTCCACTCTCAATGCATGCCACCCTAGTTTCAGACCATACAACAATAACAACAGCTAGTGCAAGGCCACGCCACAAAACCTGAATTTGATAATCCCCAAAAATATATATTTACTCCGATGGAGTAACAGAGCTTTGGTACATTCAGACACAAAATGGAATTTCCCATCAATCTGTCTACAGTAGAATTGTCAGTGTTATATCGACTTCCAACAATGTTACCCGAAACATCTTATGAAGGTTTTATATTTCAGTTCAGAATTGGCCACATAACCTGGTAAAAAATCTGTGTAGTGTGTGTTACTGCTGAAGAGAGTGTGGGTCAGTCAGACCCTGAACTTGACCAAACTGATATCAAGCAGTCATCAAATTCACAGAGCCTAAATGATGAAGCACAGAGGCGATGCACCTTTCTAAATAAGACATTACCACCCAACACTCTGTAAGTGAGAACTTCCTACGTGGCAACAGCACCAAATAGTGAGAGGGAAAATAATGAGAGGAAGCTGTTTTCTTCAGCAACCCATTTTTGCTTTAGAAAAAGGAAATGATTCTGATGTGAGAGGTAAACCTGCATTAAACCAACATCAAATCGTTACTCCAGCTCTGATTGTATTCAATGTTTGTATGCAGGCTGCAGCAGTACAGTATCCCTGTCTACATTCATGCATTCCTCTGCTGTTTATCCCAGCTGGACTGTAACATCTCTGCTCTCACAGATGACGCTGGCTGTCATCACTGGAAACAAAGCACAAATTGTTGTCTGGGTTTTGTTGGAGGATCGACGGCTGTTTGAGCTTCTCCTCTGGGTTACTGCTGAGGATTCCACTTTCTGAGGGAGTGATTAATAAGGATGCTCGTGGCACATTGAGCAGCATCCACACCTCGCTTCTGACTTTGGCTCCCCACATAAATCAGACGGTGTAAACCCTCCATCTGTGTGACTGAGGGAACGCAGCGAGTGGAGGGATTGTTATGGATTCTGAAGTTTTTCCTGCTGCTGTCGAGAAAGGAGGAGAATTTGGAGGCAGTGAGCCTTCACGGAAACTAGAGTTAGCCATTAACACCAAATAAATACAACTGGATTATGGGAACTTGGCGTGTTTCATTTTTCTGTCAGTGGGTGTGTTATGACCCATTTTTACAGAATATTTACATGTAGCATGACCACATTGGCAGCAGGTACTGGATTTAGCAACAGGCATTTCTGTATGGACTTTACATGTCTTCCTCTGGTCTCTGTGCTTTTTCTCCAAGATGCTGCTGTCTGTTCAGATGCACATAAGTGTGTTTTTTTTAATGTACTTGTACTTAACATCTGTAAAGTACAAGTACAAGTCTTATTCTACTGTAAACACCCGCTCCACTACATTATATGACTTGACAGATTTGGATTCTTCATCAAAAACTGATCATCTTACAAAATTCAATACACACTTAATGATTGCTGTCTAATGTTTTTAGCTTGTGACTCAGCACAAAAAAGCCCAATCTGGCTGGGGGCTCATCACATTTTAGATGTCTATTAGCAGAGAGATATCCCCTCTAAACCTCTCAGATGGTTTCACTTAAACAACTGTTCAAGACCAGAGGAGGTTCAATTATCTAATATTTTATGGCTTTTCTTCTTTTCTCCACCCCCAATTATTCATTTCATGGCCTTCAGATTTATCTCGTGACCCTCTGGAGGGGGGCCAAGCCCCAGGGTTGGGAGTCACTGGAACAAAATACTAAACTGTACATAAAGAAGTTCAAAATAACGATAGAATAATGCCACTTGCACATTAATCCATCGGTATCAAGATATGATGTTTGATGTAATAATTCTGTGGAGCGACCACGTTTACCTACTGTTCATGCTTTGAGTGTTTGTGCTGATAACTTCTGGATTTCAGTCAAGATGGATTATGACTTCACAGTTTTTACTTGGAAGATATTTTAGGCAAGGCAAGGCAAGGCAATTTTATTTGTATAGCCCGTTTTTACAAACAGTTTGTCTCAAAGGGCTTTACATGGCATCGTAACAACATCCTCTGTCCTTAGACCCTCACATCGACTGAGGAAAAACATCGACTGAGGAAAACTCACTTTTACATTGTTTTATTCGTGTAAGTTTGGTTAAGTTTACTTATGTAAAGTATCAGAGTACCTTCTTCCCGTGGGTTGATTTAAGAGTATTTCATCTTCACTAACTGAGAAGATGTAGGATTTATTTTATGTGACAGACCCTCTGTTGTTGGGTGACCTGTTCCACTCACAAGAAGCTGTAAAGCATAAGAAAATGTATTCATAAAAACTTAAAGTTTGAAATGCAGAATGTCTCGTGATTAACTCTCCATCCAGGGAGAGCCGAACTCATCAAAGTCAGACCTTTCCTCTTTCATCTCTTTGATATCCTTTGGTATAAAGCAGTCCTGAGTGGTGATTACAAATGAGCACGCTGTTAGCATTTAGTACTAACGTCACGTAAAAAATAATTAATGAATGAGCTTTATTTTTGACTGAAATTCCGTTTGGATCAGTCATGTGCTTCGTTGAGAGACCACAGACCTTTGCTGTTTGGTGCTGCTTGCACTGTTGAGGGTTTCAGACCTGTGCAATGGGACTCCTTCATCATCAGTGTACCCTGCAGCGACAATATGATAAAAGCTATTAGAGGGTAATAATTACTGGGCTTTGCTGGGAAGGAAAAAAGTTATGGGCCTCCCTCTGATCCTAGCAAATAAAACGTTGGACCGCATCCATGGGAGGAGAGTTATGGAGCAGGGAATACATTTTAAAGTACTGGCAGTGCAACATAGCAGAGGATAAATAAGTATCCTTCATACCATAAATTTAAAATTAATATATAGTAGACTTCGCAAAGAGCCCCATGAATTCCTCTGACAACATGGAAGATTATGGGCACCGCTGTGTTAAGGGTAAGTGGTCGAGAGGTATCGAACATGCTATAAATTATTCAAAATGTGCTAAAGCCTCAGAATTCACTCGCATGTTGCAAAGCTTGTCCTCCTCCATTCTGCCTGCCACCTATGTGCTCATTAAACAGCAGTGTGCCTGTATCCAAATAACCCTCAGGATTTTCTCTGAGATCAATCTCACAATCCCCGCCAGTTGTGTTGTTGCTGTTGTGTTTTCACAAAGGTCTGGTTCAGTAAAAATGATTAGCTCCATAGAAAAGAGATGTACTTCTGCTACACAAACCACAGGCTACGTTCTTCTCGGGCTGGATTTATGGACTTGTCTCAGACACCGATATGGGAACAGGTCTGAAATTGATCGCTTTGATCGATCACCAGTAGACTAGAGAAGTTACTTAACGAGTAAACCGGCTCACCGCAAGTCACGTGATGTTCAACAGTCGCCAAAAGTAAAATGATACTTCTCGTCCCGGGACAACAGCCTGTCAGGAACGACATTCAAACACACTGCTGCAGTGTGAGCGGGTGGGGGAAGGTTTGGCACTAGATCTGTGTGTTGCAGAAATAATCTGTGCAGCACCATGTCAGCAATATGGAGGTTATCCACCTCTCACACATTTATTGGAAAAAAGCAGGATGGTAAACTGGTTTATTTTCTCTGTCTCCCCCACCTTTAACCCACTCTTAACACTGTTACATCCACTTCATTTAAAATTCTCTGGCAACACATGCTTGATTTTCTGGGAATGACTGGCAGATAAATTATGAAAAGAGCCATCAGGAATACACACTGACCTCAATTTATTTCCTATTCTCTGCTCTCTGTTTATTCATGGCCCCTCTAATACTAATGGCTGGTGATTACATTACTTGTTTGACAGATGTAAACATACTGTACATTCTTCTTCCTGACTTTAAATGCAAGGTGACATGTGATTGTCTCAAACACATATTTTATGGGACTTTCATGGACATATGAAGGGTATTTGATGCTATAGGAAAAACAATGCGCCTTTTTTAAATCATGTCTCTCTGTCCAACAAACTACCAGAACTATTCTGATGAGAACACCCTCTTTCCAAAAGCTTTAATCAGATTTAACGTACACAATGTTGCAAGTGATTTAGCTCCAGTTGAAATCAACATTACAAGCTGTACTGAGCTGGTCCTCGGTTTATATCCTGTTTTCATTATATGAATCATTAAGTTATCAATTTGGTGGTGGTATTTGCTGGAATTGAATCCTTTAGGGCTCATTAAGCCTTTCCTTGCTGCTAACATGGCGAACAACAATGAGTTGAAGTCATCTCGCAGCTGAAGCTCATCAATGGGAATGTGAATTAAGTTCAGCCTGCTGGAAGCAGCGCTGTGAATAAACCTCTTAGCCACCAATAAATGTCACCGGCTGTCCCAGCTAAGGAAATGTGTCGCAGCGACAAGGCAAACATGCTTCCTGTGCGTGATTCATTATGCCAGGAGTGAGTGTGGCTGTACCTACACTCATCTCACTGAGCCTTGATTAAACCAGAGGGGACAGACAGCGCCATGCAGTAAAGGTCAAGCAGTCTAGCCTGCATGTTAATTGTCTAATGGCAGAGCAGAGAAACAGCTCACACATCTGCACAAATTACCGTCACTGTTGGTAAACACAGCGTAAGAGCTGCTGACGGACGTGTCGGTTCTCAGATCGCCACCTGAAATTGACCTTTCATTAAAAATGCACAAGGCGAGTGGATACTGACAACATCAACACCGAGTCGACATGTTGCAGGATGTCAGTGAACTGTAGGCAGACTGCCGGTGTGTGATGCCTTACTGTACAGCAGAGGTTGCTGAAGAAATGACTGAGTAAAACAGGAGTCGCAACATGAGTTCAGGTTTAGGACACATCTCCTACATCTGTTTCACTTTGTCACATTTATAGGTGGAGACAACTTTATGCACATTAACAGTTCTGATGAGTTCCTATGCCTGAAGTGTTACTGTGGCAAACTGGGTGAAACAGGTTTTAATGAGGGGGAATGAGTTGCCAAGTTTCTGTTTTTAAAAATCACATCATTTGTTGATGAAGGAGGCAACACACTGTCAGAAACTACATGAAAACCAGAAAACGTCTTGCACAGTTTATTTATTCATTGTTCAGTTTTGCTTTTTATGTATTTTGTAAACGCTTAAAAACCTGCGCTCATTTATTATTCATTCATTTATTCATTCATTTTTTAGCAACTTGGTGGAAGCATAGTCAAACTGTAAACACCACACTGACGTGTCACCTTATAAAGTTGATATAATGAATGTGTTAGCAGAGAGCTGCTCATCTAAGATCTGGCAGACACTGAGTAACATTAGAATTAATTCAGGTGGGAGTAAAACAAAACAAAGAGGACTTCCGGTCGGAACACCGTCATGATGGCCGCATAGCGAGGGAGCTCCCGGCTGAGCCAGAGCAATTAGAGAAATACCCCCATTTAAACCAAACAAATAATTCAAAAAATGTAGAGAAAGGGGTTAAAAAGCAATATCACCACTTTGAGCAGTAAACGTCGTCTGAAGACAAGTGGGAGAGAAAGACGGAGCGCAGCAACAATTAGCAGCTAACAGGTTTGAGCTAGCAAACAACGCGGTGCAGTCCGGAGAAATGGCCGACTTGGAACTGATTCTGCAAGAACTAAGAGGATTTCGCCAAGAAAACAAAGGACAACTAGAGACAATAAGAGAGGAAATTATAAAGGCGAATACCAGACTGGACGAGGCGGAAGGACGAATTGAGAAAGCAGAAGAGAAGATCCAAAACACAGAAGACGTCATCACGGCCATGCTAAAGCTACACACCAAGCTGGAGGACAAGCTGCTGGACCTGGAAAGCCGCTCCAGGCGTGAGAACATAAGGATCTATGGGGTACCGGAGGGGTCCGAGAAGGAATCAACCACGATGGTCTCATTTGTGGAAAATTTACTCCGCGAAGGTCTCGAGCTTACGCACGACATGCCCGACCTGCAGATTGAAAGGGCTCACCGGTCGCTGGGACCGCAGCCGCCGGGGGACGCGCCGCCACGCTCCATCGTAATCAAGTGTTTAAGTTTTAAAACAAAAGAGACAATACTCCGCAAGGCATGGCAGAAGAAGGGGTTCACCTGGCAAGAAAACCGCATAAACCTGGATCATGACTATCCACCACTAATACTCAAGAAAAGAAGAGAATACACAGAGATCCGCAAAATACTGAAGGAGAACAGAGTTCAGTTCCAGACCCTCTTCCCTGCCAGGCTGCGCGTGAGACACGAGGACGGAACCAGAACCTACGAGACGGTAGAGGAGGCATCAGAGGACCTGCTGAGAAGAGGCTACGCTGTGACAACCACCACCGCACCTCCGGAGACGCTCATGGAGCAGGTGCAGCGGCTCTCCTGGACGAGAGTGGACAGACGAGCAAAGAGGGGCCCAGCCGACCGGGACCAGAGCTACAAGGAGAAGCTCCGAGCCTTCAGGAGAACATCACCGACCCCCTCCGGGACTGGAAGGATTTAACCCACGCCAGAGGACGGCGGACTAAATGGCGATTTTTTTTTTTTAATAATGTACTGACTATAATAAGTGGTTAAGATCCACTATTGGTTCACTCGGGGCCAATTTTTTCACTTTGGACTTTTTTTTCTTTCTCTTTTTTTTTCCGACATGCGGCTGTTGCAGGTAAGGGCCTCTTCCTCCGGACTGAGGAGGGAGACTGTTTCCTTCGAGCCACCTCGGGAGGCTCAACAGGGTCGGACTATCAGACCCCTACATAGGGAGTCACACGGACAAATTGTGTTCAGTTTGACGCTGTTTAGTGTGTTAGTTGTTTATTCCCTGCTGGTTCTCGCAGGGGGGAAGCGCACCGGGTTTTTGAGTGGGAGGGAGGGGGAAATCACATAGATGCAGAACAGGTCTTTAAAAATAGCGTCATTTAACATAAATGGAGTACTCAATCCAGTTAAAAGGTGGAAAATTTTATCAAAATTGAAGAAAGATAAAATCCAAATAGCTCTCTTACAGGAGACACACCTCGACGACTCCGAACATGCTAAATTGAATAAATCAGGATTTAAACATGTTTACTTTTCTTCACATGTATCGGGGAGACGGAGAGGAGTGGCGATCTTGATATCCAGTGCGGTAAATTATGAACACATATCAGAACATAAGGATAAGGAAGGCAGATTTGTTATGGTCACAGGGAAGATAGAAGATACTGTGATAAGTCTCCTTAACGTGTATGTGCCACCGGGCAGTGACTGGTCCTTCTATAAACATATGGTTGATTTAATGACAACAAAGAGTCAAGGGATTTTAATATGTGGCGGAGATTTTAACATCCGATTAAATCCCAGAATTGACTCATCTAACGGGAAATCTGACGCAAGAAACATCAGCAATAGATTAAATACTTGGATGCGTGAAGTGGGGATTGTGGACGTATGGAGAGAGATAAACCCGACGAGCCGAGACTACTCACATTACTCGTACGCTCACAATGTTTACTCACGCATCGACTACTTTTTTATGCTTAAAGGAGATCTTTTCAGGGTGGGCAACTGTGAAATAGGACCTAGTACTATTTCAGATCACGGTCCCATCTATATGTCAATCCATCTGAATAATAATAAGAAATCCACTCTCTGGAGACTGAACTCAAACATTCTGAATAACCCAGTTATTAAAGATAAATTGAAAAGCGAAATTAAATTGTATTTGGAAAACAACGATAATGAAGAAGTGAACCCACCCATTCTCTGGGATGCATTAAAAGCAGTATTGAGGGGCAAAATAATAGCCATCTCCTCATATGAGAAGAAAATTAGGGAGCAAAAACTCAAAAAATTAGAAGAGGACTTGAAGAGACTACAGAAAGAACATGCAAAGTCTCACAAAGATGACGACAAATGTAAGATTAAAGAATTAAAAAAAGAAATAGATGAAATAAATACTCAGGAAATTCAGAAAAGGCTCCTTTTTACAAAGCAACGATACTATGAGACAGGTGGGAAATCACTGAAACTTCTATCGTATAGGTTAAGAAAACAACAAACGGATAGAACTATATATAAAATAAGAAACTCCGAAACGAATGTAATAGAAACAAGCCCAGAGAAAATACAACAATGCTTCCAAAAATACTATAGAATATTATATACACAACCACAGATAAGCAACGACAACCAGATTGATGCCTTTCTGGCCCAGGTAAATCTTCCAAAGGTCACTGATGAACAAAATGGGAAATTAATGTCCAAAATAACAAAGGAAGAAATTCAAACAGCAATTAGGAGAATGAAAGGGGGGAAGTCTCCAGGGACAGATGGTTTTTCCACAGAATGGTACAAAACAATGCAAGATCAACTAATTCCAACTTTATTAAAGACATTTAACTGGGTTTTGGAAAACAAAAATATCCCCCCCTCATGGAGGGAGGCAATGATTTCGATCATACCTAAGGAGGGGAAAGATAAATTGGAGTGTGGAAATTACCGTCCTGTAAGTCTTTTAAATAACGACTATAAATTATTCACCTCCATATTATCCAAACGAATAGAGTTGTTATTACCATTATTAATACACAAGGACCAGACTGGCTTTGTCAGACAAAGACAGACCCAAGATAACATCAGGAAAACACTGCACGTTATGAGACAAGTCACACATCAAAAACTGGAGACACTGATATTAAGTTTGGATGCTGAGAAAGCATTTGACTCAGTGAGGTGGTCATTCTTATATAAAGTACTTTCGAAATTTGGCTTCCATACAACTATAATTGACACGTTTGCAGCATTATATAACAAACCAACAGCTAGAATCAAAATCAATGGAAACTTAACCAATTCATTCACTTTAGAAAGAGGAACGAGGCAGGGGTGTTGTGCGTCGCCGCTCCTCTTCGCATTGTTTATAGAACCCATGAGTCAACTAATTAGGCAGAGGAATGATATAAAGGGGGTAACAATGACATCTGGGGAACAAAAACTGGCCCTATTCGCCGACGATTTATTGGTAAGTATAACACAACCTACTCAGACACTCCCAAAACTGATGAAATTGTTAGAGGAATTTGGTTTAGTTTCTGGTTATAAAATTAATATTAATAAAACCCAAACATTAACATTTAATTATGACCCTCCACCTTCAATTAGGACCATGTACAATTGGAAATGGGATGCTGAGTCCATTAAATATTTGGGTGTCTCATTACCCAGGGACTTCACGAGACTGTATAACTTAAATTATGGCCCACTAAATTCAAAGATAAAAACCGATATACAAAGATGGAACGTTATTCCCTTTTTAAGTTTAAGCTCCCGGATAGAGTCAATCAGGATGAATATTCTTCCACGGATGTTGTACCTTTTTCAATGTTTACCAATTAAAATACCGTCTAAACAGTTTTTGGAGTGGGATAGAGTAATAGCGAGGTATCTGTGGCAAGGGAAAAGGGCCAGAACCAAATTTAAAACATTGCAATTAAGAAAAGAAAAAGGGGGAATGGGCCTCCCCTGCTTACAGGATTACTACCATGCAGCTCAGTTGAGGCCTTTAGTCTGCCTGTGCTCGCCTATGTATGATGCAGCATGGAAGGAAATTGAAGGAACGATGATAAAGGGAATTCCATTAACAGCTTTATTAAGTGACAATAAATTACAAGAAGAACAGGAGATCCCAGAGGACTCTATAACAAGTAGCCTCCTGAAATCCTGGCAGGAAATAGTCAAAATTTGCAGATTAAAAGACACATCTAAGATTATGAGGTGGTGTGCCTATGACTCGGACTTTACGCCAAATAAAACCGACGGCAGATTTAAGACATGGATCACGAAAGGTTTAACTACCTATTATTCGTTTGTCCACAAGGGGGCATTTCAGAGTTTTGAGGCCCTACAGAAGGATCATGGTCTAGGGAGAGACGATTTTTTTAGGTACCTGCAAGTGAGAGATTATTATAACAAAAATATTAAAGAGGCGTTAAGAAAAGACGAATCAGGGTTCATGGAGGTATTCTTATCATTAACCAAGTCCAGATCTTGCAACAAAATTATTTCCAAATTATATAACGCCATACAACTAGCCAAACAAGAGAATACAGAATACATAAAGAGGAAATGGGAAAAGGAAATAAGGATAATTATTACACAGGAGAGTTGGGAGAAAATATGTCAATTACAATGGATCTCAACCGGGTCAAACACCTGGCGGGAGTTCTGTTGGAAAAGTATAACAAGATTTTTTATCACACCCATTCAGAAGCGTTATCAGGGTAGCGGGGATGCTTGTTGGAGACTCTGTGGGTCTAATGGAGCCAACCACTTCCATATTTTTTGGGACTGTCAAGTAATAAAATCTTACTGGGAAGAGATCCACAAACATATTAAAAATATATTTAATGTGAACATTCCATTAAAATGTGAAACTATGTTTTTGGGCGATATAATGTTTGAAACATGGAACATAAAAGACAAAAAACTGCTGACCATATTGTTGGCAGCAAGTAAGAAATGTGTCACTAGGAAATGGTTAAAAGTGGAACCTCCCACCATCGACGAATGGATTGAAATTGTTTATGAGATTTATGTTATGGAGAAGATTTCTTTTTCCCTCAAAGTTGAGAAAGACATTTTTTATAGGATCTGGACCAAATGGACTGAGTATGTAAAACCAATCAGATCTGATTTTATCTGACTATACTTGTGCTTTGTGTGAACTTACCCTCTTTATTTATTTATTTATTTATTTTTTTTTTTGTGAACGGAGTATAGATTACATATAGGGGTGCGCTACCCGGTTTTGTTGTTTTTGTGTTATTGCTTCCACCTGGAATGGTTTGGGTCCGTGGGAAAAAGCTCCAGAAGGGCAGAATGTACAACATCATTGTATCCTCGACAAACTGAGTAAATGTATGTGTGAAGCGATGTATGTGATGGAGGTCTGCCTTTCTGAATAAAAAGAGAATTTCAAAAAAAAAAACAAAACAAAGAGGTGAAAGGAGCAAAAATAAAAATCCACAGTGATGAGGGGTGCTGCAGAGGCAGATGGCAATTATGTGTGAGCAACAGCTCTCACAGCACAGACTCATTTGTTAATTTCTTAATAGAAAGATATTGATTGTAGCAGCTTTAGAGTATTCAGAGTTGCTCTGAAACTGTTTCATTACACTTCCAGGAAGAGTCCAGTGAGTCTTATTCCCCTCACAACAACTACACTTTACGGGAAGACTAAAACACAGTAAAAGTGTCAGAAAACGGTGAAATACAGATGTCCTTGACAGAATCTATTTTGGGACATCCTGAGTAAGAGCCAACATGTGTAGGGAGGACTGACGTAATGACATGATGAGAGGAGGGGGCGCCTTTACTGCCTTTTAACAGCTCCCTGTTTAATGGAAGGCAGTTCCAGCCTCGGCGGGGAGCGTGTGCCAGTGGCGACTCCTTCTCGGCCTTCTTTCAGTATGTTATTTATGCACCCTTTTCCTCTGCCAGCCTGAGGGAGGCAGGCCCGTTATTCTGTGCCAAGTGAAGGAGGGCCAAGCGTCGTCTGGAATCTAGTTCACTGTCCCTCCCTCTCCAAACAGGAAAGCATTTGGGATGCGGAGTCGAGCATCGTCAGCTGCTGTGGGCATCGTGGTGTGTGGAGGCAACTGAGGCATGTACCCCCATCGCCATGGAGACAGTACAGTAGTACGGAGCGGTTTAGAAAAAAAGCTGAGACTCCTCCCCCCCCTCCTCTGTAAAGCCATTTTAAAAACCTGGTGTTCAACAGTCCAGCCTGGGGGGGTTCTCAGTCCCCTCAGCTTTTACTCACAAACCAAACACACACACGAAACTGTGTCACACACACCTAAACATACATTCACACACCAGGAATACGCAGACGTCATCATATAAGCAGACCGGCTGCTCTGGAATAAGTCCAAAAACATCACACCAACTCATCTGTGTGCCACGCCAGAGTTCAGTTCCCACCAGGGAAGACAAAACATGATAAATAGGGAGCCTCTCTCAACTGAATAAGCAAACCTAGGGCACAAGACAGTGATAAACTGCAAGTAAATCTACAGGTGATCTAGAGTGTATCTAACCCTACACTGGGAGGAGTGAAACAATTAAACCAGACAGAAAAGGTATATGGTCAGAGAGACACTAGATAAAACCTCCACAGGTGCTGCTGTATGAAGCCCCTTTTTATAATGCTGAACCATCCCATCCTACCAATAAAGCTGCAAAGGTCTTACCACTGTCGCTGTTGTCGTCCACCAGAATGATCTCCTTGAGCAGGTGTGCTGGTGTGTGGTTGACCACGCTGTGGACAGATCGCAGGATCACCGACAGCGCTTCGTTCACGAAGATGAAGACGACGGAGATCTGAGGAAGGTCCTCTGGGTAGGACAGCAGCTTACACCTGTTAACACACATTACATCTCATTAGCCAGAGCTCAAATCACATCATTCAATGAGGGGAAACACACACACACACACAACAGATTCATCTGTGTGTGTGTTGCAATTGAGCATCTGCCTAGCGTATGATGCAGTTTGCTATTTCTTTCTGTCGGGTGTTTAATAACAAGGTTCATGTGTCTGTTAAAAATACGGTTGCACTCTGGAGACAACTGGCTTAGCTTAGCGTAAAGACTTGAAACAGCTAGCCTGGAAATGTTCTGGTGAGATTTAATAGATGGATGTGTTGAGTCAGCCTCACGGTTTCCTTCCACTGCCTGGAGTTTAAGATGCTTTTTCCCCGTTAAAAACAAAGCAAAAACATTCAGTGTCACATTCCCATGGTGCATGGAGCCTTTTATTTCTCTCCAAAACAAAGATATGTATCCAGAATCTCCTTCTCCTCAGTACACCAAGACAGCGAGGCAAAAAATAGCACTCTTCTAAGATTTTGTTTGAAGGCCCACTTTTATTTGATGGTAAAGCTGCAGCCCCCAGACCTGCATGTTCTGCAGCGTTGCTGTGACGACTGCTGCTGCACAGCTGCAATACTGAAACTATATGCTGCGCAAACATCATATTCTCCAGAGTCATAGAAGAATGTATTTACTGGAGTTTGACAGGTTCATCATGACCAATTAACCTTTGGCAGTACTCATTTGTTATGTTACTGTGTTCCTATTAAAGGGATAGTTCACCCAAAATTCAAATTTCCCTCAATATCTCCTCCCCCTCATGTGGACTAAGGGCTGGGAGAAGTTTCAGAGTCCTCCGTGGCTTCTCTGAGTTACAGCGGGGCTCCGTGCAGCACTGCATGTCCATATGACGGTAGCAAACGGAGCTCACTTTTCTTCGTCCAAAAAGACACACCAAAAAACATCCAAATACCTCCACACAGCTGATCTGTAATGTCATGTTGGGGCTTCAATACAAGAGGGACATTACAGACGAGCAGCATGGAGGTATTTGGATGTTATTTGGTGTGTCTTTTTGGACGAAGAAAAGTGAGCTCCATTCTCACCCGTCATATGGACATGCAGTGCTGCGCTGAGACCCCCTGTAACTCAGAGAAGCCACGGAGGACTCTGAAACTTCTCCCAGCCCTTAGTCCACATGAGGGGGAGTAGATAATGAGTGAAATTTGAATTTTGGGTGAACTATCCCTTTAAAGGGCCAGTTTAACATTTAAATGAATGTTTGTTAGTGTACAGCCCTTCCAAAACACAATGCTGAGTTTGAAGTAAACCCAGTAGAGTTGAGTTTTAGGTCAGCCAATAATGGCCAGTCGACCAGAGTGAAGAAGGGAAGCATCAGAGATGGAGGAGCAACGAGGAGCATGTTGTGTTGTGTCTGCACAGGGAAACATTTGTGAAAACTAGAGAAGTTGTTATCCTGGTTCTGAAAAACCTGTATATGTGAGTATGAGCAGCCCAAGGCTTTTGGAATCTGTGGCATGTAAACGAAGCCGTGGCTGGATGAAGGCACACTCATGCCTGCATGGTTAAAGAAACCTGGCAGAGTGCATCATGCCACATGGGCCACATCCCATAGTATATATATATACTATATATAGTAGCAGCTCAGGTTGGAGTCTGACTTGCAGCCTTCTGCCCTCTCCCCTCATCTCCTCACATCTGTCAAAAAAAAAAACAACTTGGCCGATGTTAGAAGCACAAACATGATCAAAACAACAGTGTAGCAGCATGTGTTCAATGTCCTCTCTCACAACCTGAGCACTTAGTCTCTGCTTCCTTCGCTTGCTCTCATACACAGACTCCATGGTAACATCTGCCATCGACATCCTACTTCATGATGCCACTTACACTGACCCAATTATTACAACAAACTTCACCATTCAAATGCCTCGGTTGCTTTCTGCTGCTCATGGTCTTTGCTCTCAAGTCTGTCAAACTCCTCTGTCATTTCCAGCAACATCCTTTGGCCCTGAAATCAGAAATAACAGCACTGACTGGACCGAGGCTCTTAGCTGATTCCCATGGCAACGGAGAGCACACGCAGACACGCACCGAGCATCTTGTGAATCTTTCCACGGTGCTCCAATTAGGATCCAGGCGCAACAGCTGACAAACACATTTCACTGGCTTCTGCCTCTTCTTGCCCCATGTTTCCACATATCTTATTCAGCAGTGCTGCGTCATTATGTGGAGATAATGAGGTGGCTAGTAGAACTGTTGTGGTTTAATTATTCACAAGAGATTCTGGCAGTGATGAAACACTTGTATTGCTGTACTATATTAGAATATCAAATTGACATTAATCAACCATAGTGTAAACAAATCTATGAGTTCCATTTAGCTTCAGCAAATCCTGTTAAGTCTTTCACCAAGTGTGGAGTTAAAGACATCCAAGTGACATACTGCGTTTGCCAGGTGAAAAACCATTCACACCGGAGCTATTAATGAGACAAGATATTGATTTGTCAGAATGTATCAGTCTCACATGCTATCATAGATTATTAGATGTGACGGAGGCAACAAGTAAAGCTGGAAATCTACTCTGGGAAAAGATGTTATTTAAAAATGAACTGTCTTGTCATCCTGAATCACAGATTCAGCTAATAAAATACAGCAAACGCCTCCCAGATTAAAATGTGGCGCTGCCTACAGGAGGAGGTCTCGTCCAGGCTCATGTTATACTCTATTATTTCTGCACATAAAGGTAACAATGGTTCTGTAACCGCTTATTTTCTTAATCATGGTATTTTTAGATATAAAAATTGATAGTGATCATATAAATGTAACAATTGTGGCGAGGCAACGCTCCCTTGAACATGTTTTGTTCGAAGACAACGCGTTAACTGCTGTCTCCACCCTCGCTGTGAGCCATCTGAACTCTGCTGGTGCTCAGTGCTCTGATACCCCGGCGGACTGGGGTATCAGCTTGAGTCAGCAGCATCCACGGGGTACCACGGGGTACCACGGGGTCAGGCTGCAGGAGGACGGCCACACAGCAGATGGATCCCAGCGTGGCGTTAAAGTTACATCCTCTTCTCTCTCCACCCAGTGGAACCGTTCACATACTCCACAGCTACTGGTCTGTGTGTGTGTGTCTGTGTGTGTGTTTGTGTGTGCGTGTGTGTGTGTGTGTGTGTGTGTGTGTGTGTTTGTGTGTGTGCGTGTGGTGGGCATGTGTTAGCAGGTTCTCACCTTTCAACAATGAGAACTGGCAAGAGAGGGACTAGCAATTATGTAGGACGACACAACAGATGGCATCTTATTTACTTGTGAAATTATATAATAAATATGATAACAATGTGAGTACAAGGGATTTCTGCTCCGCTCTTTGAGTTTTTACCTTTAATTTCTACTTTCACATTTATCTCGAGCATCTGTCACATCAACTGTCACTGTAAATAACTCTCTTGCAATTTAAGCTGATTGCTTTTAATTAATTGTCTCAGAATATACAGTAAACATATTTTTCCCATCAGTGCATATTGTTGCAATCAACTTTAAACTGTCAATTAAATGCCTGAACTTTATATGCAAAATAGGGTGAATGCACAGGTGGATCGGCATATAGTATACAGAGAATCAAAAGACAAAGTTTTTAGACCTAAAATGATGCAAATAAATACAAGAACTATGGGGGAAGGCTGACATGTGTGTGACCTAGATTACAGATTGCGATTATGTTGTATGAATTAAAGAACAGGCCTTTATTTGTTTCCAATATAATTCTAAAAATATGACTGTACTAAGAATTAAGCAAAGACGTATTGTACCTCAACTTATTACATCATAATTTTCATCAGCCTACGTCATTGGTCAGTTGGAATAAATGCATCTAGTCAGTGAACACCTTAACCAATCAGCTGTGGTTGTTACGCCTCGTCTGTGGATGAGAGCAGCACTGTGCTGTGCTGTTAAATGTAGCCCGCGTGCAGCCTGCGTGTGACTGGCCCTCAATACGTGGCCTGTCATTAATTAGCGTGACATTCAGCAACAGAGGCGAGTGAATACAAGAAGTCTATGTTTTGAATGATTTCATTGAAACGACACTGGAAACATCCATTCTGAGGAAAAGGAAGAGTGCAGACAGAGGTCAAGCTAAGGTAATGGACAAAGCTAGCTTGAATTTCAAACAGCACAAGCTGTTGGCTTGAAAATGTTTGTGTGTATGTGCATCACAACCAGAGAAAGTGTCAGAGGACCGAGTGACGAATGTTTGGATGTTTTTCTTCCTGTCTGTGTTTACTACTTAACAGTTTCATTCACTGTGCAGCTAAAGGGCACTGGCAGCTCGCAGCATCTTTTATGGTGGAACATTTACTATTGATTGGATCTTCAAGTCCGAAAAATGTTTATGACTTTTAACCAGATTATGCTAATTTATGATATTTTATTTTGCAACTTGAAGAAAAAAAGGGATGGTGCATAACTCTGATGTGCTCCAGCAAATACTAGTTTCTAAACCATAAACTCGCAACAACTTCTTTTTCAATAACAAAAATAGCCATTACAGCTCAGTTTATTGTATTAGTGAAATACATTGGTTTTTCGACAATAATATTCAAATTTAATCAAAATTTAATATCCTATTTATTTTTCCTGTTTTATAGTTTTGATGACATCAAATTCCATCATCACAATCATTAGCTCAATACTGACAAAACTATCCATATCCAAATGTGTAGTACAGTCACCACCCAGAAAGCTTTTAGACAACAGCCTCTACTCCTTTTTTGATGTTTTGCCAACTAAGATTTTTAATTAGCTGGCAATGTGTTTACACATCACGTACAGAGCAAAATTAGCATTCAGTCGGACTGTCTGAACTTACTCCCCCTCTTGGAATCAGACATGGCGCTGTGCTGTCACCTGATGAGCATACATCCGCTATATAATCTCCTTCTAGCTCTGTCTTTAGGGGACTATCTGTCTCTTTACAAGCTAAATTCTCCACTACATTCAGCTTTTATAAAGGGTTTAACCTGAGCCATGCCAAATAATGATACTGATCAAATCACATGCATGCAGTTGCAGTACAGGGTTAGTAGTATACAGCTGGTACGGGTGTTAAAACTTCTTTTTAATGTATTAGTATCAGATATCAGCCAACACCCAGTGTCAGTAATGAAAAATGGTATTGGCACATCTCTCCTGAAACAATATACTGGCTACTATCCATGCATAGGAATGACATTTTGCTGCCTATAGTACTGGCCATATAGGCTAGTGCTCGCTGCTCTGGACTAGAAAAGCTTAATTTCATGCACAGTTATCAATCATTTCCATTACCACAGCCAACATGCATTTGACAGCAGAGGTAGGGAAAAGAAAACTGAACTACAGAGAGTGTTTATGATAGAGCACGCAGCGCACATCTGTCTATACTTTAAGCCCTGCTCTTGCTCTCTATTCTTAAAAGTAAATGCACAAGTGCTTTGATTGATAACCCTTCCGTATCACTTCAGTCATTCCTGGTGCATTTATGCTCTCCCTCAGCAACTCCTTTGTTCCCTCTCACAGCTTTCTCTATTGCCTCTCTCAATCAGCCTTGCCAGGTCTATAAATACAATGACAAATCTGGCAGTGAGTTTGAGGGGGGATTTTTTGCACGGCTGCGCTCTTTTGCAGAGACACCGCCATGACATGGCAACTCCGCAAAACAAAGAAATGTAAATTTCACTCTTGTTCACTTATACAATGCACTAGATGTTGGCTTTAATGAATATCACGTGAGTAATATCTTGGAAATGTCAAAGAGAGCGAGGGCAGCGCTCCTTGCCGAGATGCGGCGTGAGGCTGGATTTCAGTGTCGAAATCGTAAAGTGAAATTGTAGTTCCATTGCCCTAGTTACTGGATCCAATTTAGGGCATCGCTCAACCTTAAATTTGTACCTGTCTGCAGTAGCGGGGAAGCCTTGTAAAGCTGTAACAGGATGAGCGATCGACTCATCTGTTTGTAATGGGACTGAGCTCACTGGCCAGCGCTCATAATTTGACCCGGAACAAGCTTTGACAGAAACAGAGTGCCAGATTAAGATGTATTTCTACCACACCTCCCTCTTTCGCCTCCTCCAGCGGTCCGTAGTCCCAACCGCTCCCTCTGACTTTTTTTTCTTTTTCCCGCTGGCCGCTCCTATTCGCTGTGAAATTTCACATTAACCTCCCATAACCTGCCCAGCGTAGGCAAGACCAAAGCAACTTTCCAATCCGCAAGCACTCCTCTCTCAAAGATAATCGTTTGCCTTGTCATTTCTCCAACACCCCCACCCCCTCAATCCAGGAGATAAACTCTGGCACTGGAAAGAGCAACAATTTGCAGCAGGAGCTCCTGCACCATAGAGACCTTACGATCCCATTCTGCAGTATCAGACGCTTTAGGGATGAGGTAAGCCTGTTTCTTCAGCCTCCTTTCTGGTTATCACCCTCCCACAGGCAGACAAACACAACGACGACGGGTCCTTGGGGAAGCAGAGCATTCAATATAGTTTTGGGTTTAACAACTATTTTGACAAAATATAAATCAAATCCTCTGCAAAGTGACAATAGAGATGGAGGTGAGATTAGAAATAACTGAATAAGAAAGCTCTGCAGGACGGGAACCAGGGGGTGAAAAGCAGCTTTAACGGCTCGAATTGCATTTTTCTTTCCTTCATGAGGGACACAAGTTACGTTCAAAACCTTTTTGTTTCATGTACATTATGATTTTACCAGCTCGTCTGCCTTTTTTTTGTTTTTCTCTTCACAGCTTAATGAACTCCCAAGGACAGTGATGGGAGGCTCAGAGTTACTGTATCATAAGGCCTGCTAAAGTCCCTTGGTATCTCAGTTAAGGATATCACTTGCAGAAGTGAAGGGCAGAGGAGAGAAATGTGGACCAGGACATGCTGAATGGGGATTACAGGTTTTTGTGTGGGAGCCAATAGTGGCTGTAATTAGATTGAGTTGGTTTTGCTGAAGACAAGTCAGGTTTGAAAAGAGAGAGACTTGAATGTGCGGATCACTCAGTCAGCGTGCTTCTCCACAGTTATCAAAGTCCTCTCTGCCCAATGATTCCCATACAATTAAAAGCCCATTGGACAGAAAGTGCCTGGTCTCTGCATTTAACCTAATTTCAGCGCTGCTCTCACCTTTTGCCCACAGGACATAATTACAGAATCAGAATTAGAGATATATGAGTGTCTTTCATATTGTATGAGGCTGGGAACTGTAGCTGGCTGCAGCAGGTAGACCTCCAAGGAGCATTTCACATCCCAAACCTTTTTCTGTGAGGTATGAGTGTCCATAATACTCTCTTAACTGGACATTTATAAATGATTTGTTTCAGTTGGATGAATGCACCTGTTCATGTGGAGAGCGCTTCGTGAGATACAGCTGATTCAGTCCAGTTCAGACCAAAGCATTAAAGTTCTGTCAAAGTCAAGGAAGTGCTTTTCTTCTCTGTAGAAATAATCCTACGTCTTCACATGAATCATATGACAGGTCTAGATAATTGTGCTCTTAAGAAACAATTCTTTAATCCCACAAAGTTTCACTTGAGAACAAATCAAATTAATTAGTAAGTTGAGTTAATTTAGTCCTGATTGAAGAAGAAAACAAAGCTTGTTATAATTAAGTTCTGTAGTGTGACTTTTGCTACATTTACCCAGGAGCAGAGGCATCAAAGTGTGTAGATTCATAACTGTGTTTGCACAAATCCACAAATATGAATATTTTTCTTTCGTGAGAATTATAAAACAGCACATAAACATGTTTTTTTTAAATATAAATCTCACTAAATGGGCACAGGAGAACAATAAACCAGTAAATGGATGAGGACTTCAGTGTTAAACAGTTTGCAAAAGAAATGGTGTCTGTGCCACAGGTTATCACACACAGAGAAGAAAGATGGAGAAAGGAGAACAATTTCACCGACTGAGGCAAAAACATGAACGAGTGTACTTTAGTACAATCACTCCAAATGTGAAGTCCTGTTTTACTCTGAACTCCAGACAGGCTCCCAAATATGTTACCATAGTTACCAAGTGTTTTTGTTACACACACCAGCAGACAAATTTAACAAATACTTAGCTTTGGAATTCATGCTACATTCACATTATCACAAAATCATAGCCTACATTTGTCTGTTTTGATTGCACACAACCAAAGCACTGCACTTGGAAGCAGATCCACCTCCTCAAGTGGTCTTGGTCTGGTGGTTTAGTCAAATACTAAAACCTGACAGACAGCTTTCACAGCCGCCCAATGGGCCAAAACAGCAGAGTTTGTGCAAACCACTAAAAGTCCTGACTGGTGCCACCGCAGCACTGGCAGTTACAGTTTGTTGCTTGCTGTAAACATATATATTCTCTGTTTTCCAGTTGCTAAGGACAGTGTTTGGATGTTCATCTGTTCTTCAAACTCAAAAGCAACTATGCACTTTGTATCGTCTTTACTTCCACTGAGCTTCAAAACAAGTTAACCAGGTCTTCATGTGTACCGACAGTACTAGGATCTGCCAGAGGTTCATACATAACTTTGACTGACATATTTTGTTTGCATTTGGAGATGTGGGCTGTTTTTAAATGAGCACAAACATTTTTATTTATAAGTAAGTGACACATAATCTCGCAGGGCATTTGAGACCAGAAAAAAAAACTCTTCAGCAAAACCCCAATTCTCAGTTTCTTTTTGTCTTGCATCAGATTTTCTGTTGAAAAGGTTGATTAAAAGAAAAAAAGGGTTTCCTGAAACCCTTCCATTCCAGAGGCACTCTCAGCTGATTTTATTAATTAGCATGCTCCCTTTTAGCTGCCCTCCTCCTCCCCGTTCCACTCTTGTCTAATTTTTCTGGGCGTGAAAAAGAGCTCGGAACAAAGCAGATTGGATGAAATGAATTGTTATCCCCAGTAAAGCCCTCAGAAACCTCTCTTGGCCGTTGACAGATGAGAGGAGGAAGGATTAAGTGGAGTTAGGCAATAAGACAGATGAAGAAGATGAAAAGTATCAAGAAAGTATCAAGGAAGTGAAGTGAAGAGGGAGACTCTCCAGAGACCATCGCAACCTGCGAGGCCAAAGTCATGTGACAGAACAGACAGCGAAATAGATGGTATGTTCCTTTTTGGTGGCCTTAGCAGATTGTCTAGTTGTGCTTTAAGAACGCTGACAGTAGTGAAACCCATAACACAGCTGAAAAATAGCAAATAGTAAGGAGGAAAACAGTGTAGAGCTGCTTCATAAACCTGCCACGCTTCTTTCTTCTTTCAACTCCATTTGAATTAAGAGGTATTTCTTCCTTTCAATTGATTTTAAGCTGCTAATTTATGTTGCTTATCAAGCCGCACAATACAGAGTGTTAAGTTATATATCAGGAAGACGAGTTAAATGAGAACATTATGATTTCTGCAGAATGAAGCTCTATTAGAGGAACTATACAATAATAAACTGTATGCACATTTCATCAGATATTCATGGGAACAAAAGCTGCTCTACTGAACACCAGTGTGGTCACATACAATCCATCCACAGTCATCAGGCAGTGATAAGTCTGATGTTAGCAGCGTTACAGCCACAAATGTAAAATGAAAGACAGAAATGTACTAATTAAAGTTGTGTTTTGGCACCATATAAATGTATCTGCACTGCTCTCTGATTCATGTCATTTGGGGTTGCAGCAAGTTTACTACATGCCATGTTCCGCTGAGTGTCATAAAGAAGTAGATGTTTGGGAATGTCCCCCGCTGGCAGACATTAGATTGACAGAGTGACATTTGCATTTTCATGTTGTCCAATATGGAAACCGGTGTGAGGCTGTTTTTGATCCATGTGACGTTCCATACATCCCATCACCTTCCCACCGCAGCAACTGGATTCAATGTTTTGCATCGGAAATGTTGAAAATATCCTGCACTTTAAATCAGAAATAAATGAAAGAGGAAAGCACACTTAGTTCCCATGTTTCATCAGTCTTAAGAGGTCCATCAACCAACCTGTCCCTGACATCAGCAGAACAAGTCTCACTTAGTGCATCCGGATAGATCTTTTAGGATTACAACCACACCACTGCTGCATTTAGAAAGAAATATTTCTCCTTAAGGGAATTAAGGCCAAGAGGAGTTGGTGCGTTGTGGGAATCAATCTGTGCAGACGTCATTAATTAGCAAAAGTATCTACAAAAGCATGACTGGGCAATGCACATCCGACCTGATCTGAGTTTGTGGGCGGTTGTAGTAACATTTGATCATTTCTGAATCACCGAATACTGCAACTATGCCGTTAGTTCTCTTACAGAACAGGTTCTGGAGATTCAACAAATACCAACAGAAAGAAGAAGAAAAAGACAAAAAGGAGATGAAAACGCAAGTTTCTTGGCAGAATGTCCTGCTGTACATTGTGTGCTTTCATGAAAATGGAACCAATCAACTGCTACAGGGATTAAACTGGCTCTCTTATATTTGTTAAAAGAAACAAAAACCCTGCCAGAAGGAAAAAGAAATGTAGAGCTGAGAGTGGAAATAGAAATGTACAGTATATGACAAAAAATAGGAAGAAACAAGATGTAGACATACTTTTTAGGCCTGTAGTCAGGGATGCTCCTGTCCAGTGAGATGCGGTCACTGAGCTGAGCGTTGTAGCCGTACTCCTCGTACTTCCCCTCTGCATCGCGACTGTCCTCTCCGAGCGTGGCGGCAGCTCCCCCCTGCCCGAGGCCTCCGGGCCCCTCCACCAGCCCCATGGGCTTCGCCAAACCTGCCGAGACAATGACAGAACAGAAAAGACAATCATACACGTGCACATGGCCACGTCTAGAGGCAGACACATCGCACATGAAGCAGGGAGAGACAGGTGAGAGGAGGGGGCCATGCAGAGGGGGCCGGCTGATTGACATTCTGCAGCAGTGTGAGGAGACTGGTGTATGGCAGCTCAGACACCCAGCGGGGCTCATCCATAGGGCATCATTACACTGTCTGTCAATGAAAAAGCTGCAAAACACCCACATGGACACCGACGTCACACAGATAAGCAGACAGAGCAGAAGCAAGGAGACTGGGTGTAACGGGGCCAACAGCAGAGACCAGGGAGATAGTGCTCACATCCAGAAGAGGAGCGGGCCTGCAACAGTCTGCAGGTAAATCAGGCCTGGAGGAAAAACGCTCTCAAATCCACGGAGAGAGGGATTATGATCTTGATTATATCTGATTTCCTGATTTGTTTTGCTCGTGATATTTACACTTTGAGGACGACAAAAATAAGTCTTGAATTGTCATTTTAATAATGCAAAATACTGTGAAGACACTGATTCAGATGAATGTGTTAAAGGGTAGATTGCAATCGTTTTAGGCAGATTATGGAGACGCTCAGACACTGAGTCTTTCTTTGTCAAAAAATGATCTTGATCTATTGTGAGCATTTTTCTTTCAGCTGGAGAGGATAAAAACATTCTGCTTGACTTTGCATCTACTTATCAAGCTTCAAATGCATTTGTCTTCAATGATCAAACAAGTCAATCTCTATGTTATGCTACTTAGCTGACAATTAACAGCGTATTCATAACTGTAGTATCAATAATTTGCAACAAGATAATTTTAGCTAGTCATAAAGTGGTTTACTGTAAATTCTTTTTACTATTTTATTTCTCAATTTAAAATATTTAAGGCACAAAATACAATACAATACAATACAATATAATGCAGTTTAAGCCTACAGTGTAATTTAAAAGGTGCATCTCATGTAATGCATGGAAACTGCTGCAATTGCCATTAGTGTGTTTGGTCAACATCATATAGTGCTCTCAAATGCAGTCAGTGCTTAGGACATTTGGGATGCTGCATAAGAAAATCAAATAAAAACAATTATTTGAAGGGGGAAATAAAAAAAAATGTTTACCTGTAATAAAGTATTTGTGAACCACTTTAAGTGAGTTTATATGTAAATACTGTATTCTGCATTAGACAGAATGATGCACATGTAGATTTAGTTTGAAACATGTCAACTTAATCACATCTTGCAAAAATACTTACAAAGCACCAATGCTGTGTTGTTTAGGTTAATTGGTTTAGTAAACTTAAGTTTCAGTAATGTTTACAGAAACCTTTAGTCCAACAAAAAAGCCACCAGATGTTACACTGAGCCCCTAATGGCTGTGAAAGTCTAATTATAGAAGCAGTGTAGCATCACCATGACCATGAGGAGGGTGTTCTCACTGTGCCTGCTCCATGCAGGTTGTTTCATCCCACAAAGGATGCATGAGGTGCAGCCATGAATGTGTGTCTATGTGCGTAGCGCTTAATGAGAGCTGGTCCCTGGTCAGCCCCGTCATGTTAGGCTTCTTTGGTCTAACATAACTGAATTCAGCACAGGATTTCTAATGTGTCCGACTTCAAATACCCCTCTGCTCTCATTAAAATGACTCATGACTTTGATTTAACAGACTGTCAGTTTGGTACTGTGGCAGAGACACTTTCAAAAAGGGGAAGGAGAAAAATGGGTGCGAAGTCAAAAATGAAATAGCCCGAGAAAAAAAAAAAACGTTAACTAATTCAGAACTCTACAGGACTGTAAAAATGATTGTGGTAGGGAGGAGGGGTGAACCTTATGTTTGACTTTGACTCTTGTTTCCCACATTTCTCATATCAACCTGATTTCAAGCTTTAATAGGGTTTGATGAAAGAATAATTTTAAATAGCCCTTATCAAACATTAAAAGTGGGATTAGTCATTTTTGAGGTGATACTAAACATTAATTGTGTGTTTTGTTTACAAAGCTCTAAATTAAATCATTATTATATAACCACTGTTAATGGATAAACAATGGGACACAGGCAGCAGCTCTGTGGCTGAGAGCCATCAGCGTCATAATATTTTCTACTCAGAACAGGTGGATGGGGCTGAAAAAGCCTTGTATTATGTGAAGTCTTTATGAAGATGTAGCTGTGCTGTGGTGATACAGAGTACAAAGAGGGCAACTGTTGGCTAAAAATAAGTGAGGAATAATGGTCAATTCCTACTAATTATAATGATCCACATAACTTCCGTCCTCTGTAGATGGTAAAAGAAACCTTCATCATCCATGGGAACATAAAAGGAGGTTTTTTGGCAAGACTATTTTGACAAAGTGTTCAGTAACTGGGGCATAAAAAAATGAAAGACCCTGTCCTCAGCAAACAGAGGAAATCCATGACCCCTCTGCTTCTGACCACCAGCAGCCTAATGGCTCTGGTGCAGTCTCTCAAAGTTTGAAGTTGTCAGCTTTCTTTACATAAGTCTCTGTCAGCCTTGAGTCTACTTTGACTATATAAACTTCCATGAAACTGCAGGATAATGTCAGATGATTGTTATTCGAGCCAAGCTTTCAGTGTGGCCTCCACTGAAAAATGGAGCTGCGTCTGTTCACCATATCAACAGATGGACACACAGACAGTAAGTAAACAGCGCATACCAATGAAGAGCTCAGCTCTCAGCTTCACCCCTCCAGGAACTGCGGCGTAATCACCATATTTGGATGGCCTCAAATCCTCGGGTGCTACTGAAGATTTGTAATTGGAGCTGAATGGTTTCAAACTGGCTTCTCCCACGAGAGGGATTTAGCATGCCCTGCACCAGCCAGTGCGGTGGCATTTTGACAAGTATGGGTGGGGTTCACGTCATGGACCAGCCATCTGGCACGGCGGCCCGTGTCACACAATAACACAGATACCCTCCAGAGCCGGAGACTGGGGTCTGGAGGGCCTCTCTGCCTCTCCGTGAGTGTTGGAAGCACAACAATGCCTGCCAGCTTTGTTTTCTGGTCACTGTGTTATTTTCCCATTTCCCACCGCCTCGCACTTCCTCTGTCTGATTGAGAGAAATTCCATTATGGGATGAGCAGAAATGGATATTCTCAGGAAAAAAAAGCCGTCTGTCGGCATAGGTTCAAAGAATCTAGAAAAGCAATGTCATGATGAGGAGTTTGTTTTTCCAAAATCAAAACAGTGATGCAGCAAACTGACGCTGTTTATAGCTGTTAACTGTAAAGATCTGGTTTTATGTGGCTGCTGGTAAAAACCTGTTTTGATAATGCCTGACTGGTAATATATAAATTGCTCTGTTTGGGTTGGATTCATCATTCATGTTTTCTCCATTTCATCTTCACTTCTTGTGAAATCTGTTTGGAAGAAAGCTGAAAGTCATACAAACAAAACTTGAATATGCATAAATTGATCAATAGCAAGACCCAAATGCTCCCTGATTTTTTTTTTATCCAAGAAAGATGCAAAAAAACCAAAACAAAAATAGAGGCTTTTAAAATTTCACTTTAAGGGAAGAATTGGACCATGTTGATCCAAGTGGAGCACTGAACAAACTCTATAGGGATAAAGGGCTCTATTCATATGTTGAATGCATAGGTTAAAAATGTATGTACACATGATCATGTGAGGCACTTTGTATAAAAGCATCCAGCAGGTGGGCTGTTATGTTCTGGTCAAAGATAGATGGCAGCCACTAACGGCCTTCAATGCTTTCTGTGGTTCTACAACCAAAACAATCGCAAAGACACAATGAATGTTGGATTAAAAACTAAAACAAATATCATATCTGTCGTGTTTCCTTCCGTTCCCTTTTCCCAATGTGGGTTAACACTCCAAACAGCACAGCAACACTTTCATCATCATCTCACTACAGAGCAATTACAACCCAACATCTGCTTCCTCCACTCAGCCTTCATTCCCATCCAAAGCCTCAGCTGGATGTGCATCCTTGCAACGTAAGGTGCCAATTTAAATCTCATTGTGTCCGAGTATACATCTGTCTCCGTGCTCGCACCTCACAATCTATTTGTCCAAATCCCTCTGACATGACACATTAAACCCGTAACAGCTCTAAATTATACACAAGCCCACAGAATGTGCCTGATTTGGCCTTTATAGGATAGAGTCTCAAATTCAAAGATGACCTCCTTTTTAATGAATGATTTAAGAGCAAGAGTGGATTTATGCGTGTCCAAAGTGATGCAGCTGCAGAGTACTAAATATTGATGGTGAGGGGAGGGTTGGGGGATACAGAGATCTCTTCGAAAAGAGGAAAATAACTCGTTCTAGAGAGGTTTAAAGCGTTCAAAGACAAAAACAAATCCATGAAATATTGAGAAGTGGGAGAAGAGCTGCAGTAATTCTGCACTGCCAGTCATAACAGCAGCAGGCATGTCAGCGGGATAACAACCTTGATTTGGAAATTGGTAGCACTAGACCCCTAAATTATCTCTAAACAATGGATTGTTGTCTTTTTGAAAAATTTAAGTCATACAAGAGCTCACTTGAGAATGCAAGAGCACCAAATATAGAGATATATACAGTAGGCTCAAAGTAGACAAAGTGCAAAGGCAGGGCATTCATCCTATTACTTTATCTGTTTGTTCTTCATATAAAAGCCACGTTTGTTCATGGGTTTAAGAGACACAAGGTTGAAACGAACCTGTAAGACTCTGTTGATAGTCTCAGTGTGGCCCACACTTCCTGTTTGTAGCACACTTAACTTAAGTGTTGCAGCTTTATGAATTCACATGAACAGAAAGTATCTTCAGTCTGATAATCTTAATTACCGGTGTGATGTAGCAGACTTTAAAAGTTGATCACAAGTACAAGTAAATAACAAATGTATCTGCTTGTATTTGTTGTTTGTATTTATTTTGGGAAAGGTCATGCAGCATTAATTGCTTGTAGTCCCTATGTACAGTATACTGAAACCACCACAAACCATCACCTGGGTTACTTTTCATATCAGAGTCTCAGTTACCACAAACTCTTTTTCGTCTGGTTTCTGAGTGAGTTATATCACTGGTGACTGGTCAAAAAAAGACATGTTCATATCTGAATATTTGTGTCTGTGTATGTACAAGCTTGGTTCTTGTTGTGAGAGTTTCAAAATACTATATAACTACAGTATAATCAGTTTACATCAGTAACTGCCCAGCCTATTTGCAATCCCTGATTGAATGTTATCATTAAATGACAATATTGTAATCCCTGCATGACTTGAGGCCAAGAGTATAAATAAAACAAATGCTCAAATTGTAATTTTTTGTCTGCAGCTCAGTGCTGATCATCAGGTGAGCCTCTGAATTCATTATCTTCATTCGCAAAAGGCTGAGCAGAATTGATTTCTATCTGTTTTGTCAACCAGAGCCTAATCTCCATATTATTATTGGAATATATTTTTATTTAATCAGGGTTCACCATGCTGTGATGTGGTGTCCCTGCCGCTGCCGCCATCGCACTCCACACAACAACAACAATATGCAGGCGCTGCGATGTGTATCACCAAGATACAGTCAAAGCATCAAGTATGTGTCAGTGTGGAAGAGAGAGTGTGACATTTCTCATTTCTCTTCAAGTCTTTGCCCTACCAGGCTTAGCATATAAACAGCAGTGGTTTCTTTGCCATAATTGGGCATTACAGATAAGAAGCATATCTGGTGCTGCAGCTGGGCCCGTGAGGCTGCCATCCCATCAGCACCTACACACTGGGAGAAGGCCGGGAGTGACATGCATGGTTGATGACAAGAGCCTCGGCGTGCTCGTGAGCTCTGGGACAACAGCCCATCTTGAACAATGACACATCCAGCAGTGGCCGGACGAGGAAAGTGAACAGCAGCACATTCAATTGCTCATCTTCTTTTTTTTAAAGAAGCATCTCTGGGGAACTTGCTGATAAAATCCACTGCCGATGGTTGTCATCTATACTAGCAAAATCGAACATTATATATAAAAATAATGGTCCTGCTCTTGTCTACCTGTCAAGGACCTGCTCCGTCAATACTGATACTGTAGTGATCTGAGCATGAAGAGAAAGTCTGAGAGACACAGCAATGGAGGCATGAGGATTTACCAAGCAGTGAATTCATTCTTTAATCGTGTTTGTTTTGCACTAATTGAATATTAATACATTATGACACATATCTACAGTTTGGTTCAAAATGAAAATAACAACAGTACTGACCTACAAAATCTTATCAAACTTATGTTAAAAATATGAATTTCTATCTCTTCCTACTCCTATTTGTGTTTACTACTGATGAAGGCCAGCCAGACTCACAGGGCTCCGGCAGGTAAGTATAGGCGACGAGGTATTTGCTGGCTCTCATGCAGTACTTAAGGTCAAAACACTGCTTCATAAGCTGGTTAACAAGCTTAAAACCTCTCATCTAATTACTCAATGACAGGGGCATCAACAGCACAGCAGTGCTGCTGATAACTCTCCAGTTGCTCATTTCTGTGCAGACTGGACTGCTGATAAAGCTTTAACAACATTGTTTTCTTATTGGGAGTCCAGTGACAATCCATCAGACAAATAAAAGATAAATTCTCCCACTTGTTTACGTCCTTCACATCTAATTGGACATTCCCTCTGCTCCCATGGTATGCCATTGGTAGGCAATAAACAACAGGAGGAATGGGTAATTACTTCATACCGCTGCCGGACATGGTGATAGTTATTGGCGCACAGAATCCCCTTTCACCACGGTTATTCCCAGTGGCCATTGAATACAATTTGTGGTCTGTGCACGATTTAGAAAAGGGGGCAGTGACCTGGGATATGAGGATATGATTAAGCGTGCCATTAAAGAGCTCAAGACAAATCATGGAGGGATTGTGACAGCCAGTGAATGTTTCCAGCCTGTGCGCACTCCTGGGTACTCATTGCCTCCGTCAAAGAAGAATTACGCAACTGCGACTGATTCCTTTTTTTATTCAAATTGCATAGAAAGAGATTCATGCCTGTAGTTACTGTTTATGAATTTGTATAAATTCAAATTCTCTGTCATATTCTGACAATGAATGCAGCATCTTCATTATAATATATTCCTGAACAGCTTCGTAGGTTTCTATTCTCTCATGCCCCTGTGTTAACCGGAAGGCAAGAAACTGTGCCAGCACTGCACTTAGTTTGTGGAGCTGAAGCCTTTTCCTCCTCTCACCCAACAATCCACCGTTACTCTCTGCACTTGTGAAAGACCTGCAAATTGTGTCCCAGCTACTTGCACTTAATGGTGCTGCAGAGTAGTCACTGTTGAGAATAATTCATGAGGCTGATATGATGTTCACTAACAAACAGCGACTGACACAGTAAGCTCTGACATTTCCACTGTGTGTGTCAAAGCTCAGAGCAGGAGCGTGCTTTCCAGCCAATACTCAGGCTATAGGAAATGATATATGAAATAGACTTTAGCAGCACATTTCTGTACATTTGTGTTTTAAAGTCCTCCTATTCAAAGTGTAGGTTTGCAGCTAGAACAACATCACTATATTATTTCACAAATGGCAGTTTAGCAGATAGTAGATTTCCTTTTTCACTCCAACAAGGATTTTTTAGACAGTGTTTCCATCCCACAGCAGTAATACTGTATTGGGTTGAATAACTTAGTTGCATTGTCTCTGTATAAAGCTGAGTGACTGAAAGGATGCATTGTACTTTTTGAGAGGCAATGCCTGCTGGCTGGACGCCAGATGCCAAGCATAACTCAAAGTGACAGAGTGACCCTCACATAGCTGCTGAAGCTCGGGCATAATAACAAGATCATGCAGCAAAAAATCCACAGTTGCGCTGTTTTGGAGCCATGAAGCTGTGAAACATCCTTAACTACCGACTGCTGAGAAAACAGTCAAATGGACTGTCAAGCCACTGCTCGAGTCGAACATTACAGGAATTTGAAATGTGATACTCTGTCTTCAGTTGTGAAATAGAATTCAGGAGCACACAAAACAAAAATAGAAAATATAAGTTTCAGCAGCTTTCGTAGCGGGGAACTGTCACCTAGTTAAAGGAGTATTAAGACGTCTGTGACCTCTACTGGTGACCAGTATCCACACAACAACAACACAAGCAGAAAAAGAGCTGCCCCCCCCCCCCACCCTTCACCCAGAGCTACAGTGGTCTGCAATTTACACAGATGATAAAGTCACCACTTCCCAGGAGAGATCGGTAAGCTGCTAAATAGAAATTGACTTTACTGATAGATTACAAATCAATCCACGAGCAGTAACATTTCACCATGATATATAATGAAAAAATAATGCTGGTTTCTCATTATCTGGATTGAGAACAAGATGGTTGGTGTGAGGGGTTTGGCAGGTGAATTTAATATCTGGGTGAGAAGTTTTATTCCATTAGGATCTGCACAGGTTAAAATGTAGTAAAGCAATTTCTACTGTAACCTGTTCTCATACAGCACAGCTGATGTCGCCTTGAAGTAGACAACTGAGTCCACTTATCCTTGAAAACCTGTGAGCATTGAGAAACTGCTCCTACAGTAATTCCAGAAATAAATGTCTTTGATTACAGCAAGCAGGGGTCAATGAGAACCCATCCAGTCACAGCACATTACTATCTTATATTACATCAACTCATTAATGTCAAATAATTATGGATATGCATCACTAAAGAGAAAGGCAATGCTACTGGACCTTTAAACTCTTTAGTTCATAGGGGTTTAATGGAAAATAGTGCCCATGACTTATAATAATATTTACTTATTCTCTTCAAGCTGAAAAAATAATGAATCAGTCTGACTACAAAAATTTAATTATTTATATCACTGACAGCTGGTTCACAAATGTGGGGATTTACTGATCTGCTTCATGTATAATAGCAAAATACATTTGTTTGGTTTGGGCTCACAATTAGCTGAGAAAATAAGCAGATTGATCGATAATTAAAATAATTATATGTTGCATCCCTGATTGTCATGCATTTAAACATCAGATTAAAGCCCACTGATTTACTACTAATGTGGTCTGCTAATACCATCACTGTAAAGCCTATATTTATTTGTAAACAGCATGGGAGCATGGAGCTTGATGTGATTTGAAAAATGAATTCTGGGGATGTGAAATGATGAATGAAATGTTTACATCACTGACATTATCTAACGCTAATGGAATTAGTGCATTTATATTCTTTATGGTGAATTATAACCATGGAATATTTCATGTTACCGTTTGCAGTTCAGTGTTTTTAAATATCTATGTGAATAAATGGCCAATTGTATCTTTAACAGCTGTTGATTAGTGTGACTATCCGCTGGGGGAATGTGACCATGAGTAAGACTTCAGGAGTCATACTGAATATAACTTGATTTAAAAAATTGCTCCTCTGCTGAGAAGTCCAAAAACCTGCCCCACAGATTAATAGCCATGTAATGAAATATATGTCTGTCACTCTGTTATGGAGCCAATACATTAGACTCTCCTCCAAAACGCAGACAGCTTGTTAAAGCCGATATGTTTCACCAGTGGTGCCATCGGTAAAATGACAGGAGCAGCTGCTGAGACAGAGACTTCCTGTATGTAGGAATCTATACAGAACTAATAGGCATCAATACTTCTACTATAAGTTTATGTGAAGTTTACAACAAGTCAATTATGGGTTAAGGGCATCACAGTCTGATAGGCTGTTAAAGTAACAGCCCAGTAAAGTCTGTATGCACTGTAATACATCACCCTGCTTCATTTGCTTCTTAACAAGCAGGTTAGTGCGTTGGCTGCACATCACTCAACCACCAGCACGTTGAACAAAAAGAAGCTGGACAGTCCAGGAAATAGAGCTGTAAGTTGACAGGGAAAATATGCATGAGTCATGCTTCATGGTCAGAGAAAGTCAGCTGAGTGTATCGGGTGCCTGCCACAACAAAGTACTATACCTACATATTCCCAAAGAGCAGTTTAAAAACATGTCTGTCTGGATAGGTCAGTTTGCTTTAAGGAGAGGAAGACTCTGTCCCCAGTCATACAGCTCTGCAGGGTTTAACAGAGTGAAGCTGTCCTACCGTTCAGCTGGTTGTACACCACATCCTCCAGCCTCTCCAGCCTCTGGAGAATAGACTGCCTGTCCACCAAGTTGGAAACTTTGCCGTTCCTGGCTCGCAGCCTCTGGTCAGAGATCCGCCCCAACTGGATCAGCTCCTCGGACCGGTCCTGGATCCTGCAGTACACCGAGAACAGGATAATCCCCACGAACACCAGGATGTTGACGGTCAGCAAAGTTTTGATTTTGCGTGCCACAGCCATGAAAAGAGAATGTAGTCTGGCTGACTGAGGTCAAGCCCAGCAGCTGTCCATGTGTGGGGGCCTGCTTCTTCTTCTTTGTCACCTTACTGTGTGTTGCAGAGGGGGGGGTTGGGGGGGGGGGGGTGTTTCCACTCGGGAGGAGAGAGAAGGTCAAGTCGCGCGGACCCGAGCGGATCAGCACCGCGGACAGCTCACGAGGCTGCGCTCAGTCCGCAGCGGGGCATCGGGGCAGCGGGGCATCGGGGCATCGCCACTCCGAACAGCAAAGTTCAAGGTGGAGGAAAGAGGCTGCTGGTGGGGGGGGGGGGGGTTCTCTACTAGCCGTAGGAAAACAGCTGCACGCGCTCTTGCCGTCCGTGTGGAGCTACATGTCACCGGAGAGAGATGACGCGGCGGAACGGGAGGTTTTCATCCTCTGGAGCAGCAGCCTGAGGGGGGGCTAAACATCTCTCCTCCGCAGTTCCCCTCAGACCCTCAGACCCGGTACGTCTCGTCCATCTTACAGGAGACGCAGCGCAGCAGCCGCTGGTGTGGAAGCAGGAAGCCCCCCCCTCAGACCGCTGCTCGGCTGGGGCATCTCCTCTCTCTCCTCTCTCTCCTCTCTCTCTATAGGCGCTGTGCTCGCTCGATCCGCGCCGCTCTGCAAACATGTAGCAGCTTCTGTCCACAGAATATGTGCATGCTCCAAAAACAAGGCGGCGTTTCTCCTCTCCCTCTCTCTAGCCCTCTCTCTCTCTCTCTCTCTCTCTCTCTCTCTCTCTGTGTGTGTGTGTGTGTGTTTCTCTCCCTCCTTTTCTCTCTCCGTCTCTCTCGCTGTGTTTGTCCTCCGTCAGTCCATTGTTGTTTCTCTGATCGGCGGTGCAGGGCAGCAGATGCTGTCAGACGATGCCGATGCTCGGTGCCGGTGTCGGTGTGGGAGCAGAGATGTGTCCGGGCTGTGGCTGTTCTCTCCTCTCCGCCTCTCTCAGCTCCTCTCAGCCTGTCTCCTCTCTCCTCTCAGCTTCAGCCTCCTCTCTCCTCTCTCCTCTCTGCTGCTGCTGCTGCCGCCGCCGCTGCGTCCTGACGTTTAGAGGCACAATCATGAATATTCAGGAGCTCGGGCTAAAACACACAGCTCGACCGTGACAGGAGTAAATACTTCCACGTTGTGTCTCACCCCCCCTCATCCAATCAGACATCAGGAAGTCAACTGTGTAATGTGCTGGAGACGTGTTAACAGATTCCTGCTATCTGATCCGTGACCAGGAGGTTAGACCTAGACCGCTGCTTCCCATCTCACCTCTGATGCCACTGCCAGGGGGCAACAACTCACAGCTCTGGTGCTTTGCGTCCACGCTGCATAGATGTTGTAGGTTTTGCATTAGCATGTTATGTAACTGCCCCCCCCCCCCCCTGCACACATGCATGGTCAACCTCAGGAGTGGAGTCATCAAGGCACGTATCATATGCTTGGCCAGAGCTTCAACTCCATCAAGTTGGAGCTAACAGACATTTTCCTTAAAGCAGAAGTCAGGTGAATGTTTGTGTTAATCTAAGTCTTAAATAGTTGTATCTTCCGACAGCAATCACTTCTATAGAGTGTTTGGTCTGAAACACGGGTCTGTCAGTCACTCTGCTCTGCTCTGAGCCCAGGAGAAAACTTTCCTTGTATCCTACAACCTTTATCCAATGAGGAGAGAGAACGGCATAAAGGGGCAGTCCTCTCTGTGTGTGCAGCCAAGGGATGCGCCTGAATGTGGTGACGTAGGGACGAGGACCAATAGATCCATGACGAGGGCGGGGGCTGCTAACTCCGTCTGCTGACAGGAAGTTAGCCAAAACCACCAGATCACTTACTGCTGCTTTAATATATGAGCTAGTTCTAAATCAGATATGGGGGGGGGGCTTAGATATGTTTCTATGTCAACCACCTTTCAACTTTTAACCACAAGAAATCCACATCAAACCACAGCCCACGCTGTTGATTGATCTCTGTGAAGTGAAATGCAGAAATCCTGCAACAATCTTCATGAACATACAGAAACATCTGCAGCCAGTCCCTCCTAACAACTTTAAATACTAAATACTACCTACTACCTCCCTGCTGCTCCTCATCTCCCATTCTAAATTAATTATGACTCAAGTAAATCACGTACAAAGAGATCCAGCCTGACTGTACTTTTACTTGATTAAACAACCACAGGCTGCCCAGAGCACTTTGATCCCACTTCACACCCACCAGAGAATCTCAGATTTTTACTCCTCAGTTTGTTTGCTGCTTCACTACTTTTACAGGCAGTTCTTTGGTAGAGGACATCTGATGTGAAAACACAGTCTTAAGTATTCTCGTGCCTCTTAAATGTCTTGATGGTATACTCCTTCACCATGAAAACAATTCTGGTTCTCTGAGCAGATTCAAGAGCTTTTGTTTTTAATCCTCTTTGAGATTCAGAGTTGGAGAAGAAGAGTGCACTGGAGCTCTTCAAAGAGCGCGACCTCATCATCTCTATCAAGACGCAAATTTAAGATGCACAAGAGCACTGAGGGGTTTGACAGGCCATATTCCACAGAGCCCAATCCAAATATCTAGCGCTCATCATTGTGAAATAGTCCAATGAATACGAAATCAAAAAAAGAACCGCAGTGATTGTACTATTCTAGTCGGTGATGATACATTGCACTTCTTATCATCACCTCTTTGTGTGTTGATGATGGTAGCCTGTGTGTTTCAGCTCCCTACCTGCAGCTCTCATGCTTCTCACCTCCATATGACAGTACATTACAAATAATTGGTTTTGTATGCAGTTTTTAACGAGGATTCCTGCTGCACACGAGCCCCGTTACAAAAGGTGCTCATTTGATTCAAGGTCTGCAGAAACAGACGGACTACGGGGAAATCACCGTTCCAGCCACCTCAGCCGCCGTGCAGCCCTCAGCGCAGCTGTTTATGCATCAGCTACTGTACAGTATCGCTGCCCCAAGACTTCCAGGACTTCCATGCTGTTTCCTGCATTCAGCTCCCCGCGTGCCTCTGCGACTGCAGACGCTGGCACTCGAGTGTTTTAACCACATTAACCTGGTTCACTGCCAGCTGCACCTTAGTCAACCCACTCAGTGTTTCTACATAAGCCACTTGAACATATTCAGTGGGAGGAAACTCTGTGCATCTGTCACTGCTGCAAGAAAGCCAGAAATATCTATAGCCGTGTATTCATCTGATCTGCGTTCAAAGGAAACAAAGTAGGAGCTTCCACAGTTACTAATCCTGTAAAAAGTGCTACTCATTGTGTACATGAATCAGTCTTCATCAGGGCAATGCTTAAAGTGAACCTGTTGACCTAAAGGTAGCTTCATTCTGAAAGTTATTTCTTTTTGCAACAAAATGTCAGTATTCTTTGAATAAATAGTCTTATTTCTGAAAGGCAGACACAAAGTCAGTCAGAAATAAATCTGAAACCTCTGCTTTGGCCCCAAAGTAAACGAGTTAGCACAGCACACTGCAGCACAAGTCCAGGACCTGCAGTTGTCTGTATTTGAATGCAACTGCTTGAGTCCATGACATTTAGCCTGTAGACAAAAATGTTAACATTTGTTATTAAAGCAGAAGTAAGCGATCCGGTGGTTTTGGCTAATGCTGCGTTCCAGGCAGGCTTTTGAAATCGTAAATTACAGCTTCAAGTCACAACTTACGACTTTGTAGCGTTCCAGGCAACCCACTCATGTTTTTCCGACCTGTTTTACCTGTGAAAGTCACTATAACGGCCACTCGTAACTTCTGACCTGTGAACTCGTACCAGATCGAACTGGTACCACTTCACAGGTCGGAAAAACACGAGTCTACGAGTTTCCTTGAACGCACCATAACAGTCCTCATCCCTACGTCACCACATTCACGGCGTTCCTTGGCTGCACACACAGCCCTGCATGCCGTTCTCTCTCCTCATTGGATAAAGGTTGTAGGATACAAGGAATGTTTTCTCCTGGGCTCAGAGCAGAGCAGAGTGACTGACAGACCCGTGTTTCAGTCCAAACACTCTATAGAAGTGATTGCTGTCGGAAGATTTAACTATTTAAGACTTAGATTAACACAAATATATCGCTTACTTCTGCTTTAAGTTTTCAAGATTTTCAGTGTGCTAGCTGCCTAGCTTATTTGCACAACCAGTAGATGGAGAAACAACAGCACCCAAATAGAGTCATGTTTCAGGAAACCTGATTATCAAAACTTCAACATTCCCTCTTCCCGTAGCTCTGTGTTGGTGCTCTAAAGAAAAACGACTGTCACAGTTGGTTTAACAGCATCTGGAAATCAGACTGATAAGAGAGGTGAGATGATGATGAGAAAGGTGCTAAAATGCTGTGTAGTGCTGAGGAACTGCACAATCAGGTGATAACTATCACCATGAATGACAATCTTCACATTATAAATAGCTATTTAATCTGTTGTTTGTAGAATAATATTGATTAATGCATCATTGAAATGTGAGTATGGATTACACAGAGACCATGCAGTAAATACAGGTACAGTATGGGGGGGGGGGGCAGGAGCAGTCCTAGGTCCATAGAGGATAAAAGTCACTGTAAAACAGATGTGCTTTGTTGGGCATCATTTAGTTTGCTACACCCCAGTGATTTAAGTCCACTGGGCATTGTTATCATTTGAAGCTGCTTTCACCGGCCAGTCGACATGACCTCAAAGAGTGGATGTGTTCAGACAAGATACTACTAAGCAAGGACAGCCAGAAGTCAACAGATCACATGCATCCACTGCACTGCAGGACCCATTTTAAACAGCAGAGTGAGAGATCAAAATAGCTTTTTGTCACTTTTCTGTCTTTGCTTTCAGTGCATTTGTCTAACATTTTGTCCAGGTTTAAACAGGCCACACACTGTGACATTTTAATAGAACACAAAATGTACTCTCGGGTGTGTTGATAGAATTTAATGAGAGAAAGTCCTTGTGGCTTTTTTGAAAGTAAATAGTTTGTATTCAGTCTAACTAGTAAGAATTACTAGGGCACTGAGCACATATACAAACATGTGATCAAATAGCATGTCTAACCTTAGCAAACAGCAAATTTCATATTTCATTTCATTAAAAATAAAAAATGTCCTCCATTTGTATTCACAGTGCTTAATATGCATAACATTTTTGGCAAAAGTACAAATGATCTAATTGGCCACAAGCAACATCAAGGTCAGCGTGGCCAATGCAGAAAAAAACAACAACGATGGACAAATCTGATGCACCAGGGTGGCGCTGTAGCTGAGTAAATAATCCATGTTTGTCCCTGATCAGCTGACACGCAGACTTGCTGTGTCACTTTCAGAGTAAAGCGGCCACTCAAAGACACTCGTTGGTCACTAATGTAGTGCTGCCTGCACGCCTGCCAGAGCTAAGTTCATACATTATCACTTTGACCCTGAGGCTAACAGCTAAGCCCCAGTTCTGTCTGCTTTAACTTAGCTCATTCACATTCCACCTCCAGCCATTTCTCCCCACTGAGTTGCTGCAGGAGCTGTTGATTTGCCTAATGCCTTAACTAAATTAGAATAATAACCCTGCGGACTGGAATATGTGGTGTTCAGCTGCGGGCCAGTTTTCACATGTTCTTTGGGTTTTTGTACAACAGAGATGTGGCAACACTTGGGGCCAGCAACTGAATGTTTATCAGAGCCGGGGCCTCATTAAGACTCAGTGTACTCCTTGACCTTGGTAGACAACTGTGGCTGTACCTGTAATGCATCACTCAGTGCTATCCTATCCGTCCACAAATGCAAAGTGCTTTTTTCCTCAAGTGGGGACCAGGTGAATCTTGACCCTGTTAATGAGACAGAGGCAGAGGCAGAGGCGTCGCTTCTGTGCACATGTTGTCAAACAAAACTGTGACAGGAATTATCTGTGTAGGAACTGGCAAAACATTCAGCTGGAGACTGAGCACATTAAATATCAAATTGTCAAAATGAGTGATTGGATTTATCAATATGAGCATAAGCCTGGCTTCTCATGTGTTTGTATTAATGGCGCAGGAACTCTCCAGACACCCCCAAATGTTTCTTGATTTATGGCAGAAGCAATTACATCTTGCCAGTGTACCGATGCTTGATGGGCGAATCGGTGCAGGTAATTAGAAAGAATAATGAAACAGGGAGCTCGGGGAATGAATCCCTGCATCAAAAAATCTAATCAAAGATAAATGGACTATCCATATTACCTAGTCATTATGCCGGAAAGATTATTGTTTTAAATCCCTGTGTGCACCAGCGATGGACTCTTTCTCAAACAAAAGCCATTACTCTGCTGACACCTCCGACTTGTTTGCAGACTGATTGATATTCCATGGCTTGTGAGCATTCCTCCTGTTTATGTTTTCAATTTCTTGGTGAGACAATAGATGAGGTTTTTTTTTTACTGATAAAAACAGCCGTTGATGGATTCACAAAGAGAATGTTATTAAAAATGCACCGAAAAGCATACATTTGAGCTCAGACACACACACACGCACACATTGTAAAAATTACATGAAGCGCTGTGACGCCGTATGTGGGTTAATTCAATTGATGCATTAAAGTGTGATGATGGAACGTTTGTGAGGATTTCTATACTGTCAACGCTAAATCCTTTAAAACAGAATCGGCTGTAATTTGTAAAACAAATCCTCGGCTATACTTTGTTTAGTTGCATCGCAGCACACTCCCTACCATACTGCTGCTACAGAGGCAACAACAACTCAATCTCCCTGGAATTTTGTGGCATATTTAAAGTCCTTCGTATCCCTTCAAAAACAAATGTAAATGTAAAACATATTGCTTGGTTTGTGTTCAAAAGCAGGAAGGTAGAAAGACAGAGTACACACAAGCTGACTTATATGATACAGTCATAACTATAGTGATGCACAAGATCCCTTTAAAGTGAAACAAAAACGTTACATAGACTTAATAGCTATGGACTGACATTTTGGCAAAGCTTATTTCTGTCCTGACTGGAAGCAGGATGAGAATATTGATGTCACTCTCATCTCTGTCTCGCTGTTTGTTTCACATTTTGCGTACACAGTTGGTAAAGACTGGAAACAGTTATGCACACTTAGTCTGCAAGTGCATGTTAGCGCAGTGTTTACAAGAGCTGTAACCTGCTAATTACAGCACTCAAGATGTTTTTCTGAGTCTGCACAATAAGCTAAGAAAACCTACTGCTTGCCTTTTAATGTACATGGCATGAGAATAGTATCTCTTCTCTCTAAGCAGGAGAGCTAATGAGCATATTTCTAACAATGCTGGACTACTCTGTCATTTGAAGCTGACTCATATTTGAACAAAAATCCTATTTTTAGAGGTAGTCTCACTTGTTTTTGTCCAGTAATAGATTTATGCTCATACCACTAATTCACCATGAAAATTAATGCAATTGAATGAGGAATTTCTTCAACATCAGCCTAAAATAATAGGTATTAGGATTATTCCTAATGACACTAAACCCAGTGAACTGAACTGACACTAAATATATCAAATGTGCAGTATAGAGGGATATCTAAAAATCCCTTTTATGGTAATTCTAAACATATTTTCCATTAACTGACATTGATACAAATACAGAATTCTTTCATTTACCTGCCCCTGTGTTGTTAGTCTTTCCTCATCATCATCTGCACAGACGTTTGCAGTACATTTATTTACTTTAATGACCTAAACTAACCTAAAACAAACTCTAACTCTAAAAAGCACAAACATTGCATTGCTCTGTTCACAACTGTTTGACTACTTTCTAACTTTGTGCTTTGGCTGCCAGCCTCGTCTCTCTCCCTCTTGTCCACTACAAACACGATAAGTATGGAGCTATTCCTGAGAGGAGCTGCACTACCTGTGTAATAATATGCCGTCCTTAACTTCTCAATCCATATCTTGCACTGAGACGATACGCCGCCGGTGTAATTCACGTGTTTATGTATGACTGCTGTCTCTTAACACTTAGCAGTTGAAGAAGTAATTTTCCAGTGTACAAGTTTAGTTTTCCATGTACTGTGTATATCCACAACTACACTATGTGCAAGGCCAACTGATCGCAGAACAGTGGAGGCCAAGTCAGGGGCTAAATCCCAATGTCCACCCTCACAGTCTCCTGGCAACAGCTAATCATCCGTCAACAAAACCAGGATTATCCTCCATAAGCGAATGTCCAGGAACTGCTGCTCACCACCATGCCTGACACAGGACAAACACTAACATATGGACGGATGGTATAGGCAAGCTAGTCAATCGACGGAGACGATAGCCAACTGCCACCAAGGGCAGTAAATTACACTGCTCTGAGATCAGATGTAAGGAAAGTATCACTTCAGTTTCATTTTTATTAATGTCAGTTTGTAACATTAACTGGTATAGCGCTGCTTGTCTAGCTTGCCATGATGGCACGCCACTGATGTGCAGAGTAATTCTCAGTTTCACCAAACTGTGGCATGGTCTGATGTGTTTTGAAGTGATACCAGGAGGATATTAGAGCCCCATTTTCACAAACTGACTCACATAATAGCCTCAGATGACAACAAATGCTGCTCCAGCTTTCATTTTGGATGTTTTATTTACATAATAAAGTGATGAGTTCAGGATATTAGAGATAGAAAGCAACGTTTCTCACTCACTAGGAGGTGGCAGGCTCTGAGCCGCTCATTCAGTCCTGTTTCTTGTCCGTTCGTGGCCAAAAAGAAGCGGCAGCCAACATCTAAGCCAACGCACTAATCACAGACTCACAGCAGCAATCACAAACCTAAGTTGCTAATCAGACACTACAAGCACGTCGCACACACATACTGTACAAGCCTAGTGTACTTGCCCGCGCACACACGTACAAACTAGTACGTGTAAATACTCTTACACACGCATGAAATGACTAGAAGTGTTGGCTCATCCTGTCTTCAGATAGATTTTTTGAAATCTTCTAATTGCTGTTTCATATGCTAACAGGAATACATTCCAAAGGTATTTGTGAGTATTTTGCATGAATGTGCTCAAATTTACAGCTTTGATCTGAAATGTTGTCTGTACCAGTTTTTAAAAACCCCATAATCTTGCCATCATACAACTTTGTACATTCTGTACGCATGCATGAGGTTAAGCGACTCCTCAAAACCTACAAGCACACTGATGCCCACACTCTCTTCACACACACACTAATCCATGTTGCCAGTGTTTCCTCCAAAAGAACAAAGTCGTCGTTGGCAGTGGGGATCAAAGCGCGCAGATGGCCAGACTGGAATTTACTTTGGGAGCAGAACAACACGCTGGTCATTGTTAAGCTAACGCTACCACCCGAACACCAGCCCCCGATCCAAGCGGTCCCAATCTGCTTTTGGACAAAGACACCACGCTTTAGTTCCCATCGCCGCCAGAGAGAATGTGATGCTGTGTGGTCAGGGTGGGTTTGATATGTAAGTATTCTGCCATTTGCCTGGAAAAAGAAAGAGAAAAGTGGAGGGCCAGGAGCAGACGACATCAAAGCAGCACGTCTGCTCCCTCCTGTTAAGACCCTTTTGCTCGATTGTAATTAAAGATAGAGACACACGCAAGCAGTATGTCTCCCAGAGAAAATAATTATGTGGCTCAGCCGCTGAAGAGGGCATGTGGGTGGGTGTGGAGGGGGGGAAGGGGGGAGCAGTAAATGAATGTAGGGCTGTGCGGTGGCTGAGGTGTGTGTGTTGAGGGAGGGGCAGCCAAGCCACAGGAGACTGCGGCGGCTGAGGTCGGAGTGGGTGCAGAGGACTGCGGGCCATCGCTCCTCGTGCTTCACAGTGTCCTCAATACACACACACACACACACACACACACACACACACACACACAACTCCCTGATGGCTGATTAGAGGGCAGGAAGAGAGGGAAAGAGAGAGATGGGGGTGCAGGGACGTCTTTTAAACATCACTCCTCCCAGAGGCCAGTCAGAGTGATGTTTGAGTGAGAGGTAGAATGAAATGATGGTTCACCATCAGTGTGAATTTACAAGCAGCTGTAAATCCCAAACCCCTCGCACTACGTTTTCAAATCATCATCAGTGAACGAGTATTTGTCTTGCTAGTATTGCACCAGATCGCACTCAACACGCTAGAATCAAAACATTGCCTAGGCTCTGATCTGCCATTGATGTTTGCGCAGCATAACAAGAAAGTGGTCCATGACAGTACCCATAATGAGAATGCAGCCGGATAGTGATCCATGATGGTAACCAGTGAGCCAGTTGAGCAGGATGGTGATCCATCAAGAAGACATCATCCAGCCAGGACCAGGAGATAAGAGCTTCTGCATTTCATGGAGCAAACTAGAAAGAGAAATAAGACATTGTAAACACAAGCAAAGATAACTAATGAGTTGTGCATGTAGATATGCTTCATGCATTTACCTGTATATCAGTATAGTACTATCAGCATAATATGCAGCACACTATACACTTAAATTGGGCAATATGCTTATTTGCTAAATTATATTTTAAAAAATCAAGATAATAATTGGTAAATGCAAGGCTACAACACATTCGTGTCTGATCTGTCATTTTATTTATATATATATATATATATATATATATATATATATGTGTATATATATAATTGCCTTAACAGGACATGAATTGGTATATATGCTACGTGCTTTAATTTAATTGAAAAAAGTTAATAGAAAATAGAAAGAAACCAAGAAGCATTGGCTAGTGTAATGTATCCTGGCTGGCACATACATGGTACAAGGCTTGCTAACGAGGCCAGCAATAAGTAAATCTTGACAAGGGGGCAAAAGAAGACCCTCGCCCACAGCTCCTCAGCACCACCTCTACCTAATTGCAACAAGGTCACATTTTAATTTCTATGTAGCCACTGTGTGACAAATAATTAATACACACCACAGCTCTATTACTGAGTATGCTGCCAACGTCACCTGTCCAGCTCTTGCTGGCTCTCCCACAGTGACATGTTGGCTGTGTACTCCTCCTCCTTTCATGCATCTCTCTCTCTTCATTAGATGTTATCCCTTACTGACCCTCTTCAGCACTGGTTGTAACCTGGAAATATATGAGGCAAATTAATTGGAGAGCTAATCACAGGGACTGATCAGACTGTTCATCTTTCCCTCATGTGTTTCTGTTCTGTAAGATTCAAGGTAGTGAGTAATCAGCATCCAGACTGTTTTTCCACCTAATTGAGGGAGGTCCTTTTGCAAAGACAAGTTAAATCAGCTGGACTTTGTTGAGTCTTTGAACATATCTCAATATTCATGTGGATTAAGGAACAAATATTCAACATCCGAGTTTAACATCATCCATTTGCATGAGCAATCAACACTGATCACTGCTGCTATACTGGTCTAATTGGTCCAGACCACAGACACAGGGACAGTCGGACAGGTGGCTGGTTCTACTATCATTAGTGATCACTTAAAATAAATATCAATGCTGATCATCAGAAAATGCTGAATACTGGAGCTGATAATTGGTTATGTCCCAAGGCCCTACATCTCTATGATTCTACAAATGCAAATTTGAAGTCTCATTGTTTCATGCAACCTCACATTTTTATATTTTTAGACAGAGCCACACATTTCACAGTCGTTATGCTAGGTTAGGCTAACCAGCTACTGGCTGTAGGCATATATTTGCTTGACAGATATGGGATTGGTCTCATTATTCAACACTAAGAAAGCAAATAAGCATTTACAACATTGTGAAGCTCTTAAAATGCATGTAAATCTTTGCTTCAAATGCCTCCGCATGTACACCAATAAAGATAAAAGGGTTGTTGATGAAAGAAGGACAAGCATATAGCAGGTGTAGTAACAGTCTCACAAAATCAATATCATCGTATGAATACATGAATAAAAATTGATTTCAGTAACAGCCCCATTTAAATGATTCCCAGTGTCCATTGAAGCATTTTGTCCATTAAAGTATTACTGTAAGTCTCACTCTTTTTTTTCCACGGTAATTCAAAGAGAAGAGTAAAGACATTTTTTTCTGAAATACACAGCACCCAAAAAGGGTTATTAAAAGAAGGCTTTAAAAAGAGGAACAGACAAAGACAGATAATGGATCTGCAGAACTTACAAAAATCTGGAATTATCTTCTAAGCTATTGAATCATTTAATATGGTGTCCATTGTTATGAAACCATTGTTATGAAACCTGGTGAAATGAAAAGCACCACTGGGCCTTCAGACTGTCCCTTTTTACTTTGAAAACCAAATGAAAATTGAAGCTTCTCTGTTGTTGCTCCTTTTCGACTGGCGTGACAAACCATGTTTGAACTACAGATTGCTTGCTTACTCCATTTTTCAGCCGTGGCATCTATTTTATGCGGAAAGGTAAGAAAGTCAGCTGAAAGTTAATTCCAATGTGCTTGATTAATGGGCACTGGAGGATGCACTCTAATCTGTGCACTGTTCAACTTTTCCAATTCAAGCCACACGCAGGTAATTACTCCCTGCTCTCCCCTGGAGTAAATGTTTTTGTTGCACTTTACCCTTTCCTGACACCAATCGTCCTGTTTTCAGGCATCCAGAGGACGTAGGGTGAGTGAAGCAATGTGATATGTTGAACATAATATGAGTCCAACTCAATTAATTTGAATATCCTGCCCAAGCCATTAGGTGGTAGTGGAACAAGAAAATTACACAGAGCAGCATCACAATATAATCATCAATCTAGCACATAGGCTACTGCGGCAGGGATGTCATATGGGACTGGAAGAGGTAGGCTATGTGGCAGTGTGACTTGCTCAGCCCTGGAGAACATTTTGAGTAGGCTATCATGATAGTGCAACGCACTCTGCAATGAAGAAAACAATATAATCAGGGTTTTTTCACGCACTCAGTCCCTGGTGGCCTCCTCCTCACATCACTTAAAAATGTAAAGGGCTACGCACGCAAATCCATGCAATACGGTAACTGGAAGTAACGTTATTTCTGCGGTAACGTTACTAGTGAACAGTCACTTTAACAATCTACGACAAACGGACAACGGAAGTTCCTTGTCACGTTACTTTGCCAGTAGCCGATGCATGACCCGACCGGGAGCTAGCTAGCATGATAGACTGACAGGTGTGTGCTAACTTAACTCAATGTTCACTTCCGCTTCCAGCCGTATTCAGACCTCAAACTCAAAGGTCTCTTTACTTTTCAGTTAAAACACCGTCCTCACCTGAGAAACCAGCCGGGCGGAGTTAAGTGAGGCGCTGGAGCTGTGAACTTATTTAGGCGGCCTGGTTGGTTGACCTCTTCTTCGTCTCTAGCGCAGTAGATTGAACTCTTCCACCCCCTGCTGTTGAGTAGCCCAGGCTACGTGAGTGAGTAGGCTACTGCACAACTGAGCCCACCTGATGTCAAAGTGCGTACCCACTTCTCACATTACCTTTATACTGTTTAAAAAGCCAAATCAGGCCGAATCAGCATGCCAACTGCTATTTTTCAGTCCAAACATTTGATACCCTGCAACTACACCTCAGCAAATTAGTCTGTCTTACTGTTATTGTTTCCTGCACAAGGAAGCTCAAGGCAAATCAACCAGGTTTGACGCCTTTGCTGTCTGTGTGTAAAATGAATTGTGTTGTGAGGGAATGTGAAGGAGAAGTTATGAATAAAATAACAAGAGCCGATATAGGCTAGCCTACATCCTCGGTGAATGTTAGTCATGTTTATTATGAGGAAGCTAATCTGTGGATGTCCAGCTGTGCATGGTGTGCAAGTCTGAATCTTAGGTTTTCTTGGACTGAGTTCAGTTCAGTTCACATCCTCGAGGGTGTCCTAGCTCAGCTCGCCAACAGAGCCATGTCTTTTTCACCAGTTTGCTAATCCTGTCTGCATCCTTGCCCTTGATGTTTCCACCCCAGCACTCCACTGCAAAAAAAAAAAAAAAACAGAGTGCTGGCCAACACTGATTGGTAGAGCATGTTGAGTTGTGTTCATGAGCCCGCTGAAGAAGAGGAGGACTGCACCAGCATGTTGGTCACAGGGCTGAGTGACCCAAATTCTTTGCATTCAATCCATCATTTCCCCAAATTTGGTTTTCAAAATGCGATAATAAAATGGAAATAAAACATAACTGATCTTTTTTTTATCCATAGTAAGTGATCTAATTGAAGTGGAGATAAATGAGTCTCTGATTTACGCTCTTTGAAGTTCAGACTGCTCCCTGGGGGAAAGATCAGGTCAGACTCTGGCTTTACATCTCTCACAAAATCTCTGCGCATGTCTGGTTCATACCACTAACCCTACTGAATCTTTCCATTCAATTCCCAGCCTGTTGTTTCTGCACAAAGCTTGAGTGGCATGAGAACATGAGTAAATTATTCAATAAACCCAATAAAATCAGGTTGGTATTTTGCTGTGCATATTATGGCAAATTTATTACAAGTTACAAGATATTTATAGCTCTCCAGAAACTCTGTTTCCTTGAGTTGTGAAGTGGTGCACTCTGCGTGGATAACACTCACACTGTACAGTTCAAGACACAAACACATCCAAAACACATTTGTAATAAGCTTACTGCTCCATAATAAGGAACACTGTGATGCCTGGCTGCAACATGACATCAAGTGGATTCATTAACTGTGTGCCCTATATTTTCTGCACACATACTTTGTCTCATGTTTATTATAATTGTACACTAAAAAAACTGTGGAAAACCTCCAATCACCTCCTGGCATGAAGGATAGATCACTGTGAAGCTGTGAAGGTGCTGATACCTCGCTGTGGAAGAGTGGAAGAACTTGGGGGGGGTAATTGTTTGCTGCTAGAGTGTGAGCTAACAGAACAGTCTGAAAACAGCAGTACCTAAATAATGTAAGCTTTCAAAAGCAAAAGAAATGCTTTTTCTTTTCCACTTTCGCAAATGTAGCATTTATCTCAGCATGAATAGCTTGGTTTCAATTAGATTACCTTAAAATGTTTCCCTAGAATTAAAGCTTGATTACTTTTGCCGTGTAGCACTCTGGATATGAGATACATGTATCATAGGGACATAACCACCATTTGAAAATAATTAGATCTACTCTCAGAGTGATTGCCCAAATTAAAAAAGACCATTATGGATAAGCAAAGGGGAAGACAGAGAGGCAGCCAAGGGCACATAATGATGCTGCTAATCCAGCATAAAGAAATAAAAAGATCAGTACGAAGCTGTAAAATGATGATACACACTTAAAAATGTTGGGTTGAAAATAACCCAAATTGGGTTAACGCTCAACCCAACGCTGGTCCATTTTTGGACCTGGCCAACGCTGGGTTGTTTTAGACCAACAGGGTTGGGTTATGGGCTTAACCCAGCATGTTGGGTTGAGACTGTATACCCAAAAATGGGTTAAAAACAACTCTGCTGTTGGGTTAATGTTATCCAATAAATGGGCTAAAATAGAACCAATTATTATTTTTATTATAACCTTTATTTAAACTCAGAAATATATTGAGGAGCAACCTCATTTACAATATAGCCGAGACAAAACTGTTGGGTTAAATATTAACTAATAAATGGGCTAAAACACAACCACGTTGTTGGGTGAATGTTACCAAAGAAGTGGGTTAAAATGGAAATGTTGGTTTGAGAACAAAATTAGCATTAATTAATGAACATTAACCTTAGCATTGCACAATGAATTTGTTATTAAACCTGAAATGATTCAATGAAACAAGTACATAATGCTCATTATTTTATTACCATACAAGTAAAAGGAAATTTCAAGTTCAGATGAAATTCACTTTAAAACAGTGGAATACATTTTTAACATTGCTGGATCATAAAATTAATGCAAAGTGCATTGATTTTAAGTGCTAAACATACAATAACTTGCATATTAAAAAAGGAAAGGAAAAGAAAAAAACAAAGTGCATCTAGCTTTTTGCCCCCTTCACATGTTCAGTCTACATATTTTGGCAAATTATATCAGTAACAACTATACCCCATCCACCGCACCCGATAGAGATGGGTGCTCCAAGGCTATCCCACTGATGCTTCTCCCTAGCATGGGGACATACAGGTATTCTGCGCTACTGCTTGCGGTCGCCAGGTACTGCACCATGTTTGTTCCGGGCTGAAGAATAAAGAAAAAAAAAACAAGATTCAAAAATTAGTTTGTACACCAGGTTAGGTTCAACTCTACAGGTAATGCCCAGTGCTGTATCTGGAGTCTTAGTCCATTAAGCACATTTCTGTACATGCTAAAATGACCAGTCAATTCCACTTAGCACAGTATAATGATGATTGACAGACGTCAATTCAAACTATGACGTGCATGATCTCAAACTCACACTGCTGCACTGAGAAAAAGCTGACTTCTACAAAGTTGAGAGCCACATGTTACACCAGCTCTATGTGAATACCTGCTGAGAGTGAATCGATGTTTGCAAGAGGGTCTCCAGTCTTCTCCTTCCTAGCCATACGAATGATCTTCTCAGCCAACTCCGGGATCCATTTCTCAGACATTCTTTCAGAACACTGGCTGTATCACTGCAAAATCCTGAGCAAAAAAAAGGGGGGTGGGGAGGGGGGTGTTAGGCACATGTAACAGCCATCCCAGGTAGCTATAATATCTGTACACTGGGTAGGCACCTGGGTACGTTATAATGAAGCGTTAATATCTATGAACTTGTTTTTAACTACTGTATTTTAACAGAAGTTATGAACTTGAACTGTTTGTAACTATAAACTTAGAGTACCATTAACTATTAAATGCTTTTATCTTTTACCACTGATATTTATGTTCCTGTCCTTATTTTAATCAAATTAGCTGAATGTGCACAGCTAATGAACTACCGGTATGCATCTCTGCATTTAACCCTTCAAATACCCATCCTGTTGAAGCCCATATGGTAGAATCAAATCATGAACTCTATTTTTTACAATAATGTTTTCAAAATATTTATTTATTTATTCCATTAATTTTTAAACAGGGTTCTATATGAATTTTGGGATGAGGGATTCCTTGATTTTTAGCCAGAAGTCGAAATAAAATATATGAATTTTAGCCAGGGCAACAAACAAACATTGTAGATGTAAACTCACCATGCCTGGAGTGTCCATGAGACAAGGCCACATCATTTGCAAGCACTTCTCACTATGGGCAGAGAAAAGAAAGACCGCAATAATGTTATACATCTCAAAATAGCACCAAAAAGCACTAAATAAGGCACTCACCCTCCTTCCTGACTCACTGCTGCCAGTCACTATGGCGACGTGCGTTAACCCCCCCCCCACTAACGACCAAAGACGGTTTTTTAACGACTAACGGTTCAGCACACATTAATGTTATCACAACTGAATATACACACACAGCTAACAGAAAAATATCCCTACACTCAGACTTTGATGGACAGCTAAGTGCAGCAGAGTAGGAGAGCTAATAGCCCCACCAGCTATCCTGGATGTTAGCCACTGCTGCTAGCATATCTCTTTCTCTGAGCAGCAGCAGCACTGCAAAGAAAAGTTCAGCTAGCTCGATGCTAACTTCGCCTAGCGCTAGCGGTTAGCATCCGCTGCTAACACCATGGATGTATTATATTATCGGCTAACACCCACTTCCCAACTCACCACAGTCCTCCTGTCCGTTGAAACTCCTGTCATTTCCTCTCCTTCACGGCCCTGACAACTGCTGCTGCTGCTGCTGCTGTGATGGAAACCATTTTATCAGTTGAAAATAATTAGCTAGCGAGCAAGCAAGCAACTCGGAAAAAAACGCCTAGTCCAGAGTGAGGGGAAGTTTTTAAGTAACACTAAGACACAACTATTTGGCTACCACATTAAACTACCAAACCTGTAGGCTAATAATTTAAGTTTTACTTACCATTTACAGTGTTTTCTGTGGTCTGAAGCTGGAGAGTGAGGTGTACTCTCAACTGTCGAAATCCCAACTGTCGAAATCTCAACTGTCGAAATCTCTGGGCGGGAAAATCAACCCAACTGTTGGGTTAAAATATTTAGGCCTAACCCAACCTAGGATAATCTCAGGGCAGGAAAATCAACCCAATCTGTTGGGTCAAAATATTTAACCCAACCTTGGATAAAAACAACCCAATCAGCTCAAAATCCACAGCTGCCCAGCAGTTGGGTTATGAAAATAACCCAGCATTTTTAAGTGTGTACCTGTCAAGAACACAGAGACTGGCGGACACAGATGCAGGCAGGCAGACAGTAGACAGTTATCAAGGTTGTTTATTCGGTCCAAGGGTCAAAATCCAAAAAGGCAGTCAGACAGGCAAAGGTACAAAATCGGCAGACTAAGACTCGGAAACTAGGGACAAAAATGGTCAGATACGGGGATATTCTCTATAATCAAACACTGGAATGCTGCTCTCAGAGACAAGACAATCTGGCACTGACACACTGGGGAACACTGGTTACAGGAGGGAAGGGATTGCGAGACACAGGTGAAACACATTAGGGTGGGGACAGGTAATCACACGGGAAACAGGAAGGGAACACTGAGATAATAAAACAGGAAACTGACACATGACTGAAAAAAGGTTGAAAAAATTATAACAACAGGTGTGTCAGTAATTAAGTTGAACACTTAAGTGCAAATTTAAGGTTTCAAGGATCATCAGGATTTGTGCTTTTGCCACTTCCTGCTTGGACCAAGTCAAACATGTAATGAAAATAACAGCATGTGATCAATGTACTTTGATTTTCTATTCTATTTCTATTCAAAATCTTTTATATTTTCGAGGCTCTGCTCAGTGATGCAGAATAAGCTATTTGACTTTGACATAAACCTCTCAAGCAGATAAAAATATGTGAGGCCACCTACATTTTTCATGCTAACTATATACAGCAAACTGTGAGTATGTAAATTGATGGGGACTGTCTAAAAATGTCAAACATGATGGGTGTTCCCCTGTTCTGGCAAAGCTGTGCGCATGGTCGGCAGCCAGTTGGCTCATCACCTAATGTCATTAAAGCGTTTCTTTCATTGGACATTGGATCTCCTTGGAACTGAAAAATAAAGTAACCAAATGTGTTATGTCCTCTCCAAGCTAATTTAAGGTGCTGTATAGTGTATTGGCTTGTGGTGATGCTGCACCTCCCACACAAGGACATCAGCTTCTTTTTTGAGAAGCTTTTGTGACAGATCTGCTCTGCACTGTCTTCTCTATGAGGAAATTGTCAGAATTCTGTGGTGCAGGCAAATTTTGATAGGTATTGTATTTGCTGCTTATCCTGTGCCCCCACGCTGTGCACTGCTGACTGGGTTTTACACCGTGCATCAAAGTGAGCATTCTAAATGTTGGTATTAACTGCATGGTATTTTAAATGGAATAGGATTGTGACATAAATTGCCACGGGACCAGAAATGAGCAGTTTCTTCTCTACCCACAACCATTTAACAGCTTGTCTGTGTATAAACATGAAGAAGTCTAATCCTAATGTTTAAAATGTATCTTTTTCATGAATGCATTTTGCACTGCTAGAACAAAAATAGTGGTGGTGCAGAACTAAAACAAATTACCCTGAAGCGCTACCGTGTTGCAAAATCAGAACAACTATTGCTGAACCAACCGCTTTTAAATCCCCTGGAATTGCACATGTTTGTGGGTTTCCAACAAAAAGACACAGTTAACATACAGTACATATTTCAAAATTTAGTTTTTAATGTGTTGTCGTTGCAGATTTTAGCACCACAAACTAGACAAGTTGTTATGAAATGGTGCACAGGTCAAAGGGCTGGCAGTAGCTGCTGCAAAAAATGAATGAAATGAAATGAGCTCACAAAAAGAGAACAAGATTATCAAAGTATCCTTGAAAAACAGCAGGTACAATACCTTACTATACGTACTGTACGTTTGGCAGGACATAAAAAGTAATGGGAGCATTTCATTAAATAAAGTTAATGTATAGTGCATAAATACAGTTTTGAAGCTCAGAGTGAACTGTTCCATCATCCCCATGATCATAACAGTATTACCTGACTCCACCTAACTCCAATGTAATACAAAAAGGGGTGGGGCATGTGTGAAAACAAGACTTTTGGTGCATCACAGTTTAATAACTGCATCAGCATCTTTAGCTCCAGTGAAAGGCTAACCAAAGGCTAATTAATTCACTGGCTAATTAGCTAATAAACAATCTGACCTAATGACACAGGCATGGTGTATACAGAGATCGATACTGGCTTATTTGCACTGACATAAGAATATTAGAATATCGCTCAACTCACAAAAAAAAAGAAAAAGGAAACAGACTCCCTCCCATTCTGGGAGTCATAAAACTGGCTGTTGTGTGTCTAAAATTTGCATTAAAATATTCCTCAAAAGCACACAACCCATAAAAACAGTCGAGGTCACATTCAGTAAGTTGAATTAGCTGAAGTGATGCCAAGCAGACAGCTAGCAGACCGTGACAGCACTGTATCACTCAAAGTACCACACCCTCAATTTTGCATAATGTAAAAGGCCCTAATAAAATCTATATCAGTAAATCAGTAAGAGACCATTGGAACATTCCTGCTGCTGTCTTTAGTTTTCTCTAATTTATCAAAAATGATTATTTGATTCAAAGAATGTCACTTGAAGTGTAGCTGCAATGATGAAGTGATACAAAAAAACAGAATTGTTTGAATTCGTTTTTGGCCTCATTACATTGTAAGTGGTAAGTCAGTATAACAAAAGATGGCTATTTATTCCTCCAGCAGGCATAAAGCAACATTAGCTTTAATATACAGTAAACTGTGTTTCTATCAATTTCTGCCAATGAAAGTAAATCCATTTTAAATCTCAACTTTCATCTCTGGTTTACTCTCCGCTAATATCTGTGGAAAAATATACGGTGTAGCTCTTTATTATTTACAAGCCAGTTGCTGCTCAGTGGATCTTTGGAGCAGTTTATCTGAAAAGCAGATGGAAACAGGACTGGTGACAGCAGCAGGGCCACAAAACCAAAACAATAAACTGAAAGACACTAAAACACTCAGCGCTTTTTAGATTATACATTTACAATTTTATACATTTTGCAACAAACACTGATTAGTGCAGCTTTAAAGATCACGCAACGTCACTGACCACCAAAGTATGAACATACATAAAAGTTAGTCATCACCCTGCCTGTGTGATGCTGAGCACTGTGGGCTGTGCTTGCTCTGGAGCCCTGGATCACTGAACTCTACTGAACACATCTGGAAAACAGCTACCTGTCCTGTCTGTCCCCATCAGACCCCCAAACACCAGCCAGGTAGCGGTGGAAGCGGTGGTTGGATGCCCTCTCAAGCTGATTGAGTAAAGCTCATTATCTTCAGCCGTCACAATGAATCCATTTCATCAGCGCAACAGCTCTCTGTATCAACTGTCGCAACTCATCTCATCCAATTGAATTTCACCCAAGCCCTTTTTATTGCTGACAACCTTGATGTTGCCACAGTCTCTTTTAAGCAGATTAACTTAACAATCTCATGAAACCTGTTATGTCATCTCTGCGGTGGACAATGTTGATAAAGTGACTGTATCACAGCAGCAACTGAAAGAATATGACCTTTGAGGGAGCAATTTACAACATTCATGGCATAAAAAAACTTGTCACATTTGTCAATTGCTGGAGGCGCAATGGTTCATATTGCACTCTTGTCGTGTAAAGCTGCAATCACGCACAACTATTACTACAGCTACAGTACAACTTTATGCCCTTTAATATACTCTAAAGACAATCCCATTGTCCTTTTACCCTGAAAGAGACATCCACCCATCCATCATGTTGTGCTCTTGGGTAATAGCGGCAGCTAACCAAGAAAAACAGGGCTGGGATTTGTTTTTCCATGTCTTTCTGGGGGTTCCCTGGGTGTCTAGGTGCTAGTGGAGATATATTAAGTCTCTGATGTGCTCTTGGTTTTCTTCGGGGTCCTCTCCCAATTGGATGTGCCCAGAATATCTCCATGACACATTACAGGGACATCTTAATCAGATGCCCAAGCTTCTTGTCATCAGACAAAACATAAAATGCAATGCTTATAATGGGATTTGCATGTAACATTAAGATTAACTCGTTTTGATAGATATGCCCACATGCATATCCACTGATTGCAGCAATTCTATTGAAATTGGTTTATTTTCCCGTAAAATGTTGCTTCTATAAACATAGACAGGCACCAGACACAGGTGTTGGAACTATAACAAATTCCTGCCTATACACTGGAAATTTATTAGAGCTAGAAGAGCACTTTCCGTTCAAGTTTTTTTTCTCCATTAATATTAGCAAGTGAACATTCAGGAGACAGGACATTCATTATTTGATTTGTAACGGTGAATATAACATTTTAGAAGAATGAGCTGTATCCTTGGCCACAGGAACCACTAAGTTGAAATGCTCATTCAGAAGCATCATAAACAGATAAATATTGATCTGTGCTAGAGTGCTGCCAAAACCAAATATGGACAGAGTTGCCCTTGATCGATCCCCTGAGGATCACACTCTGCAAAGAGGTGCTTGTCTTTGTCTATCACTTTGCCTTTTCTCACAGCGACTTTGTCCTTAAAGGAATATGGTGTGAATATGTGGGTGCCGCCTGCCAAGACATTTGTCACACTGAATCCAAAATCCATTTACACTTTAATATAGATGTAACACTGCGGTGCTCAGAGTGACAAAGAAAGGCAGCAGGTCTCTTTAAAATTCACAGATCATCGTTACAAGCAGGAGGAAGAATAACAGCATTTAGACTTTATTTTATACATTGTGTTAAATTGCAAAAAATCTGCATTGAAAGGCAGAATACAGAAGGTCACAGTGGTTATGACTAATTTTTTTTTTATAACTCTCTATGGTTTGTCAATGAATCACCAAAGCACATAGAGCCTTATGAAAAAGGAAGCACAATAAATAAATTGCTCAATAGAAATCTCTCTGATACTCAGCTTGGCAATTATAGAACTTGTGTTTGGCTCAATTTGGTAAAAAAATAAAATGTAAAATAAAAAATAAAAATAAAAATGCTAGAAATACTAACAACAAAATGACAAAAAAGGCAACAAGCAACAATTGCTCTCAAATAATTTTCTCACAATTTGTAATTACAATCGTGAATCAATTCTTTTGTGCAGAAGACAAATCCCTGTTTTTTTTGTTTTATGTACCAAAGACTTGGAGCATGTTGCTTGAAGGCAGAGCAATTTCTTTCCCCCATCTCTAGTAGTTAAATGCTTTTAATCCAACCAAATACAGACTGGAAGCATACAGGGAGAATGCATAATGAAAAGCAGTCCAGGATTCCTTGATAGCTGTGGAACAAATGCCCCCGCTGGGCTCGCTAATGAGTTTAACTTGAGTGCTCTGCCATTTTCTTCACCCATCCACATATTCATTTCATGCAAAAGGTATTCACCATTACAGGCACCGTGAAAAAGAGCACAACATGTTTCCTACAATTCCAATTTTCTGTAATCATATCCTGTGTGTACTGGCTGTCAACGTGTCATTTGGCATAGAGTGCTGTATAGGATAATGTAAGTTATAAATGGACAGTTGGTCTTCATAGGTTTAGTGCTGTTTGATTCAAGTCTGCCAAAGCCAAAATCTAACCTTCACTTTAATGTAACAAAGTCTAAAACAAATTCTCATCAAATTCAGATTCCTACAGACCCTCAGAGCGCAGCATGACCCCTCATGGGCTAATAATCACCAGATAATTTATGCCTCTAAACGAGGTAAGCAGCTCTATTCAAATCAATGCAATTTTTTAGCGGTATAGACGTGTCTCTATCTCTCTTGTAAAGCCTCTGAGCTAGAGAAAGGCCTTGGCTCTGGAGGGCAAGATCAATAGCCCAAGAAAGCGAATGGATTTCTCTAAGCCTGGGTGTTGTGCTGGGTTTTTGATTGGTTTGTTTTATGGGTTTAGCTGGATGAGAGGTTGTAAACTAATAGCTCCAAGCTTCTAAATATTAGAGCGAAAGGCAGAGATAAAGACTTTAAGCTCCGGAGTGCAGATTCAGCTGTGGATGGCAGGTGTCCACTCAGCACACCAGGGGGGGTTGACAGTACCACTGAGGGGTGGGGGGAAAACAGACGCCATCAGCAACAATCCAGAGGAAATTATATCCATGGAAACTGCTGCTATTGATTGCCAAGAATGTTTTACAACACACGTGAGCCCTCACAATATGTCGCCTTCGACACAAAACAGCACCACCCCTGTGGAGGTCGTTTTCTTCAAATGATATACAAAAGATAATGACTGCAGTCGTTAGACAATGAATCCATTTACTGTAAAGATGAGAGGAGAAAAGCATTTTTCAAGGTCTTGATGCTTGTGTGCATCTGTTTCTTTGTCTTTCTATGTCCCATGCACAAAGCAGACTCTATTTGATTGTATAGCCTACTGTTATTGATATATAAGAGACATTTAACTACAAGGAAATATGGTCACATATGACATATTCCCCCTTCCTGAATGTCTGCACAGAAAAATGGCCAGGTTTATTTTTTTTTAACATCATGATGTCACAGCAAAGTTGACCTTTGGCCAAATGTCATCACTTCATTTTATCCTTGAGGACATTTAAGTTCAATTGTGTTTTAATAAGTGGATGAATTTGGGAGTCATCAAAATCATGTTTGTGAAGTCACAGTAAAGTTAACCTTTGACCACGCAGCTCATCCTGAGTCCAAGTGAACCTTGGTGTCAAATCTTGAGAAGTTCCCTGAGAACATTACTGAAATATTTTGTTCATTATAACAATGGGGCAGACAGACAGGCAAGTCAAAAACTTGTGCCCCCAGCACTGCAGAAACAATACTGTTCAGCTTTGCACAAAAATTATATAAATCATAATAATAAAATAAACGCAGTCGCTGTTAAATATGACCTCAGTGATATCACTTCCTCATTTTTCATAGGCGTGTCTCGACAAGTCTTCACAGACAGGTATTTAGTAATGTTCAGTATTTTACTTTCACCAAGTGACTGGGGGCTGGAGCTGCTGTGCAAGGTGTTCAACTCCCACTACAAAGACAAGAGCACCATAATTTATTCAACTTATCATGGGCTGCTATCACAGCCAGTTCAAGGCTGGCAGCAGCAGCTGAGCGCAGCGTTCTGCTCTTACAGACAAGAGTTTGCCCTGTCTCCCCGAGTTTCTCTGGTTTTTGCGTGGAGGATGAAACTGAAGCAAAGCTGCAGTGATACATTCACATAGTTTGTCAACCTCGATACTTTTATTATTTTATTCACTGCTGCCAAAAAGAATCTAACAAGCAACTGCTGATTTCTTCAATTTGTAAAACACCATTTTCTGTATGTAATTGGATTTTTTTTTACTAAGATGCAAACAAACCTTCTGAAGGGAGCAGTTTAACATATTTGGCAAACCCACTTTTCACTTCTTTTTTCTTTTTTTCTCTCTTTCATGTCAGTGCACTAAATGTGATGCTAAATTAGTTTAACATAAACACTGGGAGCAGGGGGAAACAGCCAGGTCAGCTCTGTCCAAAGATTAACATAACAACTATTGGAATCCAATTATTAATCATTTCATTTTTTTCCATTGTGATAGAGTGAAGGAAATCACTGCACCCAACCAAAGTAATTCAGCATGTCACTCCCAGCAAAAGTAGAGCTTGTCTTATTTATTTTAGTTTGTAAATTAATTTCAACAAAAAATATTTAGTGTTACTCAGTCTAATTTAGAGGTGTTTGTAGGCAGACTGGACCAGGCTGGCTACTTCCCCTGTTTTAAACTAAGATAAATATGGATTATGATTTTAAAGCCATTTTTCTAATCTCTCTTTTGTCCTTAAATGTACCCACCTCTCTCTTACACATCCTCCTTTTCCGGTGACTTTGATACTGCTCTTTATATGCCTACACAGTTCGCACACACACGCACATACACATGCACGAACAGTACAATAGTAACATGACCTCAAAGACAAATGGAGCAAATAAAACAATAAAAGTAGTGACGTATTGGGTCAGAAGATAAGCAAAATGAAGCATGGTCTAAATTAAAAAGCCCCTGTTGGTGATTTTCAAGTACATTCAAGTTCACCCTAGTGCCTATGTTTCTTCTACAACTTGCAGATTTTCTTGAATAACTTTTTAAAAATGCATATCAGCGTCAGCGATCTATATGAACCTTAAATATGTGAGTTTAGCTCTGCATTCCTCCACTACTCCCTGCAGATGATAGACGACGGACCATCCATATCCCTCGGCAAATACACTGTACTCCCACAGGATAAATGGGCAGCCTTGGCCCTGCTGTTGGACTTTGCTCAGTGGTGTGAGAATTCATTTTTGCAGCTTAGCATCAGGACGTGTTGATCGATTTCAGATGCCATATTGTCAAGGGCCAAGCTGTGGAGCAGTTTGACAAATACAAATACCTAGACATGTTTATTGATGACAAGCTGAGCACAAGACAGAAGATTTCCAGGAAGGGACAACACATATTGTTTGTGTTATATAAGCTCAGCCAAGCTTTATGACTCATTGTTTGCACATATTTTATTGAATCCAATCCCCTTTCACAAGCTGTGAATTCTGAACAAAAACAGCCTAAACTGTTGGCTAAAATTGGCAGTAAACCCAGTTCAAGGGCAAAGTGGTTTATATAATAATCCCATCTGTGCTCTTCCCCCACCTTCTTTTGTTTAATCTATATATTTTTAATGATAGCAGGGAAACCCACATTTGGACATGAAGAGTAATGTCATATAAATCATGATTTTATGAAGTGGACAGAATAATGGCTCCACTGTGGCTTTGGGATAGCCACAATTTACATTGATTTCATTTTGTTTTTCATCTAAAGAGCGTTCATTTGAATAAAATAAATCAATGATATGATATGAAACATGGTGCTGGATGAGGGTATGGTCTTTTTAAGGGTTAATGTTTGTCTTGTAAAACTCTAAATCTCACCTTCACTTCACCTTGACCAGTTTCTCATTCCTTTTGCAAGGTGTTCCAGTCACTCAAGGAAAATATAGCAACATGCTAAGACACTATAAATCACTGGAGTAATCATAGAAAGTGATGAAATGGGGAAATTCAGGCACATCTAATCGATACCAACTCAAAAGCATGATTTTCTTGCTTTTGCTTTGGGGGGGAAACATATCATTCTGCTTCATGGAATCTATTATGAGTGTGACATGAAAAATAGATATTATTTACCCCCTGTGGCCTCTCTGGCCCTATTGTTAATGATAGTGCACAATTCAGTGTGTGCGTGAATGTGTGCAAGGACCAATATGATGTTTGCTGCATGGACAGTTTAGCCCATTATCAATTCTTAAAATCCCTTTTTACTTCTTTTTTTTTTTTTACTCTGTCAGAGGGAGCCGTATTACTGCTGTGCAGTCGGGCCACACGCACAACTTGATACTTGGATAAATGGAGTGGGTGAATGCTGAGTTGGTGCACCCATCCTACATTCAACCTGCAGCCCATTCTTCACTGAGGTGCATAAATGAGAGCTGAAAAGAAATTCAGTCAGTCTGCCGCCAGATCTCACCTCGTATCATCTGAGGAATGAAATAAAAACAATGCTGTATTTTTCCCCAAAAATTCCTCTTCTGTGTGAAGAGCTAATTGCACTGTTCAGTCTCTTCAAGATGCAGAACTAGTACAACTTCTACAATGGCAGCTTTTTAATAAAATTTGAATATCAATGAATACCTTCAGATCCTTTTCTACTCTTTTTCATGCTCCTCCTGTGACTGTTTTTCTTCCTTTGACAGAAATTCTCATCATGGAAAATGACACATATTTCACACATTACTCTCTGGGTGCCTCAATAGTCAGGGAGCACTATCAGCAGCTACGGACGTAAGAGTAGGGTGCGGTGTGAATGGCTGTCTCACAGGCTGCAATGTCAGGGAGATGGAGGAGTCTAAAAGCAGGACACAGTTCTTTCAGACGGCATTTGGGATTGACAGGTCACTGCTCCAGGGAACACACGTCTGTTCATGTGCAAGCCTTTGTATGGAAAATCAATACGATACAGCGACATGCATAGACACAAATGCACACACATGTACATTCTCCTGCCGTCACGCATGGGTGCACATTTCACATAAAGAGCTGATGCTGGGACCATCAAATGAAAGACATGTCGGACAATTTAGTGGGGACAAGTGGTGACCAACACAATGGACCCTTCAACCTGGCAGTGTGAGACAATGTTTGGGCTAGCAGGTCACTAATCTGCAAAGAAAGGTGACTGTCAGCCAGACTCAGTTCACCTGCTTTTCTACAAATTGCTTGTCATGCTATAGCGAATAGTAGCTAAATTATTTTAAGGTCCCCGCTAAAAATCTAAGAAAGAATTAAAAGTGTTTAGGTTTAATTAAGTTACAATATTAAGTATTGTTTAACTAAACACTATGGAAAGCAATATCCATTCATCCATACTCTCCCTTTTCTTATGCAAGTCAACTGATGCACTGTCTATGTATGTACTCACAGAAGACTCGATGTGGGAGAAATACTCACAGTCCTCCATTCAAATTCTATCTAAGTGGCAGTGCAGAGGATACAGAATGCCTTATCGCCATATGGATGCAGATTAGTATGCAGACTGGATTATTATTGGATTATTGAAGTGTCAGAATGCAAGCAGCATTTTGATGTACACAGCTTGGTGATGTGAGGCTAATTTTTTTTTTTAAACTGTTGGGGAATATTAAGTTTAATATCCCACACATCAGTGGCGCACTGCCACAGGTGTTGCCTTTTATTTTGCCTCATTAGAAGTCTTCTAATAACTGTGTGGGTGTGTACAGACTGGGCTTGACTGACCTCCTCCTCACTATTTTTTCTTCTTAGTTATGTTGCACCTGTTAGCTGAAAGAAGTTACACTTTTATCATCCCGATTAGCACATGGACTTGAGTGACTTTGTGTAAATCACAGTGAGCAGTGAGCACTCCCTTACTTCATTCAGAGCAGGCCTGTTGCAGTAATTGAAAACACCTGTGTGAGCCTTTAATGTATCATGTTGTTCATGCTCTGCATGTAGAATCACAACAGATTGGACAGATGGTTTCTATGCGGTTGGATAAATATAGAATGGGATAAATAACATGATATTCTATTTTATAGTAGAGAATGTAGTGTAAATGTAACAGCAACATTTTTTAATTAAATGTCAAATGTCCTTGACAGAACTATGTTCAGTTGTTCAACATTTCATTTGGACTGCCCAAAAAAACAAAAAGCTTGGTGACATATTAATAACTTCAATGTTTGACTAATTGCATTTGTATGACCCAATACTGAGGAGTGTGTTTGTAAATGAATATTGGTTTATTTTTACTCCATCCATGCTACATACCTAAAACAATTATAATGTTACTGCATGGTGCTTGCCCTATTCCCAAATAAAAAATCCAGACTAATCATGATGTTCTTAAGACCTCGACTTCATGCAGTTTTGAGACAATCACTTAAAAGCTGTGTAGTTTGGTTGCAGCACCATTGCCATGTGTGTTTTAGAACAGTGTAGGTGAGAAAATGAGCCCTGAAGGGTCAGAAATTATATAAAACCTACAACAAATTCTACTGTGAGCTCAACTTATATCCATTAATTCTATACTTTTTAAGACTTTCAAGACCTGTGCTAGCACCCTGTAGTCTACTGTGATTTCCATTTTAAAATTGACGTCCGTAAACATGGTGCAGACAGGAAGTAGCTAAATAAGAGAAGAAAACCGCGTGCAAATTGAGTGCTCAATATTCCCACACTTCATGTGGCCCTTAACCCGTCTCACTGTCCTCCATCTTGAAACGCCATGACCTCTTTTCAGGATAGCAAACCTTGAATTTCAGAGAGGAGTTTTTATTCATGAAGGGCGCTCAGCAAGCTCGACATTTTTTCCGTCCTTGTTTGAAGACACAGCACCAAAGCTAACTGCTTTACTGAGCACATATATAGCTATATCTATGTAGCTACTGAGCAAGCTAACTTCCTGCTGCTGCTACTGCTGCTAACCAGTGATTTAACTGGCTGCATTGTTGCTCTACTTGGTGGGATACTGTTGGCTGTTTGTATTCCTCTGTGTGCATTTATGTCTAATTGTGAATTAATTTGTTGCAGCGGCTAACGTTAAGCTAATTATCCGGTGTGTTTCAGTAGGCCAGTGGTGAAATATAATACTGTTGTGAGTAGTTTGGCTAAAATGGCTGTGTGTGTCTGTCAGCTGTTTTCTGTTAGCTCATTAAAACTTTGGATCTGCAGCTGTAGAAATTGTTGTAAATGACCATTATGGATGTAAACATAGCTGTTGTCTTTAAAGCTTCTTTTCAAGCTTCATTAGTAGCCCATGTTCACGGTTCCTGTTGTCATAGAAACTAAAGTGAGCTAAAAATCAGCCTTTTCTGTTGTACCTAACCAGGTCCAGGTCTAAATGGCCTCCTAAAATACGCTACTGTTGGTTTGTACGTTAGTTGATTAGCTGTCACTTTCCTGGTCTTTGTTTTATTAAATAAACAGTTGAGTCAGTGTTCATTTGAGGTAGTTTGGCTAATTTGAAAGGAAAGATTCAAGGTGTTTTTCAGAATGATCATAGCAGACTAACTTACTTAGGCTATGTGGTGGTTGGTTGGTGTGTTGCTATAAGCTTGCAAGGTTTTTTTTCTTCACCTGTTCCAATGGGTCAGTCGCACAAAAAACTATTTCATGTGCAAAAGTGTGTGTTGGTTGATTTCCCTGATCACCTGAGCTTACACATGACTCTGAGCTATTGGTAAAATTCTGTCACTAAATAATCATATTCATCATGATGCTTCCTGGGTTAATCTGGCTTTCATAGCCAGCGCGTCCCCAGCTGCTGACTGTGTTAAGACTCCCATTTCATATTAGAGCTTTCAGTCTGTGTCAAAGACAAATGGAAATGAATCTAGATTAGCAAAAAGAAAGGAAATATCCATATACCATACTGCTACTCAAGCTGGAAGTCAGAAGTTGTTTCCTTAGTATGCTCATGGTATTCTGTTTTTACAAAGCTTCTCGTTGTTTCACAGTGAGGAAAGATAAACTCAACAAATGGCTGTGTCTAGAAACATTTGACTGAAAGCCAGTTTTTTTCTGTATCTAATAATATCTGAAATACACAAGCTAATCAGTGCTTGCAGTATTATAAAATCAGGAAGATTAATACCCTTGCCCTCTACTGTCTTGCTGTCTAACTCTGATCTCCTTCATCACCAGTCCCACTTCTTGTGTTCCTGCATCTCATCAGTAAAATGAATTATTACCTTTTAACTGTGTGTAATAATCAGGTGATGTCTGCATTGTTTCACCTGCCCTCATGACTTTGCTCCGGATGAATATGCAAAACAATTGCTGATTGGGTTGTAATGATGATTTAAAAAAAGAAAAGAAGAAAGAAAAAAGATTAAAATTAAAAGAAAATTAATTTGTGTAGGTAATTTGGTACTAGCTTACTGGACTACGATTGTGTTCACTCTGAAATTCTGTTCCTTCAGGTGGTAAAACCAAAGGTAATGGAGCGCTGATTATTTTAACAGAGCAGTCTGCTTTATTTCTCTCATTGTCTTTATGCAATGTGGTATGATTACTCACTTCGGAGCCTTTGCATGCAGTTTTCTATTTTACCTTTGTAAAGTTTGCATCTTGGCCATCATCCTTCATTTTATTCATTCCACTGATCTCTTGATCATCTTACTCCTAGTCATAAAAATCATTAAATATAGAACAGGGTTGTTGTCTGATGCCATTGTTAATGTGATGGTGAACATCTTAATTCTCTCGGTTGCAATAGATCAGGAAGTAGGCCAGGTAGCGAGGGAGTTGCAGGAACTTTTCAGACACAGTGGGGAAGGTGTTAATGCTGTCTAATAAACAGCATGTTAAATCAGTCAAAAGTAGGTTTTTAAAGTAGGAAAAAAATGTTTTGTTTCAGTGACACAGTGGTGTATTATTGATGTTACGCAACATTGTAAGCCCACAACTCACGATTTTCATTACTTACTGATCTGTAAATTATTTTTTCATAGGTTTTTATTAAAGCAGAAGGAAGCGATCCGGTCGTTTTGGCTTCTTGTCAGCCGATGGAGTTAGCAGCCCCCGCCCTCGTCCCTACGTCACCACACGCACGCGCCCCTTTATGCCGTTCTCTCTCCTCATAGGATAAAGGTTGTAGGAAAAAAAAAAAGTTTTCTCCTGGGCTCAGAGCAGAGCAGAGTGACTGACAGACCCGTGTTTCAGACCAAACACTCTATAGAAGTGATTGCTGTCGGAAGATATAACTATTTAAGACTTATATTAACACACATATTCCGCTTACTTCTGCTTTAATTGATTAAATGGTGAACTATGCCCATTATTATTCCCTCCAGTTCAATGTGCTGTCCCCAGATGTCCTGTTTTGTCTAACCAACAGTCAAAAGTTTGCAATGAGCTGCAGTGGTGGAAAGCAGAAAATCCTTACACTGGAAAAGCTGGAGTCGGAGAACAATTTGAGTTTTCAATTGTAAAATTAAACAGAATACTTTGTTATTGGACTTCTGGCTTACTAGTTTTAGCTCTGCAATAAGCTCTAGTTGGTTTAAAAGGGTTAGGTTAAGCCCATCCATTCTTTAAATTTACCAAGAAATATAAAGTTGAAGCTGGTTCAGACAGAAATTTACCAAAACAACAGTGTGGCTTTTCTGTGGCAGCAGGGATAATCTGTTGTCACTCTCACTCTGCATGGACGCATCCATCTTCTTGTCTCAATGCACCTCACCATCCTTCCCACTAATAAAACTCTGTCATAGGCAGGGCAGGCAGCCAGTCCGCACGGACCACCATGCTGCTGAATAAACCCCCGCTTATTGATGTGGTGGGGAAATCGTGTTTTTCTTGGCCTATTGGGGAGGCTGACTGTGGATGCTGCCACTGGATTAGAGGTTGCAGAGGATTGTGTGAGTGAGAAATGAAATCCGATTTCTTGCACTGTTTGGGGGCCGACTATCAGGAATAATTCAAGCTAAGAAAACAATCTGTCTATCCAGTGTGTCTGGGCGGGGAGGAGCATCACGCCAGATTCTTCTTTGAGATGAAAACGAGGTGTTCGCTCGTGATTTTCTGGCCGTGAATGGCCTAATTCAAGGTTCAAGCCGTGCTGGCTGAGGGGTTAAGAAATCAATTTGTGTAAGGGTTAAGATGCTGTTTGATTTGGAATTTGAAGGGCATGCTGCAGGGGTTTTTCCATCTCCGCTGAACATTACCCAGAGTGCATAAGTGTCATTATGCCTTCCAGGAAAATGAAAGAGACAAAGAAGGAGGGGGAGGGGGAGAGACAGCAGAGGGATTGCAGGTTCTACAATAGGCTCCAGTAATGATGCCGGGCTTGCAATTGTAAATCCATTCGCATTGGAATTCAATCACCACAAAACTCTGAGCTCACAGCGGAGCAGAGAGGATAGCGAGGAGAGAATGCTTTTCCTGACTCCATCTCGCCATCAGTGGACCATTAAAATAAAGCAGCTGGTTGTTCTCCTGTCGGCTTGGCCTCAGGTGTCCACATGGGGCGGCTGCCAGGGTCGCAGCAGGCTGTGTGGTCAGGGCGGCGCCGGCGAGGGAGGTGGTGGGAGGTACCTGGGCCATGGGTGAAGCCATGGGTTGTGGGCAGGTTGGGAAGGTTGCAGAGAAATCCTGTTACACCTGACTGCTTCAACCTCCCCCCACCTCGACCCCACCCAGCTCCCTGTGTCCTTCATGGCCTCACGCATGGCTGAGCAGTGCACCATGGGAGGGCCAGTGTTGTGGCAGGTGGCAGGCTCAGGCATCCTGGTTCTCAAGGAGAGATATTGCCTCCATTTCCCAGTTGTCAGCAAAAAGAGTGGAAAGACATAACAGCAGAAATACAGTCTAATACACATAAACAGCACACACAGGTATCTATCTAAAATGATAGACTTATGACTTTACAGTACTGCCGATATGCATTTTTTCCACCATGTAATTTGCTACACGGTGCCCTGCAATTTTCTTTTTGTTAGAGATGACCCAATACCACTTCTGATACATTACTGTAACTTGTGCATTCTCTCCTATTGAGGTAGCAGCTGTACACTTCTAACTGTATGGTTGAGATGATTGCTGTCTTTGTATGGCATGACTCAGGTTGAACAGATGCATGTAGAAGGAAGGAAAGCAGCCCAGACACAAGTAAACTGTCACAGTAGTTTTACAGAACAGCTGACTGTCGAGCACAAAACCAGTGTAGTGTATATTAAAGTGTGCAATTCTTAAGCATTAGTGATACTTTTCAAAATCTGGAATTACTGTATATTCTGTTTATTTTTCCACTCCATGAAGCAAGATAGTTTCCAGATCAGCTTTCAGTCTGCTGGTCTTTGTACATCTTGTCATATCTGTGGCTGTGAGCTGAATGTCTCCCAGTTGCATCAGTCCTTTTTTTTTTGCGGGGGGGATGTGTGCCGCTCAAAGCAAAGGGAGAATGGAGATGATGAGGATGTTCTTAAATCAGCTCAGAATTCACCAAAGCTAAATTATGATTATAATTATGATGATGATGATAATAATAAAAATATTACTGGAAATATCATTACAATGCAATGTACTTTGCGAAAGGAAAAAAAACAAAAACAAAACATATATATATATATATATATATATATATATATATATACACACACACACAATGAAAGCACGGTAAAAGCTAAAGTAAGAGATACAAAACCAAGGCCAGAAACATAAAAGCAAAGCATCAAAGCAAGGCTAGAAAGGACTGTTAAAGGAAGTCTGCTAAAGGAGGTGTAGGTCTGGTTAAATGCAACAATGAATCCACCACCCTCTACTTTACTGACTGTTTTCATTAAGAGGTTATAGTGAGTGAGCAATTCAGAAATATCTTTAAAAAATGTTTTAAAGGCATGTATCAGATTTGTTAAAATGTATTCTGTATTCATGTTGGTTTTATGTAATTTGAATGACATTTGAACCATTTCTTAACAAAAGCAACACTGAATGCCCCTGATGTCAAATATTAAATGGTGTTACCACAAAAGAATGATACTAAATATTTTATCCACCTTCAGTGGATTTAAGTGTACTTATTAAAAAAGATACTTTATTTTGATAACAATATGACATCAATATGTTTAATGGCTTGCAACCATAATCATCGACCTCAAAGGGCGTCTTGAATGACGGTATTTATACAGCTTGTAAACAATGTGACGTATTTGGACTTGTCTGGAGGCGCGACCCGACTTGATTTCAACCTGAACCTGGTGCGTCCGGTCGTGTTGTTCGATCTGGCCCTTGGGCTGTTTCCTTGGCTCAGTCCAAGTTCTCAGAGTATATAGGCTGTGGCTGTAGCACACATTTATATCTACATCTATAAGATGTTGGTGCTGAATAAACTTGTAAATGAATCCGGCTCTCTATTCCTTCTCTTTTAAACAGAACCTTTGTTTAGCATATTATATATTTTCCATCTTTGTTGAGCATAACATTTGTTCAAATTTATTAAAAACCTGTCCCAAACACAGTAGACGCCTGTCTCTAAACAGACACCGGGTCAGTTGTATTGCTTCCAGTGAAGGGCGTGACGTAGGCCATGAAGGGATCTATTCCAAGGTTGCAGTAGCATTCCCACTCTGACAACCAACAGCACAAGACATTTTCTTTTTCTTTTCTGTATTGTCTCTGATCTCTCCGTTTACCTCCTGGGGTAGGTAACGCGGTGGTGGGCAGCTTGGCTAGCCTCACTAGCCCCGCAGCCTAGACTCCCTTCCTCACCGCTGTGGCCCTCCTAGTCATCGTGGCATAGCCCTTGAGGGTCCCGTTGCTGACGGCGGCAGGTTATGGGCCAGATGCTCCAGTGCGTCACTACAGTCGCCATCTTGGTGGTAGGTTTCATACAAGCCCAGGGCACAGAACTCCCAACTTCACCTGCACAAGGGCTGTCAATCCTCCCCTCAAATCATATTCAAATTTCTAATGCTTCTTATGTTAAATATTCAAATTATATTCAAATTTTTAAATGTTTTTTTTTTTTTTAATTCTATCATCATAAACACAGATACCACCTTATTATTAGGCCTACGTCCCGCGTCCACTAGAGGGCACTCCAACCAAATCTGTTATGTACAGTAACATTGGCAACAAGTTTTACTAAATCAATACAAAACTTCATGAAGGGAAATAGAAATGTAATGAGGCCAGTTACACATATGGCCAGAAATGTATAATAAATATAAATAGATAAGATATTTTAACCAGTGCTTAATTTGTGCCGGACCCTGCTGGAACAAGATTCAGCACCTCACCGACTGGATCGATTGTGTGTTTGATGGCTTCTGAAACTTTAACTCATCAAAATGAAACGTAATTGATTTCTGATCATGTACTTCTCAGACCACCATAGCGGTCATATTGCAGCTGCTATAGACCGCTGTGGCCAGCTGTGTTTCCATTTCGTGACTTCTGCCGCTGCGCTTCTATTTTTTTTTCTCTTACAAATGCGTGCCAGGGCAAACGCGCGCCGCGCTATAGAAAGGACACAAGCTTGCATGAACCAAATTTCACACACAACGTAAACAATGTGTAGATACAGTGCAGGAGGAGGCAGAGACCAGTGGATGACGGTGGTCCAACACAGGCTGTAGCACCTAATTTAACCAAAATGACCTATATAGCCATACAGTGTTGTACAATGTGTGTACACTCCGTATTACATGATATAAGGTTAACAGCAGACTATACATTTCATATAAAATTCTAGATTATAAATCAAACAATCTGTGTGGTAATAATTGTTTGGGTGTGATTGCCTGCAATTGATATTTTTGGGGTGTGCAAATGAAAAGATAATGAACTGAGTAGTAAGGAGGAGAAATGTTATTGTTAGTGGCTGTGACCATCACACCTCCTTTTGAAATTACTACCATCTACCTGGGAATGAAACTATATTCACTCCATAATAATAATAATAATACTAATAATAATAACTTAAACTGCATTATAGACAAAAAAAGATATAACAGTAAAATGATGAGGGCACAAGTTTCTCTGAAATTCATTGTGCTGTTACTCTGAGTTTCTACAAGGACATTATAGCCAAGCATTTGTGTAGTATTAAAAATTATTTGAGATTTATTGAAAATTGTCCTTGAATGTCTGTGGTTTGATGTGTGGCCTTCGGGCCCTTTCAGTATGCACAGAGTAAAAACTAACTTGCAGTTTGTTTTCGCTCTGTTGATTTGCAAAGCTGCTGGCATCAACCACCAAAATCTATCCCGTTTTATTCCCAAACAGAGGCAGATATTTTTTGCTGCTAAGCATTTTCTCTCTCACCTGAAGGGCAAATGACAGAAGGTTTTTTCAATTTGCTGATGCCATTGTACTTTTATTGCGCTCCTCTGCTGTCAGAATAGTCTATTGATGATTTTTCATGCTTACTAAATGGAATATCAACTGGAGTGCATGTGCTTCAACTCAAACTTTCAACAGACTCCACTCTGCACTCTGTATTTCCAAAAACTTTGACAGTTCTATAATTGCTGGAGCTGCTCATCACATTGTTGAGAAGAGGCAGCCAGGGCTAAAGCTGTTTTTTTAATTAATACCGAGTGTGGCACTTGAGATAATATTATGTTTCCTAATGCCACCACAGATCAATAATATGAAGAACTAGCATTCTCCATGGCATTTTATCTGCCATTAAGTCTCTCTTCAGATTAGCAGCAGCTTCCTGTCCTTTTGTTAATGGACACTTATCTTCAGTCTCAGCAACTGAATTTTCCTGTCACAGATTATCTGCTGCGTAAATCAGATCCCCACACTTCAGCAACACAAAACAACACAAAGTGCATTAGACTTCTTTTTGTCATCTAAATTTAAATTAAAATATATTCAAATTTACAGTGTGGCTCAAAAGTCTTGAGAACACACTTCTAATCATGAGAGTCTTCTTATGACATTTCACATAAACACATGTTTTGCTGCTCATGCATTAATGGTTTATAAATTAGTAGCTACAAGTTTCATCACTAGGTGATAAGTAAGATAAGTACGACCCCAGAGAAAAACAAAATGAGTCACATTAGCCCTGAAAAATATATTCATCAGTGTTGGCAAGCAACTGCTCACCGTGTGGTCGGTTAGCCTAATGTTATGATTATACATTATCTGCAGTATACTGATCTGCTTGAAATAAAAATGACGATTCCACATGGGAGCCACTGCCCAATGGGAAACTGCTCTGTCTCTTTTTTTCTGTATCATGGTAAGTGTCTGTACGATGTGCAGCGGATTTTGTATCTGTGAAGACTTAAAGTTTGTTTGCTTTTTCTACCTTTTAAAGAAGAAATATGCAAGTCTGGTCACTTATCCGCTGTTTTGCTAACCCTCCGCCTGACCATGTGCATTTGTTTTTAACGAAGCCAGCGAAAAATCAATCCATGGAGCGCTGGACAATGCTATATAACATATACGATGTTACGACGTGTAAATCTGTGTAGTTTTAACTGTCATGAACAAAAGATTGCCGGTTACGGAGCGCGTTTGTGTGGCGGTGCAGCCGAGTACTACACTGATGTTTCAAGGTTGGTTTTCAGCCATGAGCCATGAGCCAGGTGGAAGGCAGAGAGCCTCCATTCTCACTCCTAACAAGTCACAAGTCATGTAGTTAACCATCGCAATTACTCCAGAGCTTTTTAACTCATTGAGTGCCGCGCTCCTTTCCAAAGTTTTAGTCAAGTGTACCGGCAATTTAGACCATTTTTGACAATTTTTGTAGAGCCACAGTATATTTTATATTAGTGCCACCAACACATACTGTGGCTCATTTGAAAGGTGAAACTTTCTGCTTCAAATGGCCACAAACCGTTTGTTTCTACCAAAATCCCTGCTTTTTTTTCTAGAAAAGGAGATAGAGCGTCTTTTATGAAAGCTGCTCTGTTTGTGCCTGTCGCACTTGCATTTCTGGATCAAAGGGCTCGTGTAAGATAAATATATACAACAATGGTTGTTCTATTCACAAAACCACCATCGGGGGCGGGGGGGGGGGGCACTAAACAACAATAACACAGACGCACCGTGCCGTGTCACAGCCTCTCGCCGCGGAACGTGATGGTCTCTGGGCCACAGCGGCTCGCGAACACCGGTCCCGCCGGTGGTCGCGGTCCTTCTGGGGTACGGGTCGGTGATGCCGGTCTGCTTTGGCCCAGAGACCATCACATTTTACCGCGGGAGGACTTTGGGGAGGACACGGTGTTGCTCCAGATGAAGACGGGGCGGGACTGTCGGCTGAGAGCTTCCTGTTTCTGCTCCGAGCAGCTGGAGCCTCGCAGGTGAGAGCAGAGCAGCTGCTGCATCCACATGCAGAACTCCGTTTGTAAAAGCCGAGTTATGATGAAAACTTCCAGATCGTGAGCTGTCATGAGACTTTGATCGTCATCTATTTCAGTTCTGCTCGTCGTAGAGTCCCCAAATTTACACATAAAGGTGTGTTAATGTGTCTATTTTCATAATTTTAAAAAAGAAGAAGCAAAAAACGAGAAATTACGTGGTTGGCACTCAATGAGTTAATAAGGTAAAAATGTAGCATAGCCACAGGAATAATCCTGTTTAGTTCCTCTTTAAGATTTGTTGTGGTTTCTCATCCCACCCCATCAAGTTGAAAAAGCAAAGACTTGAAGAGGTAACTTCCTGTGGAGCCTGAAGAGAGCATTTCTCCCTGAGAACTTTTACCAGTTTCCCATACTGATGTGCTGCATAACAGTATGGCACTTTAAATTGTACCACTGCAGACAGAAGCACTCCTCACTGTTATCAAAACCACCCAACAAATGACTCGATCACAATCTCCAGCATTAGAAGATATTTACAGCACTCCCTGCCTCCAGAAAGCTGTCAGCAGTTCTAAGGATATAACCCTCAACAACAAATGTATGTCTGTTCTCCTGCATCTGGAAAGGCTTTACAGATCCCTACACAACCACACAAAAGAACAGCTTTTCCCCTGGAGGCATCACCTTCTTTAACACTCCTGGCACTATAACTGTCACCCAGACAACTCACCTCCGCCGAACCATACACCCCCGTGCTTATACACTCACTGCATCATCATAGATTACCGTGTTGCCGACAGCAGTGCTAAATTGCTCTTCCTTCTATAATGGTTGTTATTGCTGCTTTTCTCTGCACATTGCTGCTTTTATTTCTGTGCTGCTGGTACAGATTCATTTGATGGAAGTCCTGTGGCAGACAGTGCTGCTATAGTATGAGCTGTGTAAATGTCAACCTGACCCAGGCAATTGAACAATGTAAGTGTTGCTTGCATCACCTTATCGTATCTATGCTGTATGTGTGTTTACATCCCATTTCAGTGCACTATAGCGATAAATGGATTATTTAACCAAGTATGAGCTGTAAACTGAATGTGCTAGTCCCAGTCTATGTACCTCAGTATTATATGTTTGTATTGTATTGTTTGCATCCATTCATGCATTTACTATTGTGGCTTTTTGTTTCTCATTCTGTTTTCTTCATGCTGTAGGTCTGAGATGGACTGCAACAAACTTAATCTCTCCCGTGGTGATGAAGACACGTGTGTTTCCCCATGTGTGTGTCAGGCTGAGTGTCGTCTATCTCCTTCCCTGACTCCTTAATGCTTCTTCACTTCCAACCCTCCATCTGACATCACTGGTAAGGCCATGACAGTTTTCCTTTCCTCTCTCCTTCCCTTCTTGGCCATTGGAAATATGCTGAGTGCAGCCTCAGGGGTTGAGACAGGGGTGTGTACTGCAGAGAGTCACCTAGGAAGACTTTGTGTGTATTTGTGTGCATCACAGTGGAAGCCACAGGCCTTCTCTGGTCAGATGTCACCACAGTCAACACACACCTTTTCTCTGGAGACAGAAAGATAAAAAGAGACAGGGAGAGAAAGCGAGAGATGTAGAAAGGAGAGTGTGATGTGGCATTTGCCTCCCTCAGATCAGAGAGTCTGTGATCGTCCTCCCACACACACGCACACACACACCAAATAAATACAGAACCTCATAGCCTGACATATAGTTATTCAAACACACAAAATATACATGAATGAGCAAACACCCACACACAGAAATATGTAAACCTCAACAGCAGCTCTATGCAATCACCAGAGCTTGGTCCAACATATTTTAATTAAACAATCATGTGATCTGTATAATTATGTTCTTAATGTTGATGGCTCAGTTCTTACATTTGTTCTAAATGTCATGACCTCATTCAAGTTATTAGATGACTGATCTGGATGCATCAGTCTTGTGCGTCTTTGTCACTCCTCTGACATCAGTTGGGTAAAGCCATATGGGGCTCTCTATATTTATTTGTTGTTTATCTTCTCATTTAACTGTGACATCTCTGGTGGCAGCACGGTCATCCATGCTGCCACCATGGCTCTATGGTTGGCTGTGCTGGTTAGTCTTTAGGTCCATTACTTCAGACTGCAGTACCTCAACAGCAATTAGATGGATGGTCATGAAATCTGTTACACACAACCATGATCCCCAGAGGATGAACCGTAATGACTGTCTTCCCTGTAGCACTACCTTGATATTGGCATTTGTCATTTTTGAGATGAATTGTTGTAAACCTTGGTCTAGACCTGACATTTTTCCAGACTTCTATTCTCCACCTGTCCACCAAAAGCTCTCTTGGACTTTCATTTGAGTTCTCTACACTGGACTGTCCACGTGTTCATGTTCCCTATTTATTTGCCTTTCATCCTCCCACTATTTAACCCGACTGCTTTTCTCTCACTTATTACTGAATCATCATGGTGCTCAGGCTATGTTGCTGCTTCACGGCCACCTGTTCTCACCTGATCCTGCCTGTGCGTTATCCCAACCCTGTGCCTGTTATCTTTTGCCTGTTATCTGTGTTTTTGACCTTCTACCTGTCAATGACTGACCTTCCTGCTAAACACATTGGATTTGTTTGCATGGACTGTCCGTCATTTGTCCATCCTGTTCTCCGCTGCAAGTCCATGACAGCAATTGTCCTCACAACCAAAATTGTGGTCAAATATCAGTGATCTGTTAAAAACCTGTGCTCACAGGTATAGCTAAACCACATGCCAAATACACCACACATTCTGTTTTTTCCCCACATGCCCCCTCTCCTCCCCTCTCCTCTTTCCTCAAACCCATCAGCTCAGTGTAAGCCCTTCTCCAGCATAGAGCCAAAGAGTTCAGTGATGCCAAGCTGAGTCCCTTAATAACCCCACAGCTCTCTGGCCTGTTCCCAGTGCCAACCCTGCTGCGAATGACAACTAATATAATGGTGGACCCCGCTGAGACAGGTGGTCTATTTCCTGTATGAGCAAAGGAGGTGTGTCTGGTCAGATGTTGGCTATCAGTCCTACCTGTGGTGAGGAAAGTTGCATGGAAAAAAACTGTGTGGTCTATTAAAGTCAGACTGGAGGAACAGGAGAAATATGTATAATTTTTCGAGCCCATGGCACAAAATTACTATAATACTACTGTCTATTATTTCAAAAGTTTCAAGAAAACAGAGGACAGAGCTTTAAGTAAATAGCTGGAAACAAGACATTCTGTTTTCAAGCCAAGAAATCTGAAAGCAGGACTGAAATTATCTATCTATTTTATGGATTGTGAAACTATTCGTAATGATTAAGATATTAATTTAGTTTTATTTTTCATGTCATGAAAATGTGACCCTTTTAGAAAACACATGCATTACTATGGGCTCACTCCTCCCCCTTTAAAATCATTACCGTACATGTTATTATCCAAGTCTAAAGCTTTGCGATCATATTTCATTTGGGTTATGATTGGAACACTAACAAAACACATACATTTTAGTTCATAGCATTACTTGTATGACGTCAGCTTTTGATGCCTTATGTACACAGCACCGCTGACAGGTGCTCCAACCATGTAAAAGATAAATAAAATGTCACAAATATACATATACATATTATACATATCAATACAGTCCTTTTTAAAAACATGCTTTAAAGTCCTTAACTGTTTTTAATGAGCCCAGATTTTAAATGGGGTCAAGATATTCTAATCAAGCTTTGTGAATCATGTTAATGTCTCTGATAGCACACAGTGCCACCTCTGCACCTCTGAAGACTCTATCAAAGGAAAACGTCTAAATCCATGATCCAATCTAAGGCTTCTGATAGGCAACACTGTGTTTAGCAGGTATAAGTACAGTGTATTGAGTGGTAGAAATATGTCTTATGAGTAGTGCAATTAGGAATATAGCATTGTCACTATGGTTTCATTGAACCAAACATGTTTATGTTCTCAGGAGCATGAATTTTCTTTTCAACTTTCATCAGACTCTTGTGATAATGTATCTTGACATGTTGACCTGACAGTGAGAATGAAACCTGTAATGTGTCTGAGATGGATGAGGTCATTCTTTAGGGAGCATGAATGTAAGTTAGTATGTCCATCAACTAGAGGAAAAGTCAGGACATCATCAAAACCACAGGATTCATCCTTCAAAGTATAGGTATTCCTAGAGGGTTTGTTTGACATTTGGCTGTCAGGTTGGAGTTACCTTGGACTAAAGCATCTGACAGGATTTTGATCTGACAGCCAGTATCGTTAGATACATTGTGTTAGGGTTAGGACGACTAAAACTGGAATTTTAAAATACATACAGTACAAACATTTAAGTCAGACTCATGTTACTAAATCGAATTTCAAATTGTTGTACCGACACTCAGATAATGCAGCTGGGAGTTGTTTAACTTGTGCATGTACAGTACAGTTTCTGCCCCAGGCTTTAACCCATACAGCTATGGTATAAATCTGTAATGTGATTTGTGATATAGTATTGTGGTATTGTGATATTGTACTCGTACCATACTAAATGTTATTAATGTTGTTATTAATGTACAATTGTCGTTATGTGTGCCGCGGGACTACAGATGGAAATTAGCCCAGAGCTAAATCTGGTGTATTTCCATTTTTTATAATGTTCATTAATATGCAAAGTCCCGTCACAAATAAACAATAAATGAAATGAAATGAATGAAGTAAGTCGAACAAAATGCGTAACAGAAGAAGAAGCCTGTTAATGTACAGAATGTAAAAAAAATGCAGAGACATGTGACCAATTTGCTGCTAGCTAACTTGTGTGTCGATTGTTTGCCCATGATAATATAGGAGTCTGACAGACTTTGGTCAGTGAATCTATTCCGCTCCTGTGTTTGTAGACTGAGACAAAGATAGTCATCCAATTCAATGGCCTATGTAGGAAAGCTCAACTTCACAGTGCGTGATGTAAACATAGTGGTGTAACGGGAGGCTCTGGTTCATTGTAGGGTTGGAAGTTCAATCCCCAGCTTCTCTTGTCCACGTGTTATCCAAAACCAGTACATTTTTAAAGCTTACACAGTAATAAGATTAAAATAAGCCTCTTCATCACTGGAGAATCCATGGGTGAATCACTTCATCAGGATAGAAACCTCTATTAACTGAAGGTTCATAGCTTCAGAAGTCGTATTGCTTTGTGCACCTGTGATGTGATACGTTATGATATGTTTCTCCTGCATCACTGCTTGAAAATCTTGTATTTTACTGTACATTGAGTGTGTGAAGGTGGTGTGGGAGGAGATTTTACTCATCAGCTCCAGGGTCAGGTTCAGTCGGTAAAACCAGGAATATAACGTCCCTCAACTCGCCTTAGGGGCTCCTGACGCACCTGCAAGAATGTTATTAGTATGTGTGTCTACAGAGTCTGACTGTCTTGTGATAGTCCATAGATGAAACCTGTCAAGAATAAAAACATGTAACTGAAAAAACTGTTAGAATTTTAGCATATTCTGTATTGCTGTTGCTGAGTGCTAAATATCAGCTATTGGCAGCTACAAAAGCTAAAAAACCCCCACAAACCTTAGGTTCTGTGTTGTAGGAGTGAGGTTATGACTGTGCCCTCCGTGTCCACCTCCCCCTCTCTCCTCCACCCCACTCAGGAAAGCCAGCAGGGCTGTGTGGTGATGGATATGGCCGAAGTGCCCTACAGGCTCTGCGGGGGCTGATGAATTCACCTCTCCTCCTCAGAGTCTGATCTGACCTCAGGCTTAGTGTGAACTACTGCATCTCCACAGCCCCGAGCGCTACAGCCCCTCCACACAGGAGCATGTTGCCCAGTGGCCTGTACGTATGCACCTCCAGAGGGATGTGGGAAAAAAGTTTTTAAAATGGATGAGTTAAAAAAAAAAATTGCTTAACCTCCAGGCAGTTGCTCTGAGATTCAAACTATGTATTTCAAAATTGAGAACCATGCATGTTCATTTTTGTTGCGCTAAGACTTTGGCAGATGAGCAATGATTGTTATCAACTTTACTCAGAGTGCTGCCTGTGTTCCTGCACCAGTAATATCAAAACTAAGGTGCCTCAAGCTGGAGACACACTACACAGTTTTTTTGCCAGATTTTACCCATGATTCACAGTCGCGTCTAGTCTGCACCAGTCGGCACTAGCTGGGGACAGTCGGCCTGGCGAGTTGGCGCAGAAATCTGTTAGTGTGTGAGGGGAACAGACTCTAAACGGCGAGTGTGTGACAGACGCCGCCCGACTTCAGTCGCAGGAATTCAAACATGTTTGATTTTTTTGAGCCGATTCTGGACGCAGTCCGGTAGCTTACCGACCCCCCCGCAAACACGTCCATGTTTGTTTACATTTTTTAAATTGTGTTGTCATGGCTGCCTAGCAACCGCGTTCACAGGGGGAATCGCGGCGACCATGGGTGGGGGGGGGGGGGGGTGCGCAAGCGAAAATAATGTAAGTAGTGGCAAACAAACACTGCATTTCTCCAAAATCAGGCAGGTTTCCAGGATGCCAAGTAGCCGATGAGAACCAGTGTCAAAAAGGAAAAAAGGAGGAAAAAAAAAAATCGATCACGGACTTTCATGATCGATTACCATGGCAACGAACGAAGCTTCGAAGCTTCGAATTTTTTGGGTCAGCCCTACTGACAGACCCGTGTTTCAGACCAAACACTCTATAGAAGTAATTGCTGTCGGAAGATACAACTATTTAAGACTTAGATTAACACAAATATTCACCTTACTTCTGCTTTAAGTGTGTGATCCCCAGTCGTCGTAAAAATCTGCTGAAGCCAGTCGGTAAGTGTGTACTCCAATCGCGTTGGTTGGAACTACAAGGGTACCTGATCGTCTTCGAAACTCTTCAAAACTTTCATTCTTGATTAATGAAAACATTCTTGGCAAATGTTTTCGCTTTCTTCCGTCTTGCACTGGTCCAAGAATTTCACCGTGCGCACGGAGGCTCATGGGAAATGTATTGTGAAAACACTTCACTTTCTACAACTCCTTGTACTCTCTTTAATTTAGCCAACATTATTTAATCAAAGTAGATAAGCAAGGACTGAAGTTATCCTTTTTTTTTCCTTTTTTCCACCTTTGTAATAGTGCAGTCTGCTCCAGCCCTCCCTAATAACGAGTAAATGGCTCCAGTGCGCAGTCTCACTGGCTTTATAGGTGTCTTTTAATTAGCCATTAATGAAGACAGAGCGGAAATGGTTCCACCGATCAATTGTGCTCATAATTAGATCAGGGATTTTATAGTGAGGGGCGGAAGTGATGTGGAGAGGAGAAAGAGGACGGCCACGTGCAAACAGGCAGCTGTTGGGAACCTAGTAGCTGTCATACGCCGCATTTGAGAACTTCCCTTCAGCTCTGGCAGGTGCAGCAAGCAGAAATGGTTTCATTGGGGAATCAAAGCTAAATAGTTTTTTTTTTTTTTGGGGGGGGGGTCATTTCCCCCCTGTTGAAGGGCTGGCTTCCATGCTCACTACCATCTACAGTGTATGTAACATTTCAGGAAGTCAGCTATCACAGGCAACCCCAGATTTTCCTCAGCCAAAACCTTGTTAGGTCATTCATGCGGAAGCCAAGTTATAATACAATATTCCAGACAGTGCCTTAAGGCAGCCATGCTCAGCAGCAGTCTGCCCACTGTTGCATGATGATAGGAGAGCTCATACAGCAGCAGAGAACAGTGAGGTGGCTAATACTAGGATGAATGATGCGCAGGATGGATAAATGCTGCCCCCTGCTGACCCTGAGGGAAGATTTTATTTTATTTTTTTAAATTTTGCTCTGACGGTTGCCTTTAAAACCTGCATATGATTGACAGTTCTGGGGACTAAGGTGTAATGACTCGCATGTCAGTCAAACATAAACTTGAGATATGTGACCAGATATTTTTTCAATTACAGTGTCTTAGTTAGAGTGACTCAGAACTTGATCCTGGCAAAGTGTCAACTCTGAGCTGTGATATTTACAGCAATGTTCGGTGTAGAACTTCATTACTCATTTCAGATGTTACAATACAAAACAATGTGTCTAATAAGGTTGTCTACAACAGTATTAGCAATCAGTGATTACTCACTTAAACTGTTTTCCTCATTGAAAACAGAATGACAGCTTTATAAGAAATAAGCTCAAGACTTGTGCTCTATTTATTGGATGTTAATTTCACTGGAGCAAGTAGGATGCAGCACTAGTGTTCATGATTCAGATAGCAGTTCATTAGTGAGTGCAGTGGTGCAAAGTGTCGTATAACCACTTGAGGTCAGTGTTTTCCTAAAAACTGCTGACTTGTCAAGAGTCTGTCAAAAAATACAAGTCTGAGTTAAATGAGTGGATATTGTTATGGATGTATTACTAAAGGACACTAGGCAGCTTACAGCTGTTTGTCAGTGGTCAGCCCTCTTCAGCAGGGCACTGATCCTGTGTTGACTCTGCAGACTGGTGCATATTCTACTTTGTTTATTGGGATTATGGGTTGAAAAGTCAGTTGGAACTAAATACACACATGGCTAAAACAATTTATCACACTTACATTTGCCATAAAAATATCCTAGAAATAAAGAATAGAGTGATAGGGCTGTACGTTATCATTAAAAATTGGAAACAGGAACCCCAAATTACGCTGAATTTGGAGGCTGGAAGCTGATGTTGGAGAATCTTATAAAATATAAGATATTTGAAATGGAATATGTTTGAAACAGACATTTCATTTTAAAGCAGAAGTAAGTGATCCTGTGGTTTTGGCTAACTTCTTGTCAGCAGATGGAGTTAACACAAACATTCACCTTACTTCTGCTTTAAGTAATTTAAGTTTCATAAAGTTGGAATATATATATATATATATATATATATATATATATTTTTTTTACCGGTCTTATGAAATGATGGTGACAGTGTGATTTATTCTTGATAGATAAATGTGTATCTTCTCTAAAGTGGTAACTGGGACTCAGTAGGTAATCATTGAACCTGATCAAAGGTGATTACTGATGTGAATAATTGGAAATAGAAAAAGGGAATGTGTGTGTGTGAAAAGAAAATAATTCCAACTTTATGGGCAACAGTGTATTACTTGAATTTACCTCTATGTTTGGTCGTAGCACAGACCATATTGAGAAAGCAATCTTTCAATGAATCCATAATTAAGTTATGGGTTACAATGCTAAATTTAATGTTAAGTTGAATTCAGTGTTGAAGGTAGGGTTGAAGATCCTGAAAAACGGTTCTAGTAGGCCACATTTTGAAAATACACAAGTCAAAAGTCCAAGCCCCTTTCCTCAGACTTCTCTCTGAAGCCACGCCCCCAGAGCACAGAAACAGGCCCAACGCTTGTTCATGTTGTGTTCATGTTGTGACCCAATGTAATCCCAATGTGACGCAGCTTTCTGCGATACTGTTGCGTGTCACTGCGCAGCATCGCTAACTTTCCTCCAGCTTTTTCTCACGGCTCATTCACGTGAAAGAAAACGCCTAACATAAACCACCCATCCAGCTCAGAGCTACATCACCACCTACCAGACTGAGGTGTGGTACATTGTACGTTGTATCACTGTTGTTGTCTTTTTTTCCTTTTTGTTACCAGTCGTAAGTCGTTGAAGACTCTGATCGCGCATGTGATTAGTGCAGTAGCGGTACGTGCAGAGGAGGGAGAGAAGGACTTGGCAGCTTGATTGACACATCACGATCCAATTGACTTTAACATCGAGTTCACGAAGATTGGACACTGTTTTTACAGGATTGTCTGTCCCACAAATGAGATATTCAGATTCTGTTCATATGACATAACCCCTTCAATATGCACGTTGAATTGTCTCTTTAAAATACTGTAAGTGGCCCTAGATGAAGAAAGTGCGCACACACACAGCAACATGAATTCCACACAGAGGAAACTTTTGATGGAGCTGAGTAATAACAGAATCACCAAATGTCACCAGTCTGTAGAACAAGCCAAACAAACAATATGTAGGAAAAGAAGAAATGATCTCTCCTGTCCTATTCGTCTGTCAGCATGAGAGCCGTGCAGATGACCGACAGCAAGGTTGAGATGAGAAAGACTCGTTTTTATTCCCATCCTCATTAAATTGCCCAGGAAGTAGTATGTGCTGCAGCCTTATAATACACCTCCGCCTTCCATAGCAGCACACGGCCGCAGAAATGTTTTATTCAGCGTCATGTACTACGCTGGAAATATCTGCCTGCATGTCTGATGTTGAATGTGAATACATTTGACACTGTAATCTGAGTGATTTAGTTTAAATTAGATTAGTTTTGTGATGGCATGCAGTTACATTTAAAAGCTGTTAGTTTAACTCACTGGGAAAAAAAGTGTCATTTACATGCCAGCCACACGCCAAGTTTTCATTCAGCCTTTGCGGAGGGCCAGATACTCACAATGCAGATATAGCCATGCTGATCCTGGGCTATAGCGGCCGAGTTCATGTGCTTTTGTCAAGCTTTTGCTGTGTTGTGCAGGTGCCAACACAGGCCTAGATGAACATTTTGGGATGGTGGAAATTCCCTCTTGTGCATTTTCCAGTCTGGCTTTGCATGCACGACTGCCAAAGAAGCCCACTTGCACAGATTCACATCAGAGTCCAAAAACTGGAAACTCTCGGCAGTGATACAGAGCTGCAGAGGGACCATCTGGTACTCAGAGGCTTCCCCTTGATATTTTAAATTAGAGAGGTTTAGTTACATTACCATACCACAGTGTACTCATGCGGCCTGCGACTGTGGTGTGTCCTCACATTCACGCTTCATGTTTGACTCGTGTTGGCCTGTGCTAACACACAAACACAAATATATTATTGGCAACCGCGCACACACTCGTAGGGAGGCTCACATACAGCCACAGGATGTTGTCCACCCCAGTCAGTGATGATTTCCTGGAAGCCCGAGCGGCTGTGCAGCATCTGTGCAGTGTAAAAGGACTTTATAGGACATCGGGGAGAGGGAGAGAGAGACATGCTCGACTTGTTCTTCCCCATGATGCTTTAGCTGCGGTTCAAATGCAATCACGACCGCGGGGAGATGACATGGAAACACAAACAAGCGGCCACTCATGATTGGCTGGCATGATGAGGTCGGCCGCGCAATGTAGTCAGCAGCTGCGGTCCTCCTTGTGTTGTGCAGCGTGCTGTTTGGATAATGCTCAGCAGCAGAGGCGATAGTGGACGCAGCCAAATAAGCGCTGGGTGTGCTGAAAGGAGAGGTGAAGCATGAAACCCAAAACTGATGTTGCTCCCTCGCAAATGCTTTCACTTTGAATTTGCATGTAAAGTGTCTAGACAAGGCTTTTATTGGGAGAAACACATCTGGAATGTCCCTGAATGACTTGAGCAAGAAGACACGATTGGATGTGCAAAGATCTTGGCTACAGTGCACAGACCACGCCCTGACCCTCATCTTCATGATTTACAAGAATCATGTGGTTTGCAGACTCTGCACCTACCTGTATCTGTTTCTGTGCTCTTAAACAGTCTCTCATACTTACCGTACTGAATCAGCTAACAGTTGTACAGCCACAGTGTCAGTATCGCACCGGAAACCACAGTCATCATAGAGTCAGGAAGTGGAAAGCAGCTCCCAGCATCCCTCTGTCTCAGAGAGGAAGTGGTTCAGACATACAGTACAATATGACCAGAGACCGTTTTTGGCTGCTACACAGGGAGTAGTCACACTGTTGAAACTGCTGTATCCAGGCAGGCTGCATCATTTCATCTTTCTATTTAAGGTGTAATTGGGCTGGTGTGGTTAAAATGTATTATCTAGTTTGACGCACACAAACATGCCTGACTTTGTGTCAAAGTCTCTTAAAAACTACAGGTTCCCCACATACACTTGAAATCTCCACCTTTCACTCCTAATCATCAGATATGTTCAACGCCATTGCTATAAGAATGTCTCTATGTAAATAGAGATTTCTGGAATGATGTTTAATGATTTATGATTAAAACAAGATCATATTTTAGTTGAGAAAATGTTTGAGTTTGCTCACCTTACCTTGTGATACCACTTCATGGGCTTGAGTTTGTAAGCACGCAGCTTTTTGTGCCTTGTTTTTCAAAGCACTATGACTAAATCCATGTGTCATATGACCATGTGTACACAACAGGTGTCTGAAAGCACTTTCATGCATTTGCACTTGAACCATTAGCAGGTCACCTAACTTACAGATAACCCTCCACATTTTAGTCAATAGTACAACAAATTCTCGTACTCTTAAATTGGCATTTTCAAGATAGAAAAAAAATGTTTTAAATCAGCCTCTATATGAAATGTGGCAGATGAAAACTGAAAACAGAAAAATGCTGCATCCCATGATGCAATTTGTGAACACGACCTTTCTAGTTGTAGTCTGTTGTATTTTACTTGCTTACTCCGAGTCCACCATATCTTTTCCCTTGTATTACACGCTGTACAACCATAGTGGACATTTGCCATTGCACAGTGTTGCTCTTTTCTTCTTTTCCTCATCTGTCACCCAGCAAAGCGAAGTGAACAGCAGCAATTTGAGTTTAAAGGGGCCACAGCAAAGCAGAGCATATAGAGTCATCACAGCACCAATGAATCTCTGTGCTCTGCCGGCCCTCATAGATGGGGAGCGGCAGAGTGGAAAGGACAGCTCTTTTCTCAGCGACGGAAATACACCACAGAGCAGTGAGATGCATGGCCTCCCACAATCCACTACAGCTCCATTACTTAGCCAAGAGTTTGCTGGGACACGACGTCTCCACGCACCATGTAGACACTCTCATTCCAGCCCTATAAACCTGCGGAGAGGAGTCATCAGCACACAGAGAGATTTACAATGGCCCAGACCAGGGCCCCGGACAGTTATAGATCTCTTTACCTTTCAAGAGCAATTTCACCGCAAATAGGATTAAAACTAATGGCGTTTGACACCACCAGGTCCAGCACATTGAATCCATCGGGTTTTATCACGCTGACATTTCAAAAGGTTGGCCTGTGTGCACGGCAGGCAGCGCGAAGATGCAGAGCTGGGTGACATATAGAGGACCCTCGGGACCAAGGCTTTTACAGCCAGCTCTGGAGATACTGCAACCCCCCCACCCCCTCTTTTACCATGCCCACCACCACCCAACCAACCAGTTCCATTACAGCAACTTTTATAGACATTAAAACTCAAAGACTACAAATCATAACACCCCAGTGCACGTTTTCCACTAGTGTGCAGATGGGAGATGTTGTCTTTCTTCTTTGCTTCACGGGTCGGGGCCTTTTGGCGTGACCATGCAGCGAATGTGGAAGCAGTCCTGTCGGTGGAATAATGCTCATTATCTCAGCTGTGGGTAAAGTAATATTTTCCCAGTGTGATCTGTGTACTTTATGAAGGTAAATTAAACCAGGGAATGATTTTCTTCCTCTTTGCCGTTTAATTTCAATTTGTATAAACAAGACTCTTCAAGGTCAGTAAATGAAACGGCCGTGTTTGGAATGTGAATGGAGTCTGTTGCCTCGGGGATCCTGCGCTATTAAAATGTGCTCATTCAGTACCATAGTGCACTGCTTGACCTGAATAACAATTTTAACGTTGCCTCACATGACTGAGTGCACTCTTCTGAGCTTGTCTCATTGTGCTAGTTTGTTTGCCTTTTTAACCACAGAGCTACAAGAAAACAAATCAAACTGGGATGTTACATCAGGTATTTACATACAGTACATCTTATCTATACAAATGATCAGAGTCCTTGAAAGTATCTCCACATTCATCCTGTTTGTTTGCATTATTGAAAGTCCTCTGTTTTCTGTATATTATTAATTCAGTGAGCTTTTCATGTGTAAAGTCCACAAAATACATACACTTCACACTGTAGTCACAGTCTGTAGCAAAGTCAGCTGAACAGGCAACAAATGATGTTGTTAATTTGTGGCATTGTCGGCTGTAAAACATAAATTGCATGGCAGTCATCTTTATTAGGATGTCCAGGCAGGAATCGGGGCAGAAATCACCAGCTGAGATTGAAAACCTAATTAAATTTGCATACAGCCTCAAGGCCTCCCTCGCTCTGCTCTTGGTTCTCCCATTCAAGCCTGTAAACACCACTTTTCAGAAATCATTACTTTGGCACACTAAACACTTTCCAGCCCGAGAACAAAGCGAGTCGGAAAAAAACAGGAATACATTAGCAACTGAAATGAGATCATAAGCAGCATTTGCAAGGTGGCTGTGAAATCACAACGCAAGGATGAAATATCTCTGCCCGTGGAGCGTTCAGAGCTGGCAGAGCTGGCAGTTAGCCGCTGTGAATGATTGAACTAATATTTAGAGTTATTAGTTCTGCTACATTTTCTTCGAGAATGAGCGGTGTGGCAGGTCCAGGATGACATAGTTTATGCCGCTGCTGCGATCTCTCAAGCAGCAAGTGCTGCAAAATATAAAAGTGATGAAAATCACTTTGAAACCACTCGTATTCAAGAGATAATTTTGCTTTTACATTTCAGACAGAGCTTAGTGCAGGATGGAGGACTCAATGAATATAAAATGGCATTGGTGTAAGTATTACTGCAGGTTCATTGCCCCATATATGACTACACCCCAAATGCATGCTATCTTTTCAAGTGCCCCAGCAGTGTCCCATAATGCCCTTTACTCATATCTAATTCACTAAACGCTGATTATTGTCACTTGAGTGCATCTTTTACAATTAAGTACAAGCAAATTATGAAGCAAACAAGAACAAATGACTTGAGAAGACATTTTGCTGTAAACTTTTTTGTGTCAAGTGATATTTTCAACGTTTTAAGCACCAATGATAAATCTCCACCTGGCTCTGCTGTATCAAAAGGGATGCTGACGTAACACACATGGGTATTTCAAAATCTGGACAGATAAAACTAATACTCTACAGTTGTGATTAGGTGAGAACAATTTGAAGGAGGGGAAGTGACCCTTGCACCTTTGCAATTACACACAGTGAAGCATAACTTTACTGAGCTCTACCAGGTCAGTGGGTGGTGCTAAAGAACAAAAAAGAGGTAAAAACAACAACAAAAACAACAAGTTTAGCATCGAAGTGATGCATGACAAGAGGCTCAACAAGTAGTTGTAGCCCAACAGCACTTGACTTTGTACTCATTCACTGTGGCTTTCACGTCACTGATGTTGACACATCTGAATAATGACATGAAATTGATCCACTGTACCACTTCAGTTTTTCCTCAGTGAAACAGGTACCAGGCGATTAGTTGGAAGCAAAGAAACAGGCCCCGTGCTGCTGTGGCAGAGTGCCTCTCTCACACTCTGAGGTAGCAGCTGAGGCTTTTAAGTGATTTCGCGATTAGTTTGTAAGTGCCATTAAGAGGTTCCTTTGAGATTCGCTCCCGATTTGGCTGCAAACAAACACAAACACACTCGCCGTGCTGGAAATATGCAAGAACATGTTGCTGTCTCATCAACAGACGAGAAGAGTCCTAATCCTTAAATAATGATCACTAAACACAGCCTTCTGCGTTATTACACTGCAGCTCTGGAAACTACAAAACCACTGATGGCATCTTGGCAATGGTAACACTTCAGCCACACTGAGGATGTATGGGGCGCTGCTGGGCGAGCACCATTTACCATACTCTCATATGGAAAACTATGGCTGCCACTCTTCTCTCTGTGTATGGGCACTTTCCTGTTCCATCTAGCATGGAGGAGCGGTGCTTCTGGTAATTCATGCAGCATGTCTAGGAGAACAAATGTTCTCATTCAGCAGCATCCACAGGGAGCTTTGTTTCAACACCGGTGGTTTCAGTTCAGAGCACGATGTAGTTGGAGAGACAAACACCAGGTGGCAGTCCAAGTCTTCTCTCTCCAGCCCCCCCACCTACATCCCAAACGATGATGTAATCCTTTTCAGACCATTATATCACATGGCACAAACAGGCTCTTTGCTCCCCTCCATGTGGATACACTTTGATTTCCACTGATTGCTGATTCCATTGTTGCGCTTATCTCCTGCCCCTACGTGGTTATCTCATATTCATAAGAAGCCTCACAGTGTCTCTTTAATGAAATCAAAGTCAGAGCTGATTCTGCGGCGCGGCGCTGAGACGAGCTCTCCCAGCTGGCCACATATCCACCGACGCGGCTCTCTCATGGATTTTAAATATGGCTGTGACCTTAACAGTAATAAAAAGCAATTCTCACAGCACTAATCCTCTCCTCCGGTCTCACTAGCTCTTAACCTTTTCTGCCACCGAATAAGTGAACTGAGCTGTGAAGATGTGAATATGCAACCCCACCCCCTCCCCCCACCCCCCTCTGTAAAAATCAGCACTTAATAATATTGGCTCAGCGGCAGACAGATTATGGCAAGAGGAGAGCATCTGCTGGAGGGAGAAACAATATGACGGCTTCCTCCCCAGGGAGCAGTGACTGTAAAAGACAATGAGAAAGAGACAGAGGGATGGAAACATCCAGGCTCTCTTGAAGAAACATGTAAGCATCATAACCACAGGTCCCACGGGAGAGTGTGGAGACTGAGTGGAGAGAGTGTTTTCCACAGGATTCTCAGTCTGAGTACTCATTTGATATGCGTGCCATTTATTTACCTCACATGATGCAACAGTACGGCTTCAATTCTAATTTAATATGAGAAAATGAGACACAGAACAAGGAGAGAGTAGCTCTAAGAGAAAAGTCTAATCTGTTCTAATCTCAGGATCAATCCAGCAGTTTGGAAATTGACATTTTTATATATATACTGTACTGTAGAGAGGTACATTTTGGGGGTCAAATGTCAGATGGGAGAAGAGGTTTCAACTGAGCCTTGCCACCTGGTAGTGTTTCACATAATGGCACTGCAACCGATGCACTTAAAGCAGAAGTAAGTGATCCGGTCGTTTTGGCTAACGTCTTGTCAGCCGATGGAGTTAGCAGCCCCCGCCCTCGTCATGGATCTATTGGTCCTCGTCCCTACGTCACCACATTCAGGCGCATCCCTTGGCTGCACACACAGAGAGGACTGCCCCTTTATGCCGTTCTCTCCCCTCATTGGATAAAGGTTGTAGGATACAAGGAAAGTTTTCTGCTCGGCTTACAGCAGAGCAGAGTGACTGACAGACCCGTGTTTCAGACCAAACACTCTATAGAAGTGATTGCTGTCGGAAGATACAACTATTTAAGACTTATATTAACACAAATATTCCGCTTACTTCTGCTTTAACAATCCTTTTTTTTTTTTTTTTACTGCAACAATTTTGTGTTTGTGAAAGAGAACAAAACATGCAGAAGATTGGGCCAAAAAGAAAGACAGATTGTAGTAGAAAATGACTAAATTTAGCGGACTGCTGCCTGATCTGAGCCTGTTGGAACAGCACATGCTCCACTTGAACCTCTTGCCTTCTTTGCTTTTTATGTTTTGTTTTGCTCTCATTTTGAGGACGTGCCTTGTGGTTTTCACTTCTCTCTGAAGCTCAGGAAATCCTCTCCACTTCATTTAGCAGCCACTGACAGATGAAGTTAGTGTAAAGACTGATTGACACCCACTTCCACTTTTTATTTGACTGGATACGAGGATCTCATTGCCAGGGATTGACACTGTTCTCACTTCTCTATCTTACTTCCCTTTTGTACAAGATTTGACTGGAAACAGTCCAGTACTGGCTCCCTTTAACACCTGCAGCTCAGTGTACTATAATATATGTGTGTGTGTATGTGTGTATGTGTATGGTTGAACCTGTGTTCAAAGCGGAGGAAACAGCCTATTCACTAGTTGAGCCATAATCAGACACAGCCAGCCTGCCAGCCTTTCTACGCATACTGGTGCACTGGGCTGAGGTCAGAGCAGAACATGCATGCATTTAGATGGTTTTTTATTTTATATTTTTCTTTTAGCTTTTCCAAGACTAAAAAAAGACTAAAGCAAAAAGTAGATTTATTTGCTCTAATGTTAACATGTGTGTTGAACTAACTGACTTACTACCTGCTGTGGTAAACCAGCATTACTTTCAAGGCTGGCAAGCACATCCCTGAATAACAGCATTAAGTTGTGTGGTTACAGCCAGGTTACATTTATAATTTATTCTTTAACATTCAAACCATTCACACCACAACCTCTTAATCCAATGGTGTTACATCAACAAATGCTGATGATGAGTACATGCAAATGAGTATGTAAATAAGACGAGACTTTACAGTTTTCCTAATCGTACTATAATTTACAAGCCTCACAAGCCTCACTAGCACAGAGATGAAAAAAAAAAAGCAACTCATGGAGCAAACATAAGCTTCAGTATGACTATTGCAAATCTTTCAATGACAGTTGTTCCTACATCGGCAAAGTCAGTGGTCATGTCTGAAATAAAGACCCCACTGATTCCTAAACTAAGAATGCTGATAATCAATCCTTCCCCTGTTATTGAAAACTGAACAGAAAGGAGGCACCACAGTATACTCGAGAGCATCAGGGCTCACTCGATTTTATTATGAACACTTTTCCAATAAAAAGACATACATTCAATAACCACATTTTATTTGGGCATAGACTTCGAAGGGAGTTAAACATAAAGGAAAATGTAGTCTTTATGTAAAGTGTTCTGTGGAAAGACATTAACTTGAGAATGTAAGTGATTGTACTGCAAATCAAACTGCTGCAACACTCAGCATTTTGAATTCTTGGCTTTTAAGAAACCATAAAGAATTCAAGTCCTTGTTCTTTTCAAGTTGGTGAGTGCATTAACAATAATTTGTGTAATGTCCGAGTTAAAACTGTTAGATATCTGAGGTGTGAAGAAATCTCCCTCTCTATATCTGAGTCTGTGTATCAATGGCTTTCCCTCTCAGTGGGACTCGCCACCCACAAAGGTTAATGAGCTTAAACACGGCTCAGAGTGAGCTCATTAAACAGACCACAGAGACTGGAGAGGGGAGAGGAGAGGGAGGACGGCTGAGGGGGGAATAGGAATAAGTGTGAAGGTGGATTGTTGCTGCCACTGTGGTTTGCTGTGTTGGCGTAACTGATCTACAATACAGGTGTTTGCAGTAGAGCCATGAACTGTTTTTCCTGCCCTAAAAAGTAAAAAAAAAAAAAAGAAGGCATTTCTCTGACAAAATGAGAGGAGGATTCATTCATCAGTAGGTGAAACAACATGCTGAGTGACTCAGAGGAGGTGGTTACCAGCCTACGTTGCTCTTGCTCTTCTGGCACCTCTGTCATAAGAGCAGGGGTGGATGCAGGAAGTGGAGGCGGAGGAAGTTCAATCCTAGTTCCCTTTTAAAAGTATTTGGCTGAAACTTTTAATTAATAGAACAAAAACCAGAGTAGCTGAATTAACCTTAACCACTAAAATATGACACTTTTAGGCAATATGAGTCAGTTGGCATGCATTAGGTGTATTATTGTCAGGGCTGAATATCAAAACTGATCTTGCGGTTTGGTTTGATTAAAATTGAGGCCACAGTCCAGGAGTTATTCATTTTTATTGAGTTCTTGATTCGGTTACATCAAAGAAATTCCAGGGTTGAGTGAAGCGCTTCTCAGAATTTATCTTGGGGACTAACATTACTTCCACATTTCTTCACTTCTTCAGCTGAACCCACGCCCCCACTCATTACCACTTTCCAAACTAAATGAAGTACCATAGAGCAGCCTAACCCTAAAGCTAACCCACAGACAGAGATGACTTTAAAAGCCAAGAAGAAACACTGTGAGTATGTGTTTTATGTGTGTATGATGTGAGTTAGACATTGCTGGAGGCTCATGGTCATTCACTCTTTCTTGTGATCATCATTCACTCACAGATGCTCACAGAAACTGGTGAGATGCTTTGATTAGATTTGTCGTCTCAAACTCATTTCTGATGTGGCTGACATCATGACTTGTCTTTTCATACCCGTCAAACACAATTTTTAATTAATATGTAAGATTTTGTTCTGTTGTTATCTGCAATGTTTTGTTCCTTCAAATATTCATATGAACTGGTTTCAGCAACACCAGGAGACACGGTGTTTGTAGCACTAGACACTGACTGAATGCATCTTCTGTGATTGGTTCCATGACATGACTGCCACCTTTTAGTGCGCTTCCTTTTCATGTTTGCTGAATGAGTTTGATTATTCAGCCCTTAGAATATCCTTTAATGAATACTTCATTTGGGAATACTGTGTGTGTATGTGAGAGAGAGAGAGATCTATTACCTATCGCTACGTATATTGTAATATTTGCATGAAGATTGCAGCATGAGCCACAGGAAATTGGAGAGCTTAACAATTTGACACTACACTATGAAACGTTTTTCGGTTCATTTACAGGCATACTGTTTATCCTAATTGGACATGGATTTCAAGCAATTACTGTCGCAGCAAGATAGTCTGTAACCAATTAAAACACAGACACAGACACAATGGTTCTGTTGGGGAAAAAATCTATTCTCCAATAAGCTTCATTTGAATAATATGATGGACTATTGATTCATAAATTCCACAATTGATCTTAAAATGTCATTTTTTGTAGGCACATATTGCCTAGATGTATGAAGCATTATACAAGAATAAGAACCCATGTGTTGGTACACTGTGGATCAGCACATCAGTTTGACTGCTTTTGGGCCCTATAGTAATGTCAACAGTATTACAATACACCAGTTCATGTACAATATCCAACAGTGGTTCTCTTGACGATCTCATCTGTAGGCTAGAGAAACTGGTATTGAGATCAAGTGTATTTCCTGCCCATGGACATATTTTTGACGATATTCAGCTAATTATGATTGGGAGCCGATCAGTTAGGGCATACCTTTGAATGAACCGATGTTGAATCGAATGTCATTGATTTGGAAATCACACTGAATCAGGACCTTGTGAGTCAGACAAGAATTGATTTTGGAAACAAGTGGTGATAACCAGCCCGAACAGACACATTCGTACACACAAAAACACACACGCTTGCCATTAATCAGTTTGCCCGGTGTTGTTGTGTGGAGTGCCCCTTAATTTGTTGTTGACTGTGTAATTGCACCATGGCCTGTTCAGACTCAATTACTTTTTCAATTGATTACATAGATTTTCATGATACTGCATGATGTGTGTTGTTTTCTAAACAGCTAAAGTAATCTGCAGTTTTTATTGAATTTGTATAATTCATTAAATAGAATAAATAGATAAATTTAGATTTAGTTTTTCCAGTCTCCATTTATCAGACAACTACCATCTGTTATTTCCCCTGAACAGGGTACTGTACTGTAAGTTCTTCAGCACTTTCTCTGAATGGTAGTTTCACAGAAATATACCGTACACTGTGCACTTTACTCTCTCTGTGATTCTGTGTGGTATGGATCGTGGCCAAAGAGAATGCATCATCAGCTGATTCTCTCTGGCTAAACGAAGGTCCCCAAAGTGCCAATTAGCACAGTAACCCCTGTGAGGCATTAATAAGGAATACGCACCGGCCGTTCCCTATGACTGACCCACATGTTCAGCAGCTGTGGCCATTTTTAAGCAGCATGTACACAAGGATAAAATGTTTGTTGAGCTATCAAGCAGATATTCTATTGATAAAAAGGGCTCGCTCATTAGGAGGATCCTTTTCAAGGTTGTGCTGAGCTGCAAATGAGATATTCTCTGTGTGATACTTTGACAGGATGAAGATAATTAATAGCATCATTTCTGCTCTAATATGAATTCTTTGAACTCGTTCAGCTTGAATCGCTCTATCAAAGTGGCAGACTAAAATGCTGGGAAAAGATCACAGGAACATTAATTTGAACATTCAGAAGACATCATTCAGTATTGAATGTTAGTGTCTGGGTTTTATGGACTAGCATTATGGGTTTTGACATAGTCTCATATAAAGAACAAAGTTATTCAACGTGTTTGTTAAATGAGGATTTGAATGTTACAGCTATGTTGTAAGAGAAGTGATGCAAACAAATAAACATCAATTAATATCTAGTCGACACAAGTTTTCACCTTGAACATCACCTAATTGCTGGGTAAACACACATGCGTATACCGTGACAGACGGTGACCTTCCATGTGGCTGTAGGCCGCCATTGCTGGCCGGTGGCCGCCCGCCAGGGGTCACAAGGTTTTAATGTTTACTGAAGCGTCACACAGAAAACCTGTGATGTGATGGCAGCTGACACACCTCACTGACACAAATAAACTCTAATGGCTTGGTGTCAAGTATTGTTGAGAATAGCTGCACACACACACTTGTTTATTGCCCTCTCACAGAAAAAGTTCAACATAATGTGAATGCACGTTTTTTTTTCAAATTTAATTAAAAAAACAAAACAAAACAAAAAATGTATAAACAGATTCTAGTTTTTAATTAATTCTTGTCTCCATGCAACAATATTATTATTTTTAATTGTTAGAATAAAAGTCCATCAAGCAGAAGGCTGAGTTTAAGTTTTATAATCCAATTTTACACCTGGAATTGACTGCAGATCAATTTCCAGATTTGCAATACACTAAATATAACGATAATAAACCAAGGTAACGAGAGTGTTGCTGTGGTGGCGTACAAGTGGACACAGAGAACTAATGACTCACAGTTTATTAAACTGTACATCATACGGTTAAACTTGAGATTATATAGCACCAATGTTGCCAGATATTTTTTATTATTTATATGTAATATGACACAGTGCTGCAGTGATTGATACGATGTGCTGAACTTAAACCTCATGTAATATTAAGCCATGTTGGTGGTTGAGCAGGTTTTACACTCTCCCAGAGAAAAACAAAGTACAGGAGTGCTGAATATGTCTATGAATAAAATGTAAACAGTTTTTAACATTGACATAGATTCAACTCTCTGAAGCTTTTCTTTTAAACACTCTCTGTATCTGCTCTCAAATCAAAACCGATTGAGCTGTTAAGTAAAACACACCAGGCATACAGAGCCTAACACTGCCTGAAGCACTTAACATTTTCCATGGACAGCAGACTAGATGCAGAGTTTGAAAGCTGTTTAATTAAATGAAAGGTATCATACATTTAACACTTACAGACCACAGCACAGAGTTTCTAAATCAATTCCTCCTGTTAAACTCTTGTTACTTTTTTCCACCTCTTATGATCCTCCTTGTCTGTGCAACAGTTCGACATCAGGTACGGCATCAGAGTGGGAGACGAGTGGAAAAGCTTTGTTAAGTTGAGCGAAACTCTTGCAGGAAAAAAAAATAAAACCTTACACATGTATTAGTGATCAGTCCAACATGAGCACAAAGAGCTTTTCATGACTTCATATTCCAGGCATGCTCCAGTGGGTGGAAAACAAGGAGGAATCCAACCAGGGTGCAATCAATACTAGAGCTTTTATATGTTGGTGGGTTTTTGTAGGGTAGTAATCTCTTTATGGATTCATCAGCTGTTGCCGCAAAGACAAGTCTCCTGTCGGTCCGGTGTCCATCCTGTGACCACAGTGGGACAAAGACAAAAGCAGAGATGAAGAAGAGAAGGAGGAGGAAGAAGAACAAGAGGGTGGTGCTATGATGGAGCTAAAAGCTGCAGCACAAACATCAGCACTTATTCTGGGTTCAGTTCCTAGGTGGTCCGGGGAGAGCTATAATTCAAGTCTCCTTCGACAGACTTACGATGTCGACAGCAGAGGTATTTCACTCACAGACTGAAGCTGCATGTTGACTTTGCAATAGAGGGAGCCATTAACAACCATCGACATAAGGACCACAGACTCAAGGAATCGCTCCCTGGAAAGCCGCACTTAGCTCCCCTCGCCCATTTTTCAAGAGCAGACTGAATTCTGTCATCTATAAATTTCCTCATAAAGGAGCTGTTTGTGTGTGTGCGTGTGTGTGTGTGTGTGTGTGCGCACTTGCTCTGGTGTCTCTATGCAAAGCACAGATTTAACATACACGATAATATATTCATAGGTCTATTTTACTCTCATGCATAACACAATACAGATCCTCGGGGCTTCCATTAATTAAGACCTGCTGAGCACACATTTACACACACATGCTAACATGTTCTGTAAACTGCCAGGAGAACTCTAGCAGCATTCATGTGCAGTCCAAAGAAGCCGTGTGCTTTTGTTACCGTTAGCGCAGTTAAAGCGGCCAGGGAGAGGAGAGTTCAAAGTTCTCTGATCTCTGTGGGGATGAAGAGGCTGTCATGAAAGCACCGAGAGCACCTCATCCATAATGAATACAGGGAGGGGGTGAATCGCCACGGCAAGAAAGGTTACATCGGCAAGCACAAGTTCAACAAATATCAACCTTGGACCCGATTTTGCTGTCATTTCTTACAGTACTGATTTAGTCTGGACATTACAGTTGGACTAAGGGCAGCATGGGCTCTGTGTGTATTATTGTCACCTTATCTATCATCACTGTATTTAAAATTCAGGTGCTCTCTGTTCTAATCTCCATTTGACAGTCACTTAAACAGAATTTACAGAAATATAACACAGATGTACAAATGAATGCACAGCTCCAGCCACTGCTCGTATGCAAATATTAGGAGTTGGCTCATCAAGATTAACAGCTGGTAGCATAACTCTCCAGTTGGGTGCCATTAAACCTTTTCAGAGGAGGATTAGGGATGTGTGATAAAGTAATTCAAAGCGCCAGTCAAACCTCACACGATGAATAACAATGTAGACATTGTATTATGACAAATTTACATGTTTGGTTTATTAATTTGAGGGTGGCTACAGCCAGATCTGATGATTTATTCATCAGTTTCCATTGTATTTTTTTATTGATGCAATGATTTTTAGACATGAAGCATGTATAAATATTTTTTCTTTTTTGTTGACAGGCTTATTGTTCGTATCAAAACTTCATCAGGGTTGCATGCAGTAAACAGTGAGGTGGTGACATTGCCTGACATGAAAACTCTCTGCTAATAATAACAGGTTTGTAAAATAAAACCTTACAGTAAGCTTAAGGGGAGAAAAAGAACAGTCAGTGATTGAGACAACGTGGAATAAAACTTCTATGCTGACTATTTTTTAGACTGCTATGTAACTAAACAAGACGTTAAATAATCTGCCTGTTTGTGCCAGAGCCATAATTAATAGCCATAGATCATTTTCATCATTTGATGTGATTAGTAAATCTTCCGCCATGAAATCTGACAGTGCACAAACGATGAATGACAGTTGAAACTCATTGAATTCCTTTGATTTATTGTAATGATCTTAGAAGGTGGCACCATGATAAGACTTGGCGCCTTCCCTCTGCATGTTTCATCTTGTGCTGTTGCCGCCTGCACATTTCAACTCAGACTAGTGCCTGCCGTTCCGAAAGTGGAAGGGAAATGTCAAGACTCTTTCATAACAGTAATCGGGGTTCTTTCTCAGCATTAGACTGACGTGTTAAAATGCTTAGCTTGCTGGAGCAGTGGGTGTGAGAAGAAAACTTGGCTGCAGACTAAGATTGATATTGAAGACCATTTAAAGTTGGACTAATTTTAATATCTGTATTGATTACATCTAATCACATGTACTCAATCAGTTTTCCACCGTGGCTGACTGTTTGATTCTGACTGCTCAATTACTATATATCCTATAGTGGTTTATGTGCAGTGTCTGTTTCTCACACTGATTGAAGCCGGTAATATAATCTCATCATTCCAATGCACATGATTAAACACTGTATAGCAGAGTTTCACTGAGAGAGAGTTGCTGCTTACTCATCTAGACCCACTGTTTAAATTGAAAAGGCAAAAATGAGTGTATTCTACTAAGAGTATAGTAAGTATTACAAGCACAATACATTCTAACATTCATTCAAACAAGCAAGGTTGAGGGGTTTGGTTCGCCTGAAGCTTAGTGCCTGTTTCCTAATCCAGTGTTTCCACTTACAACTGAAAGGCCTTTGCCAACTGCACTCTCCAAGCAGAGGTGCATTTTCTACCCTCATTATTTAGCCACAATTCCCCCAAAAGGTTATTATTAGCCGCAAGAAGGATGATTATGAAAATATGTTATTGTAGGGCAGGAAAGCCCTTAGGTCCTGTCAGTCAGTGGCAGGCTTGATGCTGTGCTGGCTGGAGCACTGCTCTGGGCCCACAGCTGTGTCTTGTCTGTTGTGTGTGTGTGTGTGTGTGTGTGTGTGGGTGGGGTGCACGCATGGTCCCTGGCGTGTATATTCTTAGCAAGTGTGTGTGTGTGTGTGTGTGTGTGTGTGTGTGTGTGTGTGTGTGTGTGTGTGTGTGTGTGTGTGTCAACAGTTCCCTTGATCACGCTTGTCTCCAGTATTTCTGCACTGCTCTCATGTTAATGAGTGTTTATCTGTTAGCTTGTGCGTAGCTACATGTACTGGGCTGGATTGCACACGCTTCACTTGCGGATGTGAATATACTGTATGTATTGTAGGAATGTTTCTGGGCTCTAATTTGGGTTGGAGATATTTCAGAGAGAGGGCCCGTCCGATTGGCTGTTTCTGTGCTAACATCGTCACAGGCTCTGAGGAGCAACAAGCTTGCCAGGATTCGTGTGTGACTCTCACTCAGACTACAATCTGTAATGTGCCAGTTTGCAGCACACAGTCAACAAACACTGGGCTTATATTATGTGGCACAATGAAGGAACACATGGAGGAGGCTACAGAGGGCCTGTGTGCCCATCTGCATATTGAAATTTTAGTTACTCAAACATTTCTCAGCACAGAGCTTCCTCTTGGGTTAGGATGAACTTCCGTGGGAGGGGCCAACAAGTGCTTTTCAGCGGTATTAAAGGATGAGGCTGGCATTATTAATTTTTCTTATTGTCAACAAATCCCATCAGGAGATGAGAACCAACAATGCATCAGTCTCTCGCTACTCACGACTACCTCTCTGTAGATGCCACTCAGCCCAAAGCTCATTGTTTATCACTGATCTTTCTCTAAATCTTTGAAAGTGGGTCACAAATATAGTTTCTGTGGATGTTACAGCAGAAAATAAATGGCACTGGTCAGTTTAAGAAGGGGAAATGTTACTTAGTTGAACTCTGTCAAACTGAATGGACCGGGGGAAAACCTTGCATGCACATGCTAGAATGGAGAGGCACAATTTAAAATGCTTTCAGCCCAAATAGCAAGAACACCAGCACCTGCAGCAACAATGTGCAATAAATTAACAAGCAGCCCTGGTGCAAACAGCAACAGAGTATAATAATAATGTCCCCTTAACAAATATAAAGCCATAGAAACTAATTCCAGAGTAATTGGTTTGTATGCCTCAAAGACTCAAATATAGAAATAATGGAGAGCTGTTTTCACCTGCTGCAACAACAACAACACATTCTGCCGCCATCTGGGTGAGAGCTGGACAGGAGACACAGAAGATTGTCTAATGAGTTTATGTCTGTGGAGCAAATTCCAAGAATGAATTGTCATCAATCTTGGACATTTCCTAATAATGGTGTATGAGTGGTTTAAGTTCCTCACTTCTGTATTGATTCATAAAGATGACTAGTCACAGGAATCATTTTATATTATGTAATAATACATCTGGCAGTGCTTGTTAGTAGGATCAAGCCCAAATAACCTTCATTCTCCAAATGAAAGTCAGCCAACTGTTTCCCTGTAGTCTTTGTGCTGAGCTAGGTTAGCTGCTCCATTTTAATTGCTAGCCATGTAGTTTAATGATCTCTATTATATGGACAATAAAGAAACAGATGCTTTTGTAGTGACGGAGGCTTTACTCGCCTGTAGTCAAAACTTGTCTTTGTTAAACATTCCTTCATGAAACTAAATCTTAAACGACTTTGCTACTGTGCAGCAGCATTGATCAGTGTGTTTGGTTGTCTGAAGTTCTTCCCCAGTGACTGTCTCTCTGGTAACTACAGTTTATCTTAACCAATGAGATCATTACTGCCTCAGAAATAGCTTTGTCTCAGAGAAATCTTTGTAGAATTACAACTCGGCTCTGAAAAACATTTTGTGATATAAAATTATTTTTAGCTTTTCATGCTGTTCACTGGAGCTCAGAATGCATGTGTCTGTTTGTACTCCCCACTGTGTGCACTGCACCATCTGTTTGCATTATATCAGACATCCTGTCATCTCTTGGAAACTTGGGAAGTCGGTTGGACGCTGTCAGATGGTTGGATGTGTCTGCAACTAGACAGATTCCTACACATTTGTTTTATGGCAATCTGAAGAAACCAAAGTGAGTGCAACACATTCCTTCTTTTTCATCTTTATCATTTATGATTTGTCCTGTCTTCAAAGCAGCTTATACTGTACCCTATACTCCCCCAACATACAAAACAGAGTGTAATTCACTCCTTCATACACAGTTTGGCAAATGAAGATGTAAACAGTGAGAACCAAGATGACATAAAAACCCTCAGATGCTCAAAATTCATTTGTACAGATGGGTTGCAAGTGTTTTAACTGAATGTCAAGCCTCATAGCTTCGTCTTCCAACTCTAATTTGCCACATAAGTAATCTGCTCCTGCGCTTCAGTGCCAAGTGAGATGATTGAGTAGCTGTAATGATTTGTTCACATTCCACAGTTGGAAATCAAAAGCTGCGAAGGCTTGTTAAGTAACAGCAGTAAAAGACACAGCCAGTGGCACAAAGAGCAGCTTTTAGACGTGTGGTTCTTGAGAACTATAATTTCATTTTCCTCTTGATTGTCGTTCATGTTCATTATTCCAGGTGTATGTGTGAAATCTGTGTCTGGTATGTGAGTTAACACTGTTGATATTGTGACAGAGACGACTTTGTGTATACTTTTGATGTCACAGACAATAACCATTTCATTATTGTAACTTGTGACGAAGACATTCTTGTGAAATCCACCTCTCATTTAGTTCATGTTCATTCATGTTCTGTGGGAATTTCTCAGTCGGTTTCTTTGCAGCCACAGACTACTGAAAAGGGCCTTTCTGCCATGTAACTGAAGGCATGGAGTGGTTACAGATTGGTTTGTGTTTTGTGACTTGTCCGCATGGCCAGCTGCATGAAGCAGTCCGGAGGCTGCATCGCTGCTGTTGCCGTGGCTGCTGCTGCTTGGTAATGAGCCTCTGGCACTGAGCTGCTGTCAGTCTGGCAGACAGACAGGCCTTCGCCCTGGTCACTGCTGCCTCATGCCATGTCGGCCCCTGCACTGAGAGGGAGACAGGGGACAGGGGAAGGTCATACACTCTCTGGCCTACTGACTGGCTTACTGTTTAACTGTTTGACAGATTCACTTGGTTTCTGGGTTTTGCTGCCTCCAGACTGGATATGACAGGTTGATTCAAGTCTTTTTCAATGCAAAAATGCACGAGTGAATATAAAATCAGATGTGTGGGGTGTGACGTGTTCCTCATGAGGCAAAATTGAAAATGATCCATGAGTCAACGCCTTGCTTTCTGTCCAAACTAAACTGGATGAGGCTTCTTTGTCCAGACGTGGCTTAAAATGAATTTCAAGAGCAGAGTTTCCATCCTCGTCTTCAAACGTCAACCAGACCCACATGAGAACTGGAGCCTAGTGGATCTGATGAATGTCAAGGTTGGGTCTGGGCTTTGTACAGTCTACTGTGTGCTGTAGGAAGTTAAAACATTAAACTGCAGAGCATAGGGACCACTAAAGTAATCCCGTCCTATTGACTAATAAGGTTTTAAACAACCATCTGTGATAATCTACTAAGTTTCCACTAATGTGAACCATATGGAGCCATAAATCCTGGCTGAGATACTCAGCCTTATTTGGTGCTGCATATTTGCTGACAACATACTACAGCATTGACAAGACACTCCACAGTACAGTGCCTCCACATCCACACTTCTCAGATCATTATGCACCCATGTAAACAGACTCGTCCAAGTAGAAATACTGCACGACGGGCTGACCTCAGATCTGTCATTAAACAGGGCTCTGCCTACAAAGCCGAACCCCCACCTCTGCTTAATTATGCATGTGGGCTGAGCAATCAGTCTCCCTGTATGGTACTGTACACTTTATCGTGCTGCTTCCTTGAGCTTTGCAAGCTGATTATGGAGCTTTGGCAATCCAAGCACTTTGAATTATTTAAATCTCTGTTAAGCCTGCCGTACATATATCAATGGAAGAAATGGATTAGGGTTGACATGTTTTTCCTCTGGCTTTGCCCCCCACTTGCCTTTTCCTCCGAACCCTCAAACGCTCCATGCGAATCATAACACAGTGCCTTTCAAGGAAATGGCAATTTTTCTAATTCCCCATTGAAGCGTGTTTCACAGTGGATGTTGCTTTTAGCCGTATTGGGTCTGAGATTACGCTGCTGGATTAAGGATTGTTTTTTGTGCAGAGTTCTCAGTCAGTAAAAAGGTCCAGCGTGAGACATGGAGAGGGCTTTTGTGCTCCCAGAAGGGCCCACCCCGGAGAGCAGGGATTGTCCAGGGGAGGCCTTCACGTGGGTGGGCTGTGGAGAAGTGATGGATCCCCTTTTCACACAATTCCCCAGAAGAGAACACACAATCAATATCCTGCTGTCTGCCGCCAGTGCCAATAAATGAAAACACAGTGGCGTAAAGAGATGAATAAATAAAGTGAGGCACTCTTTTTTACATTAGGGGCGGGATCGTACACAAAGCCGCGCAGATACTACATTTAGAAAGGCTATAATAGTCTCTCCGTCTCTCAGCGGGACGCTTGCTGCAAATTTATGTTTGCAGCAAACACATTTGTTCACAGGCTGCAAAACAGGCAGTATTTATTCAGCGAAGTGCGAGCTGGGTCCGATTTGTATAAATGTTTCAATTAGGCCTTGTGAAAATCAATGCCGTAATATTTCCTCAGCGCTCCCGCTGTCTGAGATCTGCTGCCGTTGACAGCTGCAGCTTAGGTGTCAAGATCGGGTGTTAAATTTGTAGATGGGTCTTTTTCCTGTCAGCTGACATGAAATTACAGCTGGGGGTAATAGTACAGAGGAGCTGTCTGTCAGGTGGGAAAGAGAGGGAGAAAGAGAGGCCAGAGGAGAGCGACGTGCCCATCAGCGTGGATGAGTGACAGGGGATGAGAGAAACTCTTCAATCCACTCCCGGGCCGCCACAGAAATGAATTCACATCTCCTCAATTGCACTATTACTGGAGAGAGAGAGTGTAAAGGAAAAGGCTTTCTGTGCTTTTTATGCAGTCAGAAACTAGAAGTGGGGCTTGTTGTGTTTTACTTAGACTTAAGTGCTTCATGAGGACGATAACGCTGCATGTCTATTCAGTTGTATGACTATGCTAATCTCATAAATGAGATATCCCTTGTGGTAAAGAGAGTCTGGCAATCACTGAATTCACACACATGCACTCAGATCTGATTGCCAACAAAGAGACTCTACAGTCTCCTCAGCATTAGCTCTCCACCTTCTTCCTGTTACACACGGTGTATCTGCACCTGTCGTATGCTAATGAAAGAAGAGACAGTGTAGATAACAGTCGTTGGGATTTTTCCCAGTGTTGACATTTTGCGCAAGAATCTTAGGATGTGTTATTGGCAGGGGTGTGGCCGACACAGTGCAAAGATGCAGAAGTTATTTGGTTTCTGTCGCCTCCATTAGAAGCCCCAATTCCAGCGCATAAAATGAAGTCATTTCTCTGCCGTCGCTGGCAGACTGCCCAAAGCCACTGACGGTTTTCTGTCCTTTTTTCCGCCACGAAGCTCTGACAAGTGACAGGTGATCTATGGCTGCTTGAAGTCTGGGATCTTAATCTGAAACAAGCTTAGCCGTGGCTCGCGAAATGAGAATTGATAATCAAATGATGCTGAATGAGGGGGCCTGTCAGTACATTGTAAGGGAGCTGACGGATTTAGTTAAGGGAGAAGGAAGGCATGGCGGATGAATTTTGGCAGGATAAAGAATTGCTCAGCGCAGAGAGAGAAGCTAATCCCCCTCCAGCTATTTCCGATTTTCTTTGAGTGTTTACATGTTGGTAGTGTTCTAGACGGATAAGTGAAGGGAAGCCGAGCACATTATGATCAGGTCTTTGTGAAGCACTTCTGGATAGGTTAATTCTTTGTTAACCTAACCTCAAGGCCTGTCTGATCTGTAACATTAAAGATTGTTGAGTTCAGCGATAGCAGTGAGAGACGCAGATTTTATGTGACCGAGGTCGTGATCTGGGGTCAAACCCATTATGTTGTATTTAAGTGGTTTGTGTTTTAGCCACCTTTGCCAGACAGTCCCCACACTAACGCTTGTCTTTGCTGGTCCTTGTAGACCGTTTTCAGTGCGCTGGGAGTATTCATTAAAATTCCTCATACTGTGTATAATGCACTGATTCATAACCACAGTGCCTTTAATACCAGGGAGACCATTCAAGTGCCTTTTTATGTAAAGGAGAAAATGTACTCTGCTTTATAGGCAAACTCTCCACATCATAAATTAAGTGTAAATACTCATCAAAGAAAAATTAAATCGGCATTTGGAGTGATTCAAGTGATTATTATTGCTGGGGGTCAAAGAGAGTGCTGGAAACTGTAATGAAAGATTAGATGTGTAAATGTTTTCCCACCAGGAAAATGAGACGAGACATAACAGAAAGTAACAATTGGAGACATACACCATGACAAAAGGCATTACAGGTTGCATTATCAGATAAATACAACACAGTAGATGAAAAACATATGAATGGACATTCTTGTATTCTTGCGAGATTACAGCTTGAACACACTTCTGTTGAACAGCCAGTGTTCCAGTCACACTGATTCAGACATTAGTGTTCGCAATGTTAGCAATGTAAACATGTAATCAAAACAAAACCGCAGTGACTAACTACAGAAACATGCAGGCAACAGTCTCAACACTACATCCAGCTGTACAGGGTAAACTTGTTAACATTGGCTGTGGATGGATTCATTAATATTGACTATTGTTTGTGTTTGGTGCTTGAATTGTAAAGTATTCCCTAAACTCAGTACATCATTATTATTCCAGGACAGACAGAATACAGCTTTTGAAAACTGTTCTACAATGACTTGACTTACAAGAATCAATTACATTTTCATTCAAAAGATTAGAGCTGAATTAGGTGGCAGAACAAACACCACACTCACAGTCACAGTGGTGTAATTTGCCATGAATAGTGGACGTGTGTCTCCTGATGTCTGATGTCTCTCTTGGTTTTTACTTACATGCTGGCTGTAATGCTCATGAGTGTGGTTAACGACACCCTCAGCTGTCTCATGTTGCATTACGACACTCAGAAGACGCTCATGAGTCATGACACTGTGGATATTATGACTTCCAAGGTGATACGATATGACAGCTCTTACCGCCACAGATATTTTTGCTTTTCTTGGACCAGGTCTCACAGTGCTTTTTAGTGTCATGCTAGCTCACTGAAGAGAGTTGTGCAGCAGCCAGGGAATTGATTGGAAGCCCTGAGTGCAGTTTTGTAAAATTACTCCTGAAGCTCGTAAAATCGCTCAAACTCCAGTTGAGAATGGAAACTCTCTTGAAACGTTGTTCGTGATATTTGTGGGAAGCTTTCTCCCAACTCTGTCAGAGTTCCGACCTCTCTTTCTTTTGGCAATGAACCCCTCATTGAGGTCAAAAATTCCCCATGAAATCCCTGTTTATACTGTTTTTACTGTGTTTTAAAGGCTACGGTGGTTTACAGGATATTAATACAATACTCCAGTTCTCAGTGGAGCAGAAATCATGGTCTGTCATTTCACTGTTTTAAAGACTTTTTGTGTGGGGACAAGTGGTGTAGTGTTGTAGTTTGTGAGGTTTCAAATCGGCTGGAATGAGTTCTCTTTTTTTACTATAGGCTTTACTTAAGGGCATTTTCCCAAAAATCAAGTTTCAAACTCACATCCATCAATATTTATCTGTAAAATAGACTTACACTATAATGCTACAGCTATTATACTTTTCTAAAAAAGAGATGATTTGTGTTGTGTATGCTTCAAGACTCTGGAAGAGTGGTTTCCATAACGGCATCATCACCCTCCATGGCGTGTCACCAACTGGACCACGTTACAGCTGTCGGCTTTGTTTTCCTTTCCACATACTGTAGAACTGTCACATGTTACTGATTTAAGCTGCCTGTGACTTATATTACCAATGAGCGCTGTGGAAGCTGGTCAGCCTTCATGTTCCATTCACCCATCGGCTGCACTGCTTATCCATGCAGAGTTTCAGGAGCAGGAGCCAATCCCAACAGGCACAGGGTGAGGACGGGATACACCCTGAACAGGTCACCAGTCCATCACATAGAGACAAGCAACACTGACATGCTCACACTGGAGTCACTGTTGAACCCAATGTGCTGTGAGAAGAGCCAGAGAGAGCCTATAGAAGAACACACCATGTTGATGTGTTATTGGTACAACACATTTATTCTTTTCACTTGACTTTAGGTTGTGTTCAATATTCTTAATTTAATGAATGAATGAATTATCAAAATAATGGGTTGAATTGGGGGCAGTACGGGGAGCGATTAGGGGAAGCTCTAAAAATGTGTTCACTGTTGTGTCACAGAATATATTTAATTCTTCTTTACATTATATTGCATGAAATTTAAAAATTGCTAAATGATAAATACAAAGTCATTATTGTTATTTATTAATGTAATAATAATTTCAACATTGTGTTTTTATTTGCTCATTCCATTTTCCGATCAGCTCTCCCCATTGATTAACACAGCACCTCAACTCAATTCACATTAAGCCTGTTATTGGCCATAGTGCTGCAGACTTGTATGTTTGTGTATGTTGTATGTGAAATAGTGGTGCACGCTGGAAAATAGGGCTCCCACAAAAGCCACAGTGTAATTCAAGTCCTGATTAACAACACTAACAAGTCTGAAATTAAACATAGGCCAAAGGTAAACATGTATGTACAGTATATGTGTGTGTGTGCAAGGCAGATTGTCAGTTGTTTAATTATTGTTTGAAGTCAGTATGCACTTGCCATTATCATTACAACTAGTACAGTTCCCTTGTGTTTCTGCTTTCCTGAACAGATAGATATAATGATAAAAGAAGACTTTTATTACTGTCTGTCAAGTGAGGCCGTAGATTTATATTACTGATATAATCTTCATATGAAGTGTTACCTGAGATAGTTATATTGCTCGGTGCAGAGACGGCGAGTGCAGTTCACTACCATTATCTCCCCCATCATTCCCTTCCCCTGAAGTACCTGCCTTTATCAGACGACTGGCTACGCCGCCGTCCTCCTCTGCAGTGTCGTTAACAGCACCCCTGTGAATGCCCGATCAATCCACCAGGGCTCGGAGGCTATCCCTGCTAATGGCTAATGAAAGGTGTAATTACAGCAGGTCAGAGGAGGCATTCAGACACAGAGGAGAGACACGGTGACGAGTTCATTTAGATCATTAGAGCTGAAATGTGTCTGCCTCGTTAGGCTGCAAGTCACCCGCATTATCCCGATGATCTTCCTTTGTTTCTATTAGACTGAGTGGGTGGCATTTGATGGTGCAGTAGATTGTGGAGTTATGAGTGGAGAAAGGTGAGTTGATTTAATTAAAGGGAGTCTAGAGTGGAACAGAATTGAATAGGAACGAATTAGAATGAATTTAGGAGTTACATTGATAGTGGGAGTGTTTTTTCAAAATGTTCTACATTAATCGGTTCCTCTTTCTTACACCTTGTAGAAAGACATTTATCTCTGCTTAGTGCTTTTCACCGCTGATCTAGTGATAAAGATGTTTAAATACTCATATTTCTTGTTGGTCTCCAACAAGGGTTGCACTTAGCAGCGATTTCAAAGCGCTGCTAATAGCAGGAACACCTTGCCTCTGAAGGCCTCTGGAAATAGACCTGCAGCTGTATTTTTAGGTGGCTATTAATACCTCCAGCTAATTCATTTCAGCTCTCCAGGCACCTAGCTTGGCCTCTCAATTATGGATGAGGGGAAAGTCATTGGATTCTCGGCGCTGAGAGGAAGCTGACAGTAGTGACAGGACGCTCTCGCAGACACATGACAAACAGGGACAGCTGAAGGACGAGCAAGAGGGTGAGGGGAGATCTGTGGCGCAGTTAAAAAGCCTGAGTTGTGTTTGAATAATTATCACAGCTAGGAAAAAAATTACAATTTTCAGGTTGATTTTGAAAGATAGAACAATGTGTACGATAAAAGGACAGCAAGAGAGACACCATGGTCAGTAGGTCACAGTGTTTTAGTCAGGATCATCAGGTGGACATTCAGTATTAAACCGTGTTTGTCACAACATCAGTCATTCCTGTGTGTCTACTGATATCAGGTCATTATGATATTAATGTGATGCACTTGATGTGTAACTGAGGGATTCTCACTACTGTATACTATCTGCTAGCATAATAAGAATCACATGTGCCGGTGCTTATCTTACACTAGACCAACGTATTCCTCTAGCACATTTATATTTGTTTATTTCAGATGTTCTGTATTTGGGTAAAATACAGATGAAATGTGTGTTTGAGCATGAGCATAGACCTCTGTTAGCTGTTCTCTGGTCCAGAACGATCAATCCATCTGAAGCTGTGCATTTCCTTTCAGTATCTACTAATCATAAACACTTTTGCCAATGTAAAAAGAACTACTAAAATATCACATGGAAGTATTCAGACCCTTTGCTATGACGCTTTCAGGCACCTTCCATTTCTTTTGTTCATCTTTGAGATGTTCCCAAAAGGAGACTGCTCAGACTTAGAGGAAGGTGGAAAAACAGGTCCAGATCAGGCAGGAGTGGCCCAGGGACAACTCCCATGAATGTCCTTGTGTGTCACAGACAGAACCTGACTTGAACCCAGTCGACCATCTCAAGAGAGACCTGAAAACGGCCATCTCCGTCCAAACTGACAGAGCTTGAGAGGATCTGCAGAAAATCCTCAAATCCAGGTGTGCAAAGCCTGTTACCAAAGAGGACTTGAGGCTGTATCGACTGCCAAAGACGTTTCAACCAAGCACTGAGTTTGAAAGGGTTTGAATGCAGTATGTATCACAATCTCATATGTACGGTAACAGACATTCATATTACACATGCCAAGTTCTTTTCCTGAAATCATGTAACAACAAGGAGTGTAGCTTGTTTCATTCTGTCTGCTTTTGATGAATATTTAAAGCTCCAGACTTCACAGAGCAGTTTTATGTTTCTGTAACTTCAAACCAAATCAGAGGGGGGGGTTATATTTACTCTAAATTCACTTTCATCTCCTCTGCCTTATGAGCAACACAAAGGCACAAGAAGAGTATGGAAAGCTAAGAACTAAATAATGCTGCCTCTCGCTCTTAGTCTGTCTCTCTCTCTCCTGGGAAAGAATTGGCCACAGATGAACCACCTTACATTTTTCAGAAAGACTAAATCCCTCTGAACATTTTCTCAGCTGGGCTCCTCCTGGTTTCTCCAGCAACATATTCATTACTCTTGTGAGCGACAAGGAGAGCGTGCGGGTAAATTGGGTTTAGCTCCTGACCTTTGGAGTTTGATTAATGGCCAGTCTGTTCTGCAGCTCCAGCAGAGGTCCAGGGAGCTGCTGGGTGTTGGAGGGTTGAAGTGACAGGATAAAAAACCCGGCACAAACCCATACGTCCTCCTTCCAGTTATTCATCTTGAACTTAAAGGGCCGGACCTAGTCAAGGGCCACCGACCCGATCTGAAAGATTGCCTCGGCCTTTAGAATACATCAAACCGGCCAACAAGGCTTTGGTAGTATTTTTATACACATACGCTTTAAATCTATGACATGTTTCAGACGGGTGCTTGTTTCCCGGTGTGATCCAGTTTATCTGAGTGACAAATCGAGTGTTAGACCTCAGTGGTATCTCCTCTAAGCTTTTTGACGGCCACAGATTATTTTTGCACGACATGTTAGATGTTTGATCTCCATTTAAAAGATGTTGTTTGTGGTGTTTGCTTTTCTTCTGTAGGTGTTCAGGGACACACAAACATCAGAGCTTGACTGGCGCAGAAATGTGATTAGCGATGGTCCAATTTCCAAATCGAATCCACCTGACAGCATAAACCAGAGAAAGGCAGCGGGCCCCCTTAAATAACCCTGCTTGGCTTCAAATTGTATCTGCCACACATAAGGAATCAGAGACCGAGAGCCAGATAATCAGGTTTGCTTCCTCTGCCCTCCTATTATGACAAATTAAAGAGGTCTGGAAGCCATATTTTTCCGAGCAGCAGGTTCTTAGCTTGTTATTAGCTAACAGACTGACAAATTGATTAGTATCGATCGCAGCCAAAGCTTTGCAGCACTCTGCCTCGTCTGTGGTATTCTACAAGGACCTGCTGGAAAGGTCATAGCATATTCAGAGCAGACTAAAGGATTTTGTGTGGCTTTGGGGCCAAGGTGGAGAATCTAAGCAAAGATGTCATGGACTGTTGGCTAAAGCAGTAAAAGAGAAAAACAAGCAGTTTAAGCGCTAAGTGCAGTAAATGCAGTTGAAATTCTCCTGGCAGTATCGATGTATACATTCAGCAGCTCATTGTGCGAACTAACGATTTTGTATTTAGGTGGTTTTCGCTGCTTTCCCCTCTGAAGAATCGAACCAGTGATAACACAGCACAGTCTGTAGCATTTACAGCCGCGGCCAGTGTAAAGAGGATGCATCAATATCACACAGTGTATGGTGTGAATTTTGTCCTCTATGTGTCTTATTTTGGAATCATACATGTTGAAACGCTGTTGCTTCAAACCAAAAGCCTTCCTCCTTTCTGTGGTGCAGAGCCTTTGTCTGTCGTGTGACATTGTCCTTGTCTTGTCAGTTGCTTGATGGACAGTCTGTCTTTTGACAGAGGTCAGTAGTGTGTTTGCTTTAGGTTTGCTGTAGTGTGCAGACGGGTTCAGGACTAATGTTTCAGCCACATTGATGCATTTCATTCCACAAAAAACAGCCAGAGGAAAGGACCTTCAAGAAATGAAAGTTAGGGGCCTAAACTTTCTTGTGTGCAGTACACCCCAGATGTTCTTGTTGTTTGTTCTTTGGAAAGTTTTAAGTACCCTGTCAGCAACCAGGGTTTTGCTGGATTACATATTACATGGATGTCACAGCTATTTGTAGAGGACATCAGTGTGCAATGTAGCATGAAGACATATCAGATAGTATAAATGTTTACATGCAGCTGGTGTTGTGAATGTGTTGCTGGTGCAGCTATTCTGTCAAACGCCTCCCCAGATTGAATTCCTACTAAGTTGTTGTACAGAAAATGCTCCTAAGAGATTTATGGGGGGGAACAACCATCCGTGCTGATGAGATACAAAACTCCAGGTCGCTTGTTGTGCAGTGGGAGATTCACACAACACACACACACACACACACAGCAGAAATAGCAGCGCTGGCTTGTTGCAGGTGCAGCTTTCATTGAGCTGATGATGAGGTTCGCTGGGCAGGTTAAAAAAAACTAGAGAGGCATTTTGGACTAGGTTGGGCTTCGTGTGTTTTTTTTTTTTTTAAATATCCTCCACGGTTGTCATGGTAACAGCAGCAGCAGCAGGTCATTTTAGGATGCCGTCTCTGGCCAGAAAAGCATCTCCAGGGCTTGGTGTAATACAAGAGCTGGGAAGGGGAATATCGAGGAACATAAACACACAGAAGGAAGCAGAGGGATGCAGAGTGGAGGGAGGCTAAACTACGTATGAATGGCCATTTTCTGCCATCATTACCATTTATGACACACAATCTGAGTTTTATGAGTGAGCAATCATAACGTGTGCTGCAGTGAATGTCTGTTTGCGTTTGTTTATGTGTGTGTGTGTGAGAGAGAGACACACACAGCAGAGGAAATAACAATAAGAAGAAAGGAGATATTAAACTCAAATTAAAACTGATGCATGAGGCCATCATGTAATATTTGAAATTTTATTTTACAAATTTAGACCAGGCATGCTCCTCTAGTCCTCTTTAAAAGGATTTCTCAGAAAATGTCTCTATCTCTCTTAAAAAAAGCCTTCATAAATAAAAGGTTGTTTTCTCCTCACATGATTCAAAATATGTTTTCTAATATTTCCTTGGGGAGCACTTGACGGACTAATTACCATTGCATCAAGGGCAGATTCTGTCTCCAATACACTTGTTTCCTTGCACTTACAAGTTGTGTTCATTTGAACTTTGCCAACAGCAGCAATTCAGATGAAATGTAAAACGAGCTTGGACCGACAAATGTAAGAAACTGTTCCAGAGTGGGCGAATGCAGCTGAGCACACATTTTGCCCCTGGTTAGACAACAAATTAATGTCAAATAATTCAGCAATTGGATTGATTGCCTTGAAATTTTGTGCAAACATTTGTGATCCTCAGAGGATGAATCTGATTAATATTGATGTCATTTTAACCAGCACAAGGCCAAAGACCTGCAAAACGAATGGCATTCAATCAGCACAGCCTTACAGAGTCAGTCCAATTACTACTTTCTAAGAGAGATATATAATAAGTTGTGACCGTGAACACAGAGTCTGTAATTAAGAGTAATCATTCTTACATCAGTCAAGTGTTACTGAAACGGTGTGATGTTGATGTGACAGCTGTGTATAGGCGCTGCACTGTTTCCTGTATGGCTGTCAGAACGTGAAGCTTAGCTTACAGACCTCTGTCAATGGATGATGTGTTGCTCACCTTGACTTTGATTTAATTCCCTGGTATATTTCATTCCAACAATGACATAATAAGCAGGCGCCCGTGCTGTCAGTGATTGTCAGCCCAACATAAAGCTTGTGGACATGGCCATATCCTCTGGAGGTGTCAGGAGCTGGTTTCTTCTTATTGTCCCAGTGATTTCATGCCATATTCAATTTGGCTGCAGGTCAACTATTACAGAACCTTTTCCCACATTCAGCACAATGTAACGAAAAGAATAATGGAAAGTGAATTGTTAGGTGGTGATTAAAGCCAGGCCTTCCACACCAATAATGTATTCCTTCTTGTTTTCAGCTGCACTGCTAATCTTAAAATAACCACGCTCTCTCTCTGGGCCACATTCTCTCTCTGGCTATGCACCACTGGCAGTAGGAATACAGTAGATCCCAGTGTCAGAAAATGACCACTAACAGCACAAGACATCCCACTGCTATTTGAAGTCTGGACTGCAGCAGTTAGTTGTATCATAGTATAAAGCTGTCTCTTTTTGTTTGTATGAGTGATTATGAAGCCTTTAGTAACCACCCTAATGTTCACCATCACTGATCATCAGCATTAATCATAATGGAACTCCTATAGACTTTAATGCAGCCGGATGAAGAGATAAGTCCTTCTACAAATTGTTGTTAAACCCTTAGAGGAGATTATCCTTGTAAATCTGTCACCCGTAATACCATCAGTCTCCTCAGCTTGTTCTCACACCACATCACAATAGTAAACACAAGTAATCCTAAAACACCAAGGAAGAGTTTGTTAATCCTTATCACAATATTTACAGAGAAATTCTCTCATACTGAAATCCATCATCTAGTGCTAACTATTCCTTAAGATAAGAGGATACAGTAAGAAAAAGAAGAGATTAAGATAGGTAAAAAAAAAAAAAGGAGCAGCATGTATGAAACAGTATAAATCTGACAATTCCCTTGTTAAGACATAAAACATGTTGAAATCTAGATTAGGAAGCATAATAATGTTGCACGCAGACAGAGTTCAGCACCTCTGAAGTTCATATTTGGTCTTTCTGCGAAGCTGTTCATCTCAGTTTCTGCTGAGCTGAAAAGCAGAGATTGTAGGTGTAGGTGGTTTAGACAAATCTGGGAGCTGCTACTGTAGAGAGTCGGTGATGATGGAAAAACTTTGAAGAGCTGTGGTGATTTTACAGGGCTGTGGGGACACTTTCCAATTCACAGCCGAATGCCTGACATTCAAATAAAACACATTTGACTGTGATACCTCAAAGAAAACTTTTACAAGCTCACTGAGTCGGTCAGTGTTTCAGTGCGGGTGGTCTGAGTCCAGAGAGCGTCGTGTCATAATGTTGTTGATTCAAATTGGGCGATCACTGTCCTGAACACAAGGCTAGAACAATGTAAATGTGGCTTTGAGATCACCACACACAGGATATCAGAGATGAGAATAAAAACATTTGTGTTTGATCTTCAGATGTTGAAGTCCAAACTCAGAAACATCTCTGAAAATATTAAAGCTAAGATTTTTAGATGTGAAGAATGATCATGGGACTTTATGTTCTTGTCTTCACACTGTTTGTCTGGACATTAAGTCCAGCCACTGTGTTCTTCTGTCAGAAAACCTTGAGCTAAAGACTAATGCCTGTTGGAATGGTGTGTTAAGTTTTAACAGGTGTACAAACGACATCATGTGGACGTCTCAGTCAAGGAGACTACGGCAATTAACTGCTGTATAACCAACAAAGTGAAGTGTGTATTTGTTTTGCCAGACTCATTGGTGATACCTGGCATGAAATCAAGGGATAAAACGCATAATGGGAACTAAATTCTGCATAGCATCAGATACTCAGTATATTCACCTTTATTCACCAGACGTGTATAGTTAATGAGTGTGTTTAATTACGTGTTTTTAAAAAAGCCAGCTGGCCTGTAGGGATGCCGTGGCGCTGTGAGCTCTCCTGCTCCCTGAGGTTGCTGCTGTCAGTCAAGTGGACTGACGGAGGAACACTGACTGTATGCTCATCATAGACAGGCCAGCAGTCTGCAACAGAAGGGGAGTCAATCACACCTGGCTCCAGCTCTCTACATACACTCAGAGTGAAGAGAGGAGACACATACAACAGAGGCTCATTGACAAACATGCTGCCAAAAACAGCACTGAGTAGATTCTGACTTTTCAGGGATAGGACATGAATTAAAAATGTATTATTGGCTGAGCAGAGTCATCCACTATACAGAGTGTCAGATTCCACAACTGATCAATACTTAAAGGGTTCTCAAGGAAGCCTTTAATCTATATTGACTGTAATATTTGGACTGAGCTCAATGCTGGAATGAGTCTAGCAATGTGCTGGTCACTGCGGTGGTGTGGTCACACCCCTAACCCGACAGTGATTCTAATGGCCATCACGCTCTGGGGCTCATGACTGAAACTGAGCAGTTTGGCTCTGAAAACAATTATTGGACATTTAGACAAATGGTGAGGCCAATCGATAGACCAATCAATAGATTGTCATCAGGCTGAGCTCAGGCAGACCAATACACTTTATGAAAAAAACAATACCCAAATCAGAATTTGGCAAATCCATTCTCATTGGCCTGTTTAAAGAGGAACTATGCAAGATGTGTTATCTTAATTAAACAGCTTCGGAGCAACTGTGATAGTAAAGTGACTTGTTACAGGGAGAAAGGAGGCTCTCTCCCTTTCACCTCAGGTCTCTTGGCTGAAAACCAACCTTGCCTCCGACCTGGTGTCCCAGATCTCATCTCGGGAGAAACATCGACCGTTTTACGGCACTACGACAAAAAAACACAGAGTAATTAAGTAATCTTTTGTTAAAGGTGTTCAGAAATGGCCGTTTGTCCTGTTTAGTAATGAAAACAAATTTGATTGGCCGTTATCGAGTGGGCAGGATATTCAATGTTTAGGGCGGGACAGGGCGGGACGGGGCGGGCGTGTGCGAGTGCGCACGAGTGTGTTTAGCTAACGTAGCTAACTGTTAGCTAGTAGGCTTGCTAACTGAGTTAGCTAGGCTAAGTGATGGAGGAGGAGAGTGGAGTGTGGACGGAGGAGAGTTCTGTGTCGGTGGTGGTGGACGAGTCTCCTCCATCGTACCCCTCCTTTTTCTCAGACATTTGATTGACGGATGATGGATCCTGATATCATTGGCTGATGAATCGTGAGCAACGTGACGCATAATTTGCGCGTCTTCATTATCCAAAGCGGGGAAAAAATACCCCGCTTTAAACCTGGATTTACTCGAAAATAATTTTTTGCACAAAGTTTGGACTAAATCGTCTGATAGATGAGTGATTAGACATTTTGAGACCTTTAGTGGGATCAAATAAAATTTTCTTTTCTGTACACCTTTAACATTACCCACCTCGGTAGACATCGCTCCACATATTGCTTTCTCAGCTTCGTTGAAAACAAATGCCCATGTCCTGGGTGTGAGGGAGGAGGGTTAGCTGAGAGTTTTTACTACAGGGAAAATATGCACTCAAAACTGTAGGGAGAGCTCCATAGAGAAAAACGGACTTGCATAGTTCCCCTTTAAGTCAAAAAATAGATTTAGTTACCTCACGTGAAACCCCTGCAACAACCGCCAAGTATCATATTTTATTAACTACTGTAGAAAGCATCAGACAATCACATGATATGAATGAAACGTGTGGGCCAGAGAGTGTGATGAGAAGGTGGACGTGCCAGCATCCAGACAGAGAGGAGCGGTCTCAGTGTGGATGAATAAGTGAACGTCCCTGGAGACTTCTCAAGGTCACCCAGAGTTGTGTCGCAGCTTTAAACTGAGACCAGCTGCTGCTGCTCAGGCCAAATCTGGCCAACAAGGCTTTCTCTCTCTCTCTCTCTCTCTCTCTCTCTCTCTCTCTCTCCTACTCTGTGTATGTGTCTCTCTGTGTGTGTTTGTGTTTGTGTGTGTGTGTGTGTATGTGTGCACCACTTTTTTTCTTTTCCCACTGCAAAACAAACAAATCTGTAGAGTCAGTTCCCAGACTCATTACCTCCAATCGTATTGGTCTCCATGGGTCAGCAACTATTATCTCGTTGGTAAAACATTTTTTACAGCACATACTCGATGTGTGGAGTTTAAAAAAAATTGGGGGCACAAAGAGCAATCTAGGACATAGTTGCAAATTATAAATAAACACTGAACCAGCATTCTGCAAGTCACATTTGAGTTTCTGTAAATATTGAGTCAGCACTGCCCTTTGTATTTACTGTAGTAGGGTGCGTGTGAGTGAAAGATAGGCTGGCCGCCTCACAACTGCCTCCAGAGGATGTTTCCACTAAACACCACTGAAATCTGTAGAATATGCTTGTTCAGTTTTCAGGTTTGTCTGACGTCAGTGGTCAACGCTGCGTTTATCTGTCACCTCTGTTTTTCACCACCAACCTCAATTTCAACACTCAAAAAATAAACACAGCATCACTTTTAGCTCAATTAACCTTTATTGTTCGCTCTAATCAAATTAGCCTTGTAGGGGTTTTTTTGTCCATAATTAGCCCTCATTTCCATATGGGCCAGAGGCTTTTCTCACACTGAGCGAAGGCTCAAACAGACACTTGGGAAAGGAAAGTATCAAGGCGTCGCGGCCTCTGGCAATTAGTGAGGACCCTTCTGCTGCTCTGGATGGGAATGTTATGACAGCACTTGATGAGACATTGCCACCACACGGAGCTGTTCACCAGTGAGACACGTCCCTGTGGGCATGTACACTACCAAGACAATCAACTGGGGGCTAATTTTCCTTATTTATCATCCAAACAACAGTTGTGGGTCTGAGAGCTCCTTGTCATCCTCAGGGGATCAGTGGAACTGAAGTAATGCAAAAACATCCACATCAATTAGTCCCGATCTGTTACCTCATCTCCACTAGTGAAGTGGAGCAGGTGATCCCCTTCGCGTGTCTGTGTGTTTGCACGTGTGCATGTGTGTAAGATCGCATGCTTTAACGTCCACCTGCCTTGCAACGGGGACCTCTCTGGGCAAGGCCATATTAGGCGCACAGACACACACATGCTATGTCTGGTTTAATCCAAAACGGCACATCGACCCAAATGGCCGTGTTTTTGTTTCCCCGCGGCCCTCTTTGATGTTAATGTCCCTGTGAATTATTTATCTCTGTGTTCTCTTTGCCTTCTCCTCGTGCTCTCTGAAGGAATAAATCAAAAGAGCGAGGCACACACACAGAACCGACAGGAGGATTTATCATGGGGAGTATTGTTTACCGCGCTGACCTCCAGGCCCTGCTATACATATCTGTGCTTTGCAATCAAACAACTGCCTCTTCTCATGGGGCTGAAACACACACGTGCACACACACACACAGACACACACTGCATTGCTTTCTTGGTGATTAAGAAAAACGGATTTCTTTCGTTGTTGCCTTTGGGCCTTGTTTCTGCATGCATGATTGTTCTGAGGACACAGTGCATTTATCGTGTAATGATTATGGATTAGGTGGAGAAGATGTACTTTATTCTTTTTTTTTATCAATGTAATTTTCTCTCCAAACAGGGCATGGTTGACACAGGGGCTGAGGGAACGACTGGAAACAGTTTGTCTTTTATATCAAAGAAGCAGATTTACATTAGACATGAACACCCGCGTTGTCCTCATTTGACCTTTTCCATGAATGAGAGCAACATGAAACAAACTCTGTCCAACACTTTCTGCTTTCAAGTACCTTGTTGATTTTGTGCACAAATATCGGAAAGAAGCAGAAATACAAAGCACACTGTTAAAATATGTTTGCACTGCAGCAGACACAAACATCGTCCCTCTGGACCACAGGCCAGATTTCTTACATGATCAAAGTACTGCAAAAAATGTACCAACAAGTTTCATCAACCATCTGTAATAATGATGAAGCTGACAATAATTCATTCATCCAATCAATAATTTTATTTTGTCCAAATTAATCTTACTGGTTACACCACAAAATCAGTTTGTGTTAGATGTGTCTTTGTAAATCCATCCCAACACAACCTGCTGTTTTCTTTTTTGTAAAATACAAACCAGTTGTTGTGTCTCATTAATGTTCATACAGATCACTGACGGCTCACTGGCATCGGCCAATTTTTCCCTGATGTTTGGCAGATTGTAGGGTTGAAATTTTGAGCTCTGGCGCTACTCATTGGCTCACAGAGGAGATTGTTAAGGGAATAATGAAGCACTCCCGGTGAGTTTGGAGGACACTTACTGTACACTTAATAAACAAACCACGTTAAAGGGCCTCACAGGGCCATTCCTGATTGGCAAACAGAGCACCAACACTAATGTCCCCATACTAAGTTCACTGGCATGCCCTGCCTCATCCCTCCTAACCCTTAAAAGGAAAATCCAGCTTCTCAGGCTTCTCGTAACTAGCCAGCACCAGCACCTATCAGCTTTACCATCTTGCAACCGCTTTTCCAGAACATGCGCTTCAACTGGGAGCAGCAAAGTCTGGTAGCTCTGGGTTTTAACTCAAACCTTTTGTGTTTTTGTATGTTTTTGTCGTATTTTGTTGACTACTGATGGATACTTCTGTGTGGAGAGGAGCTTCTTTCACTGAAAATGAAGCAAGTCTGGAGGACGCCACACTGTTCCAGCTGAGATGAAGAGGTGCTTTCATGGTTGCCATGCTGGTGGTGCAAAGGTTAAAGGCCTGGAAGTGGAGATGAACTGGGACCTTTCTGCTGTCAGCCATCATGGGAAATGTCAACTCTTTGCTCATCAAGAGTGATGAGCCAGAGATATTGGTGAAGACTCAGAAAGTACACATTTTTTAAAATCAAGACAATACTTGTGTACATCCCACCAACGGCTACTGCTGAAGTTCCATGTAAAGTTCTCCATGAAGTCATTGCTAGGATACAGGCCAAACATCCCGAGGCACTTCAGTCATGTTTCCCTGATGGACTCACTGGGGGATGTGGTGGACAGATGCTCAGTGAAGATGGTGGAGGCCGTTCTGAACAGCTCAGATCATTCACTTCATGATCTGACTGCTCCTTGATGGAGCAGGAAAGCAGCGGTGGTGGACAGCTCCTCTCTCTTCGCTGCAGGACGAAGAAAGAAGATCTTTTGTACCTTCAGCCATCCGGCTTTTTTATTCTTTTGCAAATGGTCGGTGAGCTGACAGACAAACGGATTTCTCTTCAGGGATTAATCAAGTAATTCGTAGTTGTATTCGTATCTGAGATGACATTTCTCTCTGGCAGACGTGTTCTGGGCTAATCAAGCTAACATCAGTGCCAACAGTTATTAGTGTCTGGCTGACTTTTCAAATATTTCCAGCTGACTCAGTTAAAATGAGACTCTTGTAGCTAAAATACATCTTAAATGTGCATTTGATGACTACACACACTGGGGTCCAAAGGTCTGAGACCACTCCTGTGGAAATTTCCTTAACTTGTGAGAGAGAAAATCTTAAGTCCAGCAAAATGAGGTTTCACTTTAAGTACTTTATTTTTATCTTGCAAGAGGTGGACTGTCATACACACGAAAGTCTGTATGAGAGTGCACACTGAGATTTGCTTAAATCAGGTTACATAGGCACAAGAGCGGGAAGGAACCATGTGCTCCTCCTAGGAGGCGGCATCAGACATTGTCCAATAACATTATTGCATTCTTGCAGAATAAGTTTGCACTTAGCGCTCATGACATGTTATTGGACTATTATAAGATCAACTCATATGTAAAGGCAGGAAGAGAGTGGTTGTCTGTAACTGAAGGTTTGGTGTTTTTTCACACCTCAGCATGTTGACATCTCATTGACATCTCACCGTGGTTTTGGATATGGAGACAACTGCGTAATCATCACAAAATAACAGGAACCAAGTCGGACACATGCATATTGCCCTGTACACAGCAGGCAAGTGCAGCTTGCACCTTCTTCGAAGTTCACCTAAAGTTCATGAGCGTACATTTTCAAAGTTCAATCAAGGGTCATAAACATATAAATTTCCATTACCCCACTTTAGAGTGGTTGGAGACTTTTGGATCCCACAGAGCATGATTTCATGCAAAATTATGGAGGTTAAAGCTGCATATTCTCCAGAAAGGAAAAAAGGTGGACACACTCTCTTAAAATACATGAAGATAATCAGCATTGTTTCTGTACTACAGTGTACTGTAGCATTGCCCTGAAAGTAAAGGTTTTATCGGAATTAGGTCTAAACAGATGTGTTTAGCAAATTTACTTGTCAGCTGATATTTACTGGGGTGTCTACAGTGTAAACTTATTTAAGTCATTAAAGAGCGGGATAGAGCTGCAAACACTGGCCCAAACTCTGATAGCATCCCTGGCTGGCTTCCACCAGAAGGGCAATTATGTTCTACACTGTGTTTATCCTAGTCATAAAACAGGATTTTATAACATGACCTGTTACCCCACAAACAAACCAGTTAATGACTGGCTCCATGCATATTTACTTTCTAAGGGCTCCAGGCTAACTTTTTCTACACTGGTGCTGAGAAATTTTAGTGCACTACTTAAATCTACATGCAACACAACACATTCATGTTTTTTTTCTTCTTTTCTAACTGATAAATGGTGTGATAATAAGATTAGAAAGAAGAAGAAGAAAAAGATTTTACAATTTGCAAGAACCAAAGCTAATCAACCAAATAAATGTAAACATTAGGGAAGTGGCCACAGATCAGTTTAATCTTTGGTGTCATTACAACATTTGAACAAGTAAACAACTCTCGCTTTCACACACACACAGTAGCAGACTGGTTCCCTCCTCATTTGTCAACACTTGGACTACTACTTGGAAACCTAGTTTGAAAAAAATACTTAGACTGTCTCAAAATGCCATGACCATTTGGTCGCAGTCTGGAGCCCTGTGTTATAGATACAGTAGTAATGTAGTTGGTTGGTAGCTTGTGTCAGAGCAAATAAACACAGTTGAATCCAGTCCTTATAGTATTTGGTTTTGGAACGTTTCTTCATGTATTTGAGGAGCTTGACACTCTTCCTGAGCCTATTACTATTGCTAATCTGTGATCAGACTGTAGGAGGCTGGTTGTGCCAAAGTTGCATTTCCTGCATCACTACAACGGAAATTGCAAGTGCAAAGTAACAATGACCCATAGTCAAAACGCCCACAATTACCAGACTCAGAGCAAGGCTGAAAAATGCTGAATGGTAAATATCTATAGTCCACAGTTTAAGTTACTTTAAAAGCAGAAAGCCTCGCACAGTTTGAGAAGAGATCCACTGGCAACATGAAGTGAATTTGTAACGCATGACAAGACATGTATTGCGATGCATGGAACATATAATGTGCTGTCTCTCGCCACCACGCAGCGTTTGAAAATGAGCTGAAACTCAATAAAAGTGAAATCTGGAAGACACGGTCACCCTTTCCTGTGGAGATATTTCACAGTCAGTTTGTTTTATAGAGAAAGGGGAGACCAGCTATTCTGCTACAGGGGACCTTTCAGGCACGGCACATTATTAAATGACATAACTGGAACAGGACTCTGTGGGGCGGTGGTGTAACTTCCAGGTCCGTGGTTCTGACGTTACAGATGTGCCAGGCAGACTTTGCCAGCAGAGTGGAGGAGAATTGCTGCTCATCATCTCATGTCCTGGCCTCCTTTCCACGGCTACAGCTCAGACCAGCCAATCCCCACAGTCTAATTGGCCTACTTTAACACTTACCTTAGTGTGGTAGCCACTGTGTTGCAGTGTGTTCCGCTCAGCTCCTGTGGGGCATTGCTCTGAGGCTTGAGGCTTCCAGACCAAACATAAGTCCATATTTTTTTCCCACTGTTGCTTGTTTGTTGCATCCACCAAAAACTGACAAGAAGAGAACTTTATATTTATGAATGAAGTGAAGCTGTGGCATGGAAAAGAATGATGCCCCCCTGAGGCAATGTGCATTGCAACTGTGTGTGTGTGTCTCCTTCATGCTGCCAACTGCTGCTCAAGATCTGCTCGATCGCAGTAATTGGTCTGGTCCTCTTTGATTTGAGCTTCTCGTACTCTGTTTCAGTCATGTGTCAAGCTTCTTGCAGCTCCAGTATCAGCCTGTGAAATGCTCTCACTTTTGTCATACATTGTCAACCACTGAATCTTACTTTGCAGTCTGTGTTAATTATGTGTGTTTTTAACTCTAACTGGCGCTGTAAGTTGTGATACTTTAAAGGGATAGTTCAACATTTTGGCAAATTGGCCCATTGCCATAATCCCTATAGTTTTATGAGTAGGTTCGTTACCTTTAATTGTCAGTGCAAGCTATTTTTAGAATGGCGGAGCAGAGCCACGAGCTGCTCAGAGCTACGCTGCGGAGGCTCATTATGGGATTTCTTGGTTTCCCTCATCAAACTCATCAAATACACAATCCAACAACTCCAAAAAACTCTTGTGGACAAGTTGTGACCTGCACATTCACCACGCTATGAGATAACAAAACGTTACGAGTTGTTTTTGAGGTAAATTCATGCAAAACCGCTGATGTGCGTTCCTGTCGAGGGCAGTTTTTTGGCGAGCAGTCTTTGAATTTACCTCTAAAACAACTCTGTCTCATAACATTCCATTATTATCTCATAGCGTGGTGAATGTGCAGGTCACAACTTGTCCACCAGAGCGTTGTGGAGTTGTTGGATTGTGTATTTGATGAGTTTGATGAGGGAAACCAAGAAATCCCATTAGCCTCCGTAACGTAGCTCTGAGCAGCTCACGGCTCTGCTCCGCCGTTCTAAAAACAGCTTGCACCGACAATTAAAGGTAACAAACCTACTGCTATGACTATAGGGATTATGGCAATGGGCCACTTTGCCAAAATGTTAAACTATCCCTTTAAGTGCAGCAGTCAGTCTCTCAAAAGTCCACAGACAGCAGGAATTCAGAGTAATATCCAGAAGTTAACGACATGGTATAAACTTGGAGGCTCTAAGCAGCCTCTTGTCGGTGCGCTACCTGCAGCTCCACATGGGCAGTGAGTTCTGTACGAGAGCTGGAATCAGCAGCAGTCAACTTAAGTCAAATTGAGGACACAGGTTTGTGCAGGCTTGTACTGAGCAGTGTTAACAGCGAGCACACTCTGCTACAGTTAAGCCCCCAGGGGAAAACATATATCAGTCTGTCACCACCTGCTCTGTGTAAAGTTAAACTGTCAGTTCTCACCTGACTTTGGAACGCTACTTAAGGTTGTAATGCTTTCATTCACATGACTGGCAGTAAGTTTAGTAGCATAGTGTGAGTAGCAAAGTGTGACTGCTGGACGTAGAATTTAGCTAGCATTACCACATGTCACATCAGGGTTTGACTGAGAAGGCTGTAATTACAGTACCAGGAGAATGTCTTTGTTGTTTTAATGAGGTTTCTTGACAATAAGAAAAGTATAGAATATCAGCAGTCTCACACTCAAGAACAATTTTCTTCCTCTGTGAGATATATATAGGGTCATTTCTCTCATTTAATGTGACAATTGTCCTAAGAGTAATTTTATATTAGATCCCTAAGAAAAGTGGAATTGATTGATGACAGAAGAGGGTGAACACATCAGGTATAAGTGGCAGTTAAATGTATGAGTAAATTAGGTGAATTTCATCAGAACGTTTTCAAACACACGTTAGGCCCTGGCTCACCCCATGACACCCTTTATCCCTACAGAAAGGCACGCTGCAGTTAGGTCAAAGACCAGGCCTGATGCCCAGGGCCAAATTGAATTACTATGATTGCCTAGTCTTTTATAATTAATTTGCAAAGGGCTTAGGGGCCTTAATAGCTGTGAGGAACACAGGCTTGAAGGACAAACACTAATTAAAAGTTGCCAAGGATCAGGAGTATGCCACGGTGCCGGATGACTTTTCTGTTAGAAAGAGCTGATTATAATTCTGCACTGGGCCTCCACCGGCTCTGCTGTCAAGAGAGTTCACACTTCCTTTCACAGACAACAGGGTTTGTATTATGAGTCAGGCTTAAAAGATATTAAATGGAGCAGGTCATACTGCCGCCGTAGCGCAGGTTGCGACCCACAACACTGGCGTGGAAGGATTTCCAGTTTGGAGCTCGTATGTGTGATTACCTCATTTGGCAGGATGCTGGGAATGTGGCATTTAGTAACACACAAGCTTGTGATTTACATGAGGCATTTAGTAAATGCTCTTGTGCTGCTGCAATGAGCCTAGTGATGGAATTAGCATAAATTCCTGGATCACACTGAAGCCAGCTGAAAGGGAGGAGTATTAAACCAAGGTGACTGTCATGTCCTGAATGATGGAGAAGGAGAGATGGAGACCAGACTTCTTCTCTACCATGCTTTATGTTTGATTACATTTGTTACGTTTGCCTGAAGCCCAGTGGGACAGATGGCATATATACAAGTCAAAGTGACTGAGAACAAACACAGGTTGTACAGTATACACACCAGAAGCTTTCCCTGCAGTCCCTGCAGTATGTTTCTTTAAATCAGCAGGATGGTGAGGTTTTAGGTGAGCTGCTGGTCCAGTGAAATGTTCCCATATTTATTCTCCCTGTGACTCAAAGTTCTCAGAGCTCACAGTTATAAAATATCTTTGCTTACATCTTCACTGCAGGAACAGATTGCCAAGCTAATGAAAAACTCCCACGGCAGTCTAGATTAACTTCTTCCAGGGTTTTGTGGATGTCAGGTCCTCAATTGCTTTTCTGCTGCTGGCGCTCTATCTCTTTTTCTTTCCTTCCTCTCTCTATTTCCTCCACTCGTTTTTTTCCCCGCTGCTTTCACCTGTGGAGTAGCTGCAGCTGTCTCCAAGGGGTAAAAAAAAAGCTTATTGAGTCAATTGAAACAAAGAGGAAATTAACAACTACTGGCTGGCTGGTTTTATTGTTTTGTTTGGAGACAAATGTGGCTATATCCTTGCTGGAGGAGGGAGGGAGCGCTTTCCCCGGGCTCTATCTGAATTGCTTTGTGTTTTTTATGTACATGTTTTCCCCCTATTCAGCTTAGCTCTCTATCTCTAATTGCTGATGTTGCGTTTAGTACAAACCAGACGTCAGAACCCCCCCACCCCAGAACTTAAAAAGGTACAATTTGGAATTTATGTGACCGCACACACAATCTGGATGTAATTGAAATGCTTTATGGGTTGAGATGGAGGCGGAAAATAACTTTAAAGCCATCATAAGTAATTTGAGCTGTTAAACACAATAGCTGGGGATCAGGCCAAACGTAGCACAAACTCTAACCAAAAGAAAATGTGAATGTGTATTTTTATCCACTATTGTTAAGTGACTATTAGGAGTCCCTTTGTCAAGATAAACAGCTGGTGAGACCAATTTTACAGGCGGGTATACTATTAAACCATTACAGGAGAGAAAAAGGACGCAATGAGATGACAGGATAAAAGGGTGCAGTCAAATCTCATCCCTCAACACTAGGGCTGTAATCAACCAAAGAAATTGTTGGTCGACTGAAACCCTGACATTTCCACTAAAAATCGACTAATCGGGGGTCAAAAAACTAGTCCAAAAAAAAAAAAAAACTGGGCGGGGCAAAAAAAAAAATCTCCGTCGCCTGGAACACACTGACAAGGATATGATCAGAAACTCTTTCAACGTGGTTGGACTGTCTGTGAAGACGGAGTGAAGCTGAGCTCATCCTCTGCTTCACAGAGGGACAGCCTTGCAGCCCTGCAGTCCTGCAGCCCTGCAGCCCTGCAACCCTGCAGCCTTGCAGCCCTGCAGCCCTGCAACCCTGCAGCCCTGCAGCCCTACAGCCCTGCAGCCCTGCAGCCTTGCAGCCCTGCAGCCTTGCAGCCTTGCAGCCCTGCAGCCTTGCAGCCTTGCAGCCCTGCAGCCCTGCAGCCTTGCAGCCTTGCAGCCCTGCAGCCCTGCAGCCTTGCAGCCTTGCAGCCTTGCAGCCCTGCAGCCCTGCAGCCTTGCAGCCTTGCAGCCCTGCAGCCCTGCAGCCCTGCAGCCCTGCGCTGTCGGACAGCTGCAGGTCTCTGCAGGTCTCTGCTCCGTGTCCGGGTCCCGGTCGGGACGGGAAACGGAGCGCAGTGCAACACGCTGTGAATAGCTATTGACTTGAATGGGAGTGACGTGCTACAGCGCAACACGGCCCGGACGCACTGCCTGTGGAACCGAAGCGCAGCGCCACCTCTCTGACTGGCCGCACATCTCGGGTTGCAGGGCGGCCGCTGCAGCGCTTCAGTTCGCCTTCTGTTCTGTTTTTCATGCGAGCCGCGAGCGGCGTTGTCCAGCTGGATAGAACAGATCGTACCAGACAGGAAGTCGGGCACAGAAAAGGCGAGAGAATCCGGTCAATTTTCAAAATAAAATAATTAAATGCTGATTAATTAAGTTGTTGCTTGTCCGTTTATAAATATTTGTCAGTTGCGTCTGCACACGAGACACACACACACATCCATACACAGAGCTAGAGACAGACCTGTGTGTGTGGAGTCGTGTTTGACCGGTGCAGAGAGCAGGAGAAGCAGGAGAAGCAGGAGAAGCAGGAGAAGCAGGAGAAGCAGCTCCCTGTGCGACCAGCCAAGCGCCTGTGAGGACGCGCGCTGCGCTCCCGCGGGCAGTGCGTCAGGGGGTCCGGGCTGTGAGACCCAGGTCCGACAACGCAGCAAGGAGAACAACACGTGAGGAAGATGAAGATGAGCTACTGAACGATGAGGAGGGATTTAGAAATAAAAGTCCCCCTCAGATAAAAGCCTGCCCCAATAAAGGCCGGGTCTCCTGGGCAATTTTGTAAATAAAGGCCCCGGTCCTCCTGATGAACGGCAAATAATCGACCAATCAGAGTTTTTGTTGAGCCAGAACGTGTCGACCAATAAATCGACCAGTCGACTAGGAGTTTACAGCCCTACTCAACACAGATCTAATGTTGTCCTCTTTTTTGTCTCTTCGCTGGAATAAAACCTGTGGTGAAGGTTTGAGTCACATGAACCACCCTCAAGTTGTTTTGACATCCCTTGTTTTTACAGAAAAGACTGCTTGTTTCTTACCTGAACTTATCTGATCATGCACCTAAAGATCAGAGAAAAAAACAGTAATCTGGTGTGGGTGAACAGCGGGATGCTTATCAAGGTTGAGAAAATACCCCAAATGATGTAACTGAGCAATCTCAGAAAATGTAGCCTTTAACTTTTTATGGAATTTGACTCAGTCAGCATTGCATCACCTTGGTGTATCTTTGATTCAGAAGGAAAAACACTACAGATGATAGCTGCCTTGCTTTCAGTTGACAGGTTAACAGGTAAAACAAAAGCAAGGCTCTAATAGTCATGTACTGTAAATTGTAAATGATCAGATAATGAATGTTACTTTTACTTTTCAACTATGCAAACAGTAGGTTTTTCAATGTACAGTCACCTGATGTTTCAGTCATCTGGCAGTTTATTAGGCATCTGTGAGGAAACCTAATAGGTTATAATGTTCAGTTTTTCTTGCAACTGGAGAGAGTTAAACCAGCTTTATTGGTCATTAATTTTAGAGGGTTTTTGTTTGTGCTGCTTTCAGATCGAGTTTCTTTATACTTGAAGGTTGTAATGTTGGTGTCATAAACCTGCCCGGAAAGGATATTTCAAGGGGAAGGTGGCATCTGTACTTGCACAGGATTTACAGTTATTAAATCAGAGTTATTATCACATGTTGAGGAGTGTTGTAACTTGTGCTAATGTAAAATCCAATTCTTGTGATTCAATGTAATCTCTCACAAGAGATGAATGTGTGCAGGGCCGTCAACAACAGCGAGGTGTTTAACACTTACCAGCCTGCTGGTAACATATTAATCAACAGGGTTTTTTCATCAATATGCTTTATTTGATGTCCCCCGTCATCACTGTCATCTTAACAAGAAGAAGTGTCAGCCACAGGAAGGCTTATTCACAGCCTAATTGACTGAAGCCAGTTGAGATCATTTGAGGCTAACCACACTTTCTCACAATGAGGTTTTGATGAGCTCGAATCAATGGTGAGCAGGGGGGAGAGTGTTGCATGTAGTGCTCATTAATTCAGTCTTCATACATGCTGAATGCGTGAGTCAGAACAGGAGCAACAGCAACAAGGTTATTGATCTTTGTCTTCGATAGACATCTGCATTTTCAGTAGAAAACACATACAGTATAACAATGAATGCACTTATATTATCCAGCAACAGACTAGAGACCCCCACATGTTCACTGTAATAATTTGCATAACTATGGCATTCACATTACTGTACAATGGGCTTAGAAATTTAGAAAGACCATAATTTAGATCTTGTTTAGACTCTGAAAATAGCATGCAGATGAATTCACAAGCACAGAGCCAAAGCAGGAAGGAACAAATACCTCTCTCTGTTAACACTGCAGAAGAAGACTTAGTTTAGAAAATCATACTTGCTTAAGGAGAAAATCATTACTTGAATTTCATTATTTTCTAGCCCTAAAATATAGGCCATCCAGTCTGTAAAGGCATTAGCTGTGTCTTACCCAGCTACAACAATAGATTATCTTTTCATTCCGTCCACACTGGGAATGTCTTTTTGTTGTACAATAATCTGGCTCCTCCAAGCTTTTTCTAGCTGGCTCTTCACACATGTGCACAAGGCAATGCCAGCGAGTGGAACTGTTTAATTTACAGAGGGCCTTAAGATAATATTTACATAAGCAGTGTTGAAAAGAAACCTTGCAAGCCCTAAGGTTATTAACGGTAATTATGCTTCATAAATCCATGCCCTCCCCTTGCCAAACACACTTACGGGCCCCGCGGCTCATATTTGAAGTTTGCAAGCTTGATCACAGAGAAGGGAAAGCATGTAGATATACAGATTAAGAGTCAGCAACATCCACCCACTTACCGGCTTAAAAGAGGACAGTGTTACTGGGTGTATCCAGGCACATCAAAGCCTGGTTGTGCTATGAATGGAGTGATACATTGTCTGAGCGATGGGATGTGACAGCGCAGATACAGACTGTCACTGACATGCCTTCCATCCTGGATTACCAGTGAGTCAGGCTGCGAGGAGTTTGCTTCTTGGCTGCTCCTCTGGAAGCAAGCCAAGCTAAAATATCTTACACACACACACACACACACACACACACACACACACACACACACACACGCTCACCATCCCTACAACATACTTCACTATATGTTTATCTGCACTGGGATCCATGGCTTAAAGAAGACATCCCTTCCCCTCATGGTACAGGATTTTGTACATTGAAAGGTTTTTTTTTGAATGTGTGAAAGTGAGAGCGAGGGTTACTGAAATACCTGGATGGTATCTCTGTAGATATTTACTGAGATGTATAGTATAATCTGTTTCTTAACCGGGACATCTTCTGCTGGAATACTTGTACTAACTGTACTTTCCCTTACATTCTCTTTATAGTGGGGGCCATGGGAGTGTCAGTGAATCACAATTACACTTGTACTCTATGCTTGCTGAATTTGAAATGATGGAGACATTGGCAACACTTGAGAAGAGGGGAAGAAAAAGGGAAAAAAAGAGAGAGAAAGATAAACTCAACCAGCTAACATTATGTCAAATTGATTTCTGTTATCTTTTGATCTTCACTTCACCGACCTGCATACTACACACATCCCCTCTGTGTGCCTGACATTCATTGTGTTTGATGATATATTGCATGTAGTGTGGACTGGGATTATTTAGCTATGCAGGCATTTGGTCATAGATAAAAGCATGGGACTAGATCAAAGGTCAGGCAGTTATCAAAATATATTGCTTCATCTAATAGATACTGAGCTATTTTGTGAGGAGAAGTGAGGAGCATCAAAGTCCTTTGAGTTTATCAGTCACCCTGAATATCTACTGTATAGAAAATGTTATGGCATACTGTAGTTGTTTCCATGTTTGTCTCGTAAAATGAATCTCATGAGGGCCTTAAGTGAGAAATCAGGGATAATCAAAGACGTAGGATATAAAGTTCATCCACTAGGGATCATGCAACTGTATTGATACTGGTGTCAACTTCAGCACTTGTACTAGTGAAGATATTTCATCCTGAACCATAAGTGTCAGCCTGCTGGTAGTGCTCGGCTGCAGAGTTACCATGGGGACTCATCCTCTGGGGACCATGAATGACTGTTAATCCAATAGTTGTGTTGAACCAATTGATATTGTTGGAGAGAGAAGGAAAAAAAGGAATACTGACATTCAGTACATGCATTATTATATGTGACCCCGTGTATATATTTTAACACATGAGATATGAAAAGATAATTGAGGTGCAAAAAAACCAAACAGTACAGTTAAGAATGAGTGCGTAGGTTTATCTGAGAGTACAGCTGGTACCAACAAGCCTGTTAAAGAACAGTACAGCTGCAGGCAGCTCATTCCTTCATAGCGAGCCATGACTCACTAACTCTACAACTGTAGATCTCTCTGTGCTGCAAGTGCAAAGCCTTGAATCGAGAGCTGATGAATAGGCAGGGAAGGCTCTTATCAGGGGCAGCAGCAACAGTCATTTATCAGTGGAAAATAATAGACGCGAAAGGAGATGAGTGGAGCAGTCAGCCTATTGCTCCACTGTATAATAGGCCTACATATTCTCAGTGTCCTGGAATAACACTGTATCTCCATCTTTGTCACTGTTGGCATTGTGCTCCACTTGTAGAACAGGTATCAGGGGCCAAGAATCTGCCATTGAAAAAAAATGTTTCACAGCTCAGGCTGTAGCTGTTGATGAAATAATTTCCTTACTATTTGACAAGTCAGAAACATAATCAGAAAGTATAACTCACACATATTAAATCTGATTATAATCCAGGGATTTATTATAGGGACACATTTACAACCCACATACAGTAAAAAGAAACTATGATCACTGATTTATAAATACTGAAGTCCATACACTAAATGCAACATTTACTGTACAATTACATTCAAAACAGTGGATTTTTAGTGGTAATCTGAGAAATATACAGTATTATATAAAAAAGAAGTAGTTAAACTGTTAATCTGAAACAATGAAAGGGCCATAATCAGCATTTCTGATGGTACAAGGACCATATAAAAGTACAACCAAGTATTAAGTATTTTGATTAGTGTTTTTATGCAGCATCATCAAAGTCACTCAGTTTACAAATGTACACATCCATTAGCTTTCATTAAGCAGCTTGTCGTTGTGAAATGGTCTTTGACAAACATGCACATTCAGCGTTTTGATTGCAATTTCAGCTGAAGCATTCAAGTGCATAGAGTCTCCTTCATAAACAAAACCCACACAGGTTCTGTCATGAATCATAAGTGAAAGGAAATGTACACATATTTGTTTGTTGACCCTTCTTGTCTGGCCACTGAGAGAAATGGATGAGACATGCTACCAAGTAGACCAATCACAGTTGCAATGTGAAACTATGAAGTCACATTGATTACATTGCAAGGCAGAATGCATAGGGATCCTTGCCATACCTACATCTTTGATTCAGATGCATCGGGAGTATAAGCCAGTGACTCAGTACCTTCGCTGCAGTGAGCCCACTGTGTGACAGGGTCCTGCTCCTTGAGCTCAGTGAGCAGCTTTGTCACAGGGTAAAGTCTCTCTGTGTGCTTCTGGAACAATGAACTAACACATCCCCAGTGACTCCATAGATATGCTTTGGTTGGCTGCGGCTGTAGATCCAGCTGCTCTCTTGTTACCATCATTTTCTATCAGACTTTGAATTTTCCTGCTAAACACAAAACATTTGATATAAGTAATTACTGTCACAGACAGTCCTGAGTTTATTTGGGGGTAGTGTGACCTGTAAAAGTTGCTATGAAGCAGGAAGTGTTGTGACACATGTCTTAAAGGGATAGTTCAACATTTTGGCAAATTGGCCCATTGCCATAATCCCTATATCTTTAGGAGTAGGTTTGTTCCTTTAATTGTTGGTGCAAGCTATTTTAAGAACGGTGGAGCAGAGCTGCAAGCTGTTCAGAGCTACACTACGGAGGCTCATGGAATTTCTTGGTTTCCCTCATCAAACTCATCAAATACACAATCCAACAACTCCACAACACTCTGGTGGACAAGTTGTGACCTGCACATTCACCACGCTATGAGATAATAACACAACGTTACCAGACTGAGTTGTTTTCGAGGTAAATTCATGCAAAACCGCTGATGCGGGTTCCCGTCGGGGGCAGTTTTTCAGTCTCTGCATTTCCCTCTAAAACAACTCTGTGTGGTAACGTTGTGTTATTATCTCATAGCGTGGTGAATGTGCAGGTCACAACTTGTCCACCAGAGCGTTGTGGAGTTGTTGGATTGTGTATTTGATGAGTTTGATGAGGGAAACCAAGAAATCCCATTAGCCTCCGTAGCGTAGCTCTGAGCATCTCGCGGCTCTGCTCCACCGTTCTAAAAATAGCTTGCACCGACAATTAAAGTTAACGAAACTACTCCTAAGGCTATAGGGATTATGGCAATGGGCCAATTTGCCAAAATGTTAAACTATCCCTTTAAGAAAATTGCTGCCCAATGCGTTCAGTAACATAATTTATTAATCTGTGCAGGCACCAGTTTCTGTCCATGACTGAGTGTCTTCAGTCCCGAGTCCCGACCAATCAAAGCCCGGTCGACTTAGACTCTTTTCATGGACCGATGTTTGGTGGAGCATTAAGGGGCTGCCCTGGTGCAAACGTACTTACAACTGTGCAAACATTTCAAGGAGACCTATTAATAGGATCAGATGTCCCATAGAAAGGCAAACTCTGAACTCAATCAGTGTCTGTGCCACTCTGTGCATACAGTCACACACTGCAAATATACAGTACCTCCTTATGAACTCTTCCATAAGCTGCAGAGAAAAAGAACACCAGATCCCAGAGTGTCTTATCAGTGAAGTTGCTGCCAATCATTTATTATTAAGAGAAAGTCAAGAACGGACACAACTGCTGCAGATATAATGGCTTGAGTTATAGCCTCAGACTTCAATATACAGTAATGGCACGCCTCAGTGTGAGGATTGAAACAGCGGCTTGTAATTTGAAGTAAATTGCTTACAACTTGTGATGAACCTCCAATGACCTCATGAGGCAACGGGAGAACTGATGCCTGAAGCTGATGTTTTGGTTTGTTTCACTTTGACATCTACTTCACATGCTGTGTAGCTGCAGAAGTCTGCAAATATACTACACTGTTGGGAAGACTCAAGGTTACTGGAGACATCAGTTTACATTTCCCAAAATAAAAATGGAGATGTCCTCCTTTGAGGAAACTTGAAACCAGCATGCTTTCTTAACACTGACACACATTAAATCAGTGTTTTTGGATTTTACAGCCAGTGCAACCCAAAGCATTAGCACAGAAGGGCGTGTTGTTGTTCATGAATCTGCAAGTGGAACCATTAGACTTGTACTTTCCCCTAGTTTTCTTAATAAACCCTCCTCTGCCTTATGATTTAGTGGAATGAACTCACCGAGGCAGTCCATCCAAACACCATTAATCAAGTTCCTGTGCACTCGCAAGGCAGCTATAAGTGATCACTTAGGCCCTTTCTATAGGAGGGACAAAGCCTGCGAGGTGGTCTATTGTTAGGGGAAGAGGCAACGGTCAGCTCTGTGAACACAGCCACTTCAGCAAGAGGAAGGATACACACACACACACACACACACATATTTAGGAGCAACTCACTAAGGCAAACATACACACACGCACACATTCTATCTTTGGGGATATGATCGCACAATGCATTGAGATAATGGCTGCTGGCTGGCTGCTGCTGCTGCTTCATGTTGCAGCCTCAGCAGCTCCTGCAGGAGTCTGAAGGCTCAGTCTGAAGCTTTCAGAGAGGCAGCAGCATCAGGTAGAGAGAGGCTGGCCCTCGCTGTCAGAGCAGCCGTGTCCCCACTTTGTGCTCTAGCAGGAGTCATTTGTAATGAGCTGTTTGCATGGTAGAGAGACAAGGAAAGGTTCTGTCCCCACTCAAACTGTGTCACTGAAACACAGCTTTGCTTTGCACTGAATGTTAATCAAGTATGAAGTGGCTGATCAATAAATCAAATATGCAAACAGTTATGTAAACACAGATTCATGAGCTGAAGGCTGCGACTTATTGCTGATGCAATATCAAATATGCAAAAGATGACATCATTGCTTAATGGACCAGTCTTCATGCATATGTTAAACCTTTATAGAGATAGAGATAAAGTGAACGCCTGGCAAAAATAGATCTATGTGTAAAATCACAATATTTGACATATACATGGGAAAATGCATTGAAAATAAAATCTCATTTAGTTTTTTCAAGCTTGTGGAAGAAAAATGATTAAAACTGATAGATAAGAGAACATGAGAGGATGGATGTCCACTTTGATAATCAGGTTCAGTCAGTGTGACTAAAGCAAAGAGTTTGTGTGTTTACATCAGCTGCACAGAATAGAAAAAAGTCAGCTCTGCACTCCGTCTCTCCTGGTTTCACCTCCCAGCTCATAGAAGTGTGTAGTCTTTGTCGTGTGTTCTTCTCAAAGATGCAGGTGTGGGGGGAGGAGCCATTCCCACCCAATTCCCAGTTTATCTCTCAAGGTTGGCGTATACCAGGCCGGGTCACCAGTCTGTCACAGGACTAATGTATAGAGGCGGTCAACCTCACACACTCACATTCATTCAGAGTCACCAGTCAACCCAGATCGCATGTCTTTGCAGTGTGGGAGGAAGCCAGAGAACAAACACACAGGCACAGGGAGATGATGACAACACCACACAGCACCGTCCCATCAAACCTAGAACCTTCATGCTGCGGCAAACAATGTTAATTACAGTTCTGAGACAGTAGTGCACTATTGGTTACATGCTGCTGGATGTGCTTATTAAACAGTATGGCAACGTTGATTTCAATAAATGAGAGTGTGACTGGAGGCTTTGTAGAGATAACAGAAGTTGTAATGTGATTAATAAGTAATTTATAATTTAGGTATTAGTTCAGAATGTCAGCAGTAATGAGTAATTGATTGTCCAACAGTACTTGAATGTGTTTCTCACAAAGTCTGATTAATTTAAGGGAGCGACAAAGCACGGATGCAGCCACGAGCTGAAAACTTGAGAGTGAGATCTGGGTCCATGTTCTTGTGAATCTGTACACCGTTTTACAAGAAAACTAACTTTGTTATCTCAGGATGACAACATAATTATGATGTGCTCACAAGGAAAGTGCGTGTTATCCAGAGATAACAAGATAATTACGTTGTGATTGTGAGATAACAGGGTTGGGAAAGTGTGTGCGAACATGACGGCTCTGGGCTCCTGCGGTATTGAAGGGTTTTGTGTAATTTTGTGTTGTTTATAGAAGAGGAGAACAATGGATCATAGCTGAAGTAATAGAAGATCTTTAAGTTAACAGCAGATGACCCTGCTTGCGTATGCTTGACTGTTGTGCGTGTGGAGAGTTACCATTTGTCCATAAGACACTCAAACAGAATTTGTAAATTGCTTCTAAAAGCCAAAACAACACAGCAGGAGTGTCAGTGAATAATGCCTGCAGCACTCAGCTTTTTAAGTATTCTTCTGTAGCTTGTTGTCTTTGAAGAGGTCGGGCCAGAATATTTTGTGTTTACTCTTCTGCTTTCTTCTGCTCTGCATTTCAAGGAGCCAGGCCAGTCTGTAAGTATCACACTGGAAATGGCTCAATTCAGTCCAGAGGGGTCTGTGTGTGCAAAGGAAGTGGCTCAAGTCAAATATAAGACATTCACAAAGGACTGGGATTAGATGTGAGTGACTGGTCATTTTTTGCATTAGCATTTTCATTTTCTCTAAAACAAAGAGAAATGTGATGCTGTGATTTTTATTGGGTCTTGTACCAAACAGACATGTCATTGCTTTACATCTTGACACAATAATTGATAGGCCTTAGCACTGCAATACTTCATTTATGATATTTAGCAGCTCCTGCACTTTCATTAATAGTTTAATTGTTCAGTTATTTGTAGTGAATAAAGGGTCCCGGAAAAGTGTCTCTGGATCAAGTGAAGGAGAAAGAGTCATCATTTTATAACATGAAGCCAGACTGGGGAAATCACAGCACCAATTACTTTTTAAAGCTAGTTTAAAAATCTTTGAAATAAATGTGTCAGATCTTTTTATGAAGTGATTTCAAGAACATTTTATTCAGACACCAGAGACCCGCTCCACCTTGAGCCAGTAACAGCTTTATATCATGAACACAATACAGACACTGCAAGAGATAAACCTGTCTGTTTTTTTCTTTTTGATTAACTTGGTTAATTAAATTTTGCATGGATTTTCTTCAGTTGAAATCTGCCACTGTTTCTCATTAAAGCTACAAACACAGTAAATGTTGTTTCTTGTTTGATAAACTGCGTGACCTTTTCTGACTGGTAGAGATATTTTGGCTCTAACATCACTTCTGAACCATTTTTTCATCCCTGTTTTTTTTTTCTCCCAGTCAGAGCTCTTCATGACAAAGTGCTTTACAAATAACATAAGAGACAATAAAGCACCAAGCACAAGCACAGGAAGATAACTGGAGGCAACTGAAAAAGGAAATGGCATCTAAAGGGAATTCAGATGTATCACATTACATTATGGTGATATACAGTAAACTAATGCTATGTAGCTGTGTCGGAGCATGAAGGACCTTGTTAAACTAAAAAAAAAACAGTTGTAAAAGAAGCTGTAAAGCCATTAAAGTGATGCTAAAACCACTCGCACATTCTCATATCTGTTTGATCCAGTTACACTCACATCTGGCTGAAGGCAACTAACAACACCTCCATATAAAAGAGATAGCTGCAGGTCTTGGCAACTTGACTGAGAGACTGTGCAGTATTCATGTGATAAAATCCACATCTCCAGTTGGATCAGATACGATCTGCTCTTGGACTCTGACTCTCAGCTGTTGACTCACGTGGGGAGAGTTGTCATGGCTCACATGTCCTACTGTCTAGATTTACAGCAGGCACAACATGCTCACTCACCAACAAGTCCATGTACTGTAGCGGTGGCCGTTGCTCAGCAGAACTCTAGATCCGCCCATGTGGTTGTCATGGTTTCCCTGATCTGCTGCTGAATCTTAATTTCAGCTGACTGGGCTGTTTTTGGTTTCTTTTTGTTGGCTGATTGTTGCTTGGCATGTGTGTTGAGATGCTATCCTGCTACTGTTTTCAAGAGCTAGTTGTGTCGCACAAGACTTTTTTTTGTTCCTGTTGTTGTAGTTTATGTTTTACTTGACTGTTGAGCAACTCACTTAACTTATTATTATTATTCATTTCCTTTAGTCAATTCACGTTCAGCTCAGTATCAGGGAAATGTTATTAGTTCCAAGCATTCAGTTACACCAGTTTGCTTTTGTATTGAAAATTACACCTAATGTCCTGTTTCACCTTAGAAAAGTAATTGCTGGACTGCTGTGGTTCACTTCACAGCTGTAATACATACTCACCTCTTTCTCTTCAGTAGCCTACCACATTTCAGAGACTGTGGTGATAATATACAGGTATGAATAAAACAACAGCAATATCACTTTGATTTGATCTCATTTCTTCAAAATATAACAGGAATAGCCCCACAATACAATACAATCACGACACTTGAGCCATGATGCAATATTAATGCGATTCTTAACATTTTGTGACATCTTGGGTCTTGTAATAACATATCATGATACATTGTGATGTATTACCTTTTACCTACACTGCAAATTATGTTCCAATCATGTTCATGTAAGGTACAGTAAATCATTTTTATTCTTGCAAAATGGGATTGTCGTGACAACAGACTGACCACCCCAGAAAACACAAATAGTACTCAAGTATTCTGGTACTAAAACTTTTCATTCATAATAGCAATTTACACAATAAAATATATTATGTACTTGGCATCTGTGTAACAATACAATATTGTCACACAAAATGTTGTGTATTTAATTCTTCCCATCCTTGAAATGTAAATGTGAATGTAAAATGGGCCGGATGAACTCGTGTTCTGATCCTCAGGAATAATAGACATGCTGAACTCCTCGCTGTCGCCAGTGCTGGTGCGGCGCTCTGATTCATGATCTCAATCATTATCATTATTGCTTTCATCACCGCTCCGCTCTGACTGAGCTGAGGAAGATTCCTCATGGCCGTCTCTTTCATCGGTGAACACAGAGTGCCAGGACTCTGCAGCCTGAAGCTCTACAGCTGATCACTGGGCAGAGGACTCTCTAACTATCTCCAGCGGTGTGTTGAATTAGAGGCTTCCACTCCCTCCAATATGCACCACTGACAGGAACTCATTGACAGAAGCTGCAAATCTCATCGTGTGCGCTGCGTTCTCTCTGAGTTTACCCTCACACGACCCGGGGTTGTGGAATGACATCAGAGGAATAGCTGCATGTTATGACTGGAAGGCACAACATTTCACATGATCATTTCATCATATCAGCGAGGTCTGAGCCGGTTTAAGTCTTGTGCGATTGCTCTAAAAACTTTAATATGACGCTCTGACTAACAGCCCTGCTGCTAAAGTCAACGGGTTGATAAGAAACAGGAGGAGAAATGTTCAACAAAAAAGTGTCAGAGAACAAAGAAGTCCTGACCTCCTCAGTTTCTCCTCTCTGTCTCACAAGTGGTGTCTCAAAGTGACCCATTTCTCTCTGCAGTCTCAGCTTGTCTCTTGTGAAGAGCCGTGAATATACAGCAAGGCATGAATAAAAGAGTGGGAGATAAGGAAGAGGTCTTTCTCAGACACTCTCCGGGCTTATCTGGAAACTACAAAACTCTGGCCCTCTCTTGGTTTTTCTGACTGCCGTTAAAACACTTCATTTGCCTCAGGCCTAATATTCTTTGACAGTTCATAAATTTCAGGCTGGGATGATGGCTTTATTGTCCATAAAAGCCAGATATAGTGTTTCTGGAATGATTTAAATATCACAGTTTTAATGTGAAACCTTTTTATCCTCTCTCTCCTCTGAGGTGCTTCGTCACATGTCAGTGTGTTTGTTGTAATGTGAACATGGTAAAAGACGAGTAATCTACAGAGAGTTGTTCTGTTTCATGTGTGCGTGTGTGTGTAGTTGTATAATTGGAAAATAGTAGATAAAATACCTCCTTAGTCCTGAGCAGCCATGCCATGTTTTCTTTGTTAAACTGAAAGACACACACACACGTGCAGAAATTCAGTGATGGAACTGGTTTTTACTGCTCTACATCGTCACACATTTATATGAACAAAATGCATGTGGCATCGGCAAATACACTGTGACACACCTACAGCACAAAAACACACACCGTCATGATAAATGCTCCTCTTCAAATAAAAAAGCATGTAAAAGCCGATTTTACGGTCCACGTTCCTGCCGTCTCATAGAAAACACACACGTCGACGCGATACACAGCCTCCGTGCACTCAGCCTTTTTCAGATGAAGCCATTTGATTGCAATGGAACTGCATTAAATCTGCAACCTAGCAAGTAGTAATTCATAGAGGATATTAAGCCGATATACTGCAAACCACCCGTCCAACCCCCTCCACACCAACAGACGCTGTGTGTTTTCCTAAAGTCATCATTTACTGTGATTAACACAACCCCCCCCTCCTCCAGCAGGACCTCCTCCCCATGATTTGCCCCTATTAATTCCTCCCTTTCATATTTCCCTCTGGTTTCAGCATTTACATGTACGGAGACCGTGGCTGTCACTGGAGATCATATCAACCCGACACCGTGCGCAAATGGTGAGTCATCAGTGGAGACCCCTCCTCTGTATCTTCTCCATTGATTAAAAAAAGCAAACACCTTAGTGCTGCACATTTAAGCACACGCTCCCTTTTCTCTGTGAATTAAGAGCAGCAGGACAGGGCTGCATTTTAATGGATCTCAAGCTGACGTTTTATACAGCTCACACACAATGGGCCCTGTGTGGCTGTAATACGCCCACTGGGTGCTGTTTTTCAGCGCCAGAGGTGCTCAGAAGTGGATAGACCGGGACGCTGTATTACAGTACAAGATGAAAATAAGGGGTGTTTAGGTCTGCGGTCAGTCCTGCTGCATTTGTATATATTATACTATGTTCCCATTGTGGTATAGAAAAAAAACACACACTGGGATGTGAGTCAACCGCAGCAGCAAACTGCGCGATGTGAAGTAGTTGGACTGTGTACAATAAAAACTCCTCCAGGATTATTTCACTGAGGATTTTATTTCATGTTATAGTGTTTTTGCTGGTGGAGTTACTATTGAATGTATTTCACAGTGAAATGAGTTGGAAGTCAGATGGAAGTAGAATATCTCGGGTTCAGTCGGCTTCATGGAGAATCTCAGCCTTTAGTTATTTATTTCTTTGTCCATTAAAGGAGGGAAAATTAGGAGATGGCAGGTGAAGTTGGAGTAATGTGTCAGATGTGCCACAGAAGAAGTTTGTTTTAGTTGATGTCGGTGTCAGTCTCTTGGTCAGTTTAGACTGAAACATCTCTAGATCTACTGCATGAACATTTTATTTTAGTCCAGTCTAACTTTCTCAGTTGGTTGCACCAGCACATGTTCAGGTTGCATATAACATATTTCTTCATGAAGGAGACTCCTCACCTTTACCTGTGTCAAAGTAAATGTTAAATGTATCACTATTTTTTTGTAATGAAGTAGCTAAAGTACAGCTAAAGTAAGCTAATAATGAGTGAGGAGAAAGTTGCAGAGTGCAGAGCGTCACACCTGCCTGTGTGCACAATGGTCTGAGAGAAGCAGCAGAATGGGAATAAATGAATAGAGTTATGGGTATTTCTCACTTTGCCCCGGTGATGTGAGGAACTTGCCGTCTTTTCTGTCTGTGTGCGCTCGGCCCTGAATTGTGCAGCGACCTTAAACTTACCACAGAACACAATGATTTTACTGAGTGTTAAATTGAGCCGTTCACACTGTCAGACTGTGTATACTACTTATATGCTACAAGGTCTGACTGAGAGATTTAATGTTCAACTGTGATATTTTCAGATATTGATGTAGACAGGGCTGAGACCAATTTAACCTGTGGTTTTGTTAAAGTCACGGTTGAATCTGACCATTTCTTTCTCCCTCTGAAAAGAAGAGGGAGGCGTTCAGTCTGTCAGTTAATGCACTGGTTCTCACAGGTTTTGTGCTGAAACTGAACAAGTTTGATTTTAAATTGTGTTGTAACACGGTTACAGTTGTTTGCTTTGCTCTGCATTGCACTCACATCCACAGGCACTGGGTGAACTCAGAGACACTGAGTCAGTGAAGGAAGAAACAAATCAGCTAATGAATAATGATCAAGCATTCATGCATGTGCATAGTGCAGTACATGTGAGTAATTTAAACTTGCACACCCACAAAAATAGTTGTCACATGTGTGACCATCCTCAAGGATGAATTGTTAAAGAGACCCTGAGATGTTTTCTTTTGATTATAAAAGAGTCTCATATTAATGTGGATGAATCTACGTTACCCACACGTTAATCAGTCCATATAAATATCGTTTGTCTTTATAATCTGATCGTCTTCGAACCTCCGACTTTCGTTCTTGATTAATGAAAACATTCTTGGCAAATGTTTTGGCTTTCGTCCGTCTTGCGCCGGTCCAAGAATTTCACCGTGCGCGCGGAGGCTCATGGGAAATGTAGCGTGAAAACACTTAGCTTTCCGAAAGTCCTTGTAGTCCCTTTAACACTTGTATCAGCACTGTCATCTTCATTTGTTCAATAACTTTGTTTATGATAAACACCTGAAACATAATAATATTCCCATCAGCCTCAGTTGTAGAGTGTTTAGTGCTCAATAGGAAATGTTAGCATGCTGACACACTAACATCAGTGTCACTAAGCATGTTAATATGATGATCACATCTAGCTCTAAGCACTGCTGTGCTAAAGTACAACATGTCTTTGTCTCCTAGAGTGGGTTGTGCACCAGGATAGAGCTGTAGTGGGGGTGTGTTTGTCACAGTGTGGCGGAGTATGTTCTGCCACTAAAAACAAAGCAGTGAAGTCAGCATCAGACAGTGATTGAACAGGACTGCCTTCTCGGTGCAGCTGCACACACTTCTGCCAGCAAGAGGCTGGTGCTTGATTTAAAGACCTTACACACAAGTCTCTTCACTCTTTTAGAGAAGCTACAGTATATTTTCAGTGTGTTGAACCTGACAGCATTTACTGACAAATCTCTCTAGACGTCCACTCCACATTTCCACCCAGATGTCTTTACACTGAGCACATCTCACCATTAGGCTGCACATTATGTCAGTGTGTAGACAGAGAAAAATTAATGATGAGCAGAGGGAGGCAATGTTTACTTCACCGCTGCTCAGCTTCTCTTAAAGAGGAAAATACACAATCTCCTGCTTTCTCTTGACAGCTTTGTTTGTTGCTGTTGCTCTCCGCTTAGCTTTTTACCCAAATACCTTCAAAAAAAAAAAACAGCTGATCACAGCAATTTTCCAAAGTCACCCGCAGCACAGTGTTTGAAATGCTGGACAGCAGGCCGGGCTGTGATCTGCTCCCTGAGAAAGGCTCAGAGTTTCATGCTTGTTTCTAGTACTGGGGGCCACAGAGCAGCTGCCAAGTGCTCTGCGTTGGCCTCATTGTAAATATTAAGAGTTAATTCCCTCAGTAAAAGGCAGCTGTAAACCATCTGCACCGCTGTTAATCACAGAGAAATCACCCCGCAAAGAATCTCCACTTGCCTTATTCAAATTGCAGCACATAAGCCGCAAATATTCACGGATTGCGAGCGCATATGGACACACACACACACACACAAAAAGTTTAGATTCACTACTTAATGTCTTTGGCAGGAAACGGTAGGCAACTTTCCAACTCTGGAGTTTGTTTTAAAGAAACACACACAGACAGAAGTCAGGGGTGGTGTATTTATGATGTGTGATTTAATTAGTTGGCTCTTAGAGCAAGTTGATAATACATGGAGCTGACACACACACACACACACACACACACACACACACATAGCGAGAGACAGAGGAGGGCAGAGAGAAAAACAGAGAGATACTGGCCGGGTGTGGAAGTCCATTGTGTCAGCATTTTATCACAGCTGAGTAGCCGAAGGTTCAGAGGTCAATCCCATTCTGCTCTCAGCCACAGTCACCTTGCCGTATACTGACAGAGCTATCTAAAGCAACATTGACTGAATCAGCCATCAGCCAACACCGCAGTAGCTCTTAAATGGCTAATGGAGCCGCCAGAGCAGCTGGGAATACAAACCAATGGATTTATTGAACATTCAGCATACAGTGCTGCCAGCAACACACACTTGACACATGCGCTGTGGTTTTTATTCAACTGTCTTAACAATTTAGAATATTTTTTGCATGTGTTAAACTAGAAACTAAAAACCAAAGTAGAGGATAGAACTATTTTATGCAAGAATTTCCTTAGTCAGTTGTTTTCCTTCTACAGCTAAACCAGATCCTGACAAACACAAGGTGCTTCTTTTTAAAGAGACAGTTCACCCAAAATTCAAATTTCACTGATTATCTACTCACCCTCATGTCGACTAAGGGTTGGGAGAAGTTTCAGAGTCCTCCGTGCCTTCTCTGAGTTACAGGGGGGTTTGGCACAGCACTGCATGTCCATATGACGGGTGAGAACGGAGCTCACTTTTCTTTGTCCAAAAAGACACACCAAAAAACATCCAAATACCTCCATGCTGCTCATCTGTAATGTCCCTCTTGTATTGAAGCCCCAACATGAGAAATTGTTCCGAAAAAAATTAAAAATTAAACAAGTCTATATTTTATGCTTGTTTGTAAGCTTGGCTTCAATACAAGAGGGACATTACAGATCAGCTGTGTGGAGGTATTTGGATGTTTTTTCGTGTGTCTTTTTGGACGAAGAAAAGTGAGCCCCGTTCGCTACCGTCATGTGGACATGCAGTGCTGCACGGAGCCCCGCTGTAACTCAGAGATGGCACGGAGGACTCTGAAACTTCTCCCAGCCCTTAGTCCACATGAGGGGGAGTAGATAATGAGTGAAATTTGAATTTTCTGTGAACTATCCTTTTAAGGCTGTGTTCACCATGGACCTTTCCCCACACGTTGCCGTCCTATGCCTAGTTCATATGTCCCAGCCGTAGGTGTTAGAGAGAGCTGTAGTGTTTTACACCAACCCAGATAGCCAATGTGTCACTCTAATTCTCTCATCCTCTCAGTGAACCATGGTCAACTTAAAAATGATGAAACTAGAAAAATAAAATCAATAAAGGCACACTGAGAACTTCTGAGCTTTTAATCCCTTTTAGAATTATCGATATGAGTGCCAATAAGTGTGGATGATACCTCTAAGAAGTATTTGCAGTCATGTCAGTTTAGATAAAACCATGTCAGTCCTTGTGGATGTGAATGGAATCACGGAGCAGCTCAGCTCAGAGGCAGACACATCCAACTTCACATTTCATCAGTGTTACCTTAACATGTGTATTGATCCACCTTGACTACACAATATGATCTGTGTATTTATGCAGTCACTCATTTCACTTTCAACCAAGTTATTAGGCTCTGATTATACACACATAACAACATTATTGGAAATTGATTGACACCTGCCAAGCTTGTGCCAGCTCCCATTAACAATAATTTAAAACCCAACATTCACAATTTTTCTAAACATGTAAAAGACTTCCCGTAGATCTGGCAGGAATTGTGAAAGGAGGAGGAATGATGACATTCTCTAAAGACCAATGTAAGACCAGCGTATCCCTTTTTGAAATGCAAAAAGCTGCAATAAAAGTTCAATAACTGAAATAGAATCAGCTGCGCCTCCATCCTGTAAATGTGCTGAATCAGAAATGCAGCATTCACATTTTTGCATGAAGATCCAGAGGCAAGTGTGAAAATAATAACACATAGTGTATCTTATAATATATCTTGCACAAGATGCATACAGGAAAGACAACAGTGTGTGTGAAGTATCCGTCCACTCTGTCGCTCTGCTGCCACTGTGAGCAGAACATAAAAATGAGCACATGACGCGCTGCACGTTTTCCCTCGATACTGCATGGAAAACTATCAGCATAGCTATTTCATAATGGCCTGCGTGCCTGTAGCGTGAATAGCCTTTTCCCCCTGGTCAGGCTGTCCATGCTGTCTTTTTACAGTGCAGGACATTCTGCGTTAAATCCCTCCAGTCCCACAGTCCTGCATGAGGAGAAAACCCAGGAGTTGTCATGGCAGCTGAACTGAGGCAGGAATGCACATTACCATACTAGAGGGAGAAATGTAGTCAAATGATATCATTTTGTTGCAAGCACAGCTGCTTTGAGTTTTTTATTGGCATGACATTAAATCACATTAAGGAGCAAATTGAGACTTTTAAGTTAAATGAGAAAGGCAGAGAAATACAACGGAGTGGGAAACACTGGAATTTACAGAACAATGCATTAATTTGTTCTAATTATCACTCGTTTCTGTTTAATAGGCTTCTGTTTATAATGTGACCTTGTCTGATTGTATATTACTGCATACATTTCTGTGCAAATATGCAGCAATTTAAGCACGCTCAAACAGAAATGAAACGGGAGTGGGCTGAGTGGAAAAGAGAGAGAAGGACAGAGAGGCAGACGGATGGTGTGAGTACACTGAGAAGTCTGTTACGCTGAGGGCTTGTGCAGGGGAGGGCCCGGGCTGTGAATGCAGAGGAATGACAGGCAGGGATTAGAGGGGAGGTGGTGCCATTGAAAAACAAGCTGATCCAGGGAGCAGAGCTGACACTTGAACACAGCCAGCTGACAAGACCAGCCAGCCTTGCTGCAGTCCTGCAGCGGCAGCTCTCCCCCACCCCCCACCCCCAAGCTCCCCCTGCATTGGTTCATTAGTCGTCATTGTAGAGACAGATGATGCAAAGAAACAGGATTAACGGTCCGTGTACGATTTATCAGTCAAAGGTTCGGATTCAGGATCCAAATTAGAAAAATGTAAATTTTTGGTGCATTACTCTGAGATTTCACTATAGGGACATTTTTCATTTCAGCAGCACGATCTAATGACGTAACAAAGATCAGACAGAGCATGTGCTGAGACAGCAACTAATTGGTCAGTGGAGTTCAAAATGTTCCTCAGTCTTCTCACGCAGGAATTTGGAAAGCAGTTCAGTTTTACAGTAGAATGTTTTTCCAGTAAAACATTGAAAGGATAGAAAGAAACAGGCAACAATAACAATATTAGAATAAATAGACAATATACTGTATGTTCATACAGTTCAAATCTGATGATGTGGATGAGGCGACGCTGTGAGGGAGAAGAACTTCACACGTTACAGCTTCTGCGTGTGACAAACTTCAGATATCAAAGTCAACATCTGAATGTGGTTAATGTGTTTCCTGCTGAAACAGGATGTTGGGGTGCTGCCTACATCAAAGTCTCCTGTGATGATTCTTTTTTTTTTTTTTTTCATTGTTTTATTTTGTCCATCAACACATGCAATTAAAATATCATAATATCTGTTTGGTTTTAACATCAGGATGAACTAGTGACTGAACGGCCCGTTAGAGGAAAAGGGAAACAGAGAGAGAAACCAGTAAAATCTGCAGACATGGCTGTCACAGATGACTCACCCTATGCACTGCAAACTGCAGAGACACTAAAAGTGTACAAAGAAGAAGGTGGCTCACAACCAGAGCATCGTCAGAACAAGAACTGGAATAACCTTGTCTGGGGAGGCAGCCCACTCACCAAACAGGATGTTGACAAAAAGCCTGCGGTGCCTAAGGCGAGCTACATCTCCATATCCTTACTTTTTTACTCCGCCGTACGAACATCACACAGCTTCCTGAATCAGCAGCGAACGTTGGCGTTGCAGGTAGATCATGCACTGTGGAATCATTCAGCATGGAAGTTGTTGCTTCGTAGGGAGTCTGGAATGAAGGAGCGTTGTTATGTTTTTTCTAAATGGCTCAGTTTAATAGCGTTATGGATCATCCTGCCATTCTTTAGGCCGCATGCTTGTGCCAAACATTTTCTACAATGTATATCCTAACAGCAGCTGGCCTGAAGTGGCAATATCAGCTCGAGCCAGTAACACACCTATTTCCACTGCCATTTCACTACAGCAAGAAAATATATTTAGAGGTTCATATTCTACACATATTACCTGATTTACTGTCCCGTCCTCTGCTACCGGTCCATCTCCTCGCCACCAAAGGGGAGCTGCAGTAGCTGCCTGGCATGACATGTTGGTAAATGGTGGGCAAGCAAGCTGTTTGAGACCGGCGAGGTCAAGGGCCGGCTGTGCTGATGCCTGTCACGCTCAGAGCCAGAACAGCTGGAACGTGCACCAGCCACTGCATTATTTCTGAGCGCTCACACAGGCATAACTGCTTAACTGTCTGAACTAAGAGGCCTCGGCTCATAACGCCGGCAGTATTTTAATAAGAGATGTGGCTCTTGAATACGCGGCTCCCCACAAGGCTCATAGAAGCCTCTGCTTTCCGGGAGTTCCTTTGATTAATAATCCTGACAAGTCAGCCCATTATTATGAAATAAACCGGCACCGCTGCATGTGTCATATTATCTCCAGAGACAGGGCCGACATGATACAAAGCCAGTGGCTTTTTGTGCAGGAGGCTGATTAGGAAGCACACATACCGGTACACACCTCCTGCTGCACTGCACTGGGGATTTGGTTTGACACTCTGATCCAAGAGATTTCTCAATCACCAAAACACACACACAGATATACACACTACACCTGTTGCCTTTGTGCTGTGTGAATTCATGCGGTCTTTGACTTAAAACACAAGTGTCAAACACAGCTGTGAAGAATCTTTGCTATTTTCTAAGCATGCAGTGCGTTTAGAAAGTATTCAGGCCTACGCTTCTTTTCAGAGTTTCAGAGTTTTACTGCAATGATATATATTTACTTACAGTCCATACTCAGCACCGCCATGACAAAGAAAGAGAAGAATATTTGAAATGTTTGCAAATGTATTAAGAGACTGAAAGAATCTGAATGACAGAGGTGTTCACAACCCGTTAGTGTTTGTTGTTGAAACACCTTTGGCAGCAATTTCAGCCTTGAGTCTTGAGGATAATGTGACAAGCTTTTCACACCTGGATTTGTGGATTTTCCGTCGTTCTCTGCAGATTCTCTCCAGCTCTGTCAGGGCAGACGGGGACAGTTGGTGAGCAGCCATTCTCACATCGTCCATGAGATGTTTGATTGGGTTCAAGTCAGGGCCTCTTGAGGACATCCAGAATTGACGAAGAAGAAGAAAGTTCATGTATATAGCACCTTTCACAGACAACAGTCACAAGCTGCTGTACAAACTTAAAGCAGATATCAGTGGCACGGCCGTTTCGGCTAATGCTGTGTTCAAGGCAGGCTTTTGAAACCGTAAGTTACAGCTTCAAGTCACAACTACGACTTGGTAGCGTTCCAGGTAACCCGTAGCTCGTGTTTTTACCGTCCTGTTGTCTGTGAAAGTTCCCTATAACGGCCACTCGTAACTTCCGACCCGTGAACTCGTACCAGATCGAACTGGTACGACTTCACAGGAAAGAAAAACACAAAGTACGAGTTTCCTTGAACGCACCATGAGTTAGCAGCCCCCGCCCTTGTCAGGCATCAATTGGTCCTCGTGCTACATCGCCACATTCACGCGCATCCCTTGGCTGCACACACAGCCCTTCATGCCGTTCTCTCCCCTCATTGGATAACACTTGTATCCCACAAGGAAAATTTTCTCCTCGGGTTACAGCAGAGCAGAGTGACGGAGAGACTCGTGTTTAGGCTGAAATACTTCATGTAAGTGATTGCTGACGGAAAATAGGACTATTTAGGACTTATATTAACAAAAAACATTCCACTGATATCTGCTTTAAGTGCAAGAACAGTCAACATTTAAAGGTACAATATGTAGGGATTCCCTCCATCTAGCGGTGCAGTTGCATATCGGAACGTCTTCTTGATGTTGCATTCAGGTGAAATGGGGCAGACGTCAGACAGACAACAGACGCTGCATGTAACAGGATAAACAAGTGTTTATGTAAACAAGTGGTCCGCCAGCACGAGGCAAAACAATACAGGTGTGACAATATGTTGTTGTCGTGGTGATGTGGTATTGTTTTACCGTCTTTCTCTGGTGGAGTAAAATGACATCCGGTTGGTTTGCCGACGGCTGTCTGCCTGACTGCACCTGAATGCAACATCAGTCCCTCCGTCCTTCCTCACACTACACAGTGGTGACAGTTTTAACAGGCCGAGCCCACAGCTCCTCTGAGTTTCTATGGTTACCTACGGTCACGATGCAACATGGCCGCCTCGGTTCGGTGCGTCGCCCACTTGTATATTTGTAACGACTTGTAACAACTCATTCTAAGGAACCAGAAAGCTTTACTTTGGATGCGGATGTGATTCCACTTCAGTGAAATACGTATTTATGAAAGACAGGTTTGATTTTTGCTGATAAAAAGCCAAATTAGTTACACACTGGGGCTTTAAGAAAACATTGACAGACACAAAACAACAACACAGAATAATAGAATAACTACAATTCATTTTATATTTTAAAATGAATCCTAAAGAAAACTGGAAGCCAGTGTAGACTAAGTGACTCCTGCTTTGACTTGGTTGTGTTATAGGGTCATCTTCCTCCCCGTAGGAGAATATCTCTATAGTGGGGCAGATAAGCAATATAATTGTGCGTTTTAATGACTAAAGCATGAAACTTTCAGCATTTCATCTACATACCCCAAGGTTTAATTTCAGACGTGGAACCACTTTGGTGGCTGACCTTTAGGGGTCTTAAGGGGTCTCTTTCCACATTATTCCATTATTCTCCATTGGAAACCCATGGAAATCTGGGAAGTAAATCATTACAAATAAATTTCTTCACCATTGTGTTTAGGAAGGTGTGTAATATCATGTAATACAATGTTGACATTCAACTCCAGTGGGAAACCCCCTAAAAAACTACTCAAAATTGGGGTACCGTAACCAGATTTTGCGAAAATTCCGAAATGTTAAATTTGGCTTAAAGTAACTTGTGAGGGGTCAAACTAGGGGTTTTTCATGATTCTGAGTTGATCACAAACATTAGTTTTACACCCAAAACACTCCTTGGTGGAAAAAAACAGCCACACCCACTTTTCCTGCTCATCGGAACCCCCACTACCACCAATAGAATGTATTGCAGAGAAGCCATTCCTTAGCATGGCAGAGGCTGTGTCACATATTACTACTAAATACTCAATAATATAACTTATATTCTAGCCTTTTTTCTTGTAGGACATTATACAGACCCTCCAGGATTTTGTGATGTCATGATTGCAACTATTAATGCAAATTCATTTATGAATTCTTTGGCCTTGCCACTGCAACTTTTCTGCAAAATTACTGTCATAGACCGCTGTGGTCACAATGTTTCCATTACATGTTTTCTTGCGTGTCTATGTTTTTATTACTAGTTATTGTTTGCATATAACATTAAGTTTTATGCAGATTGGGAGTGAGAGAGAAGGAAAGACATCAGGTGCACACCAGATTTCACATACCAGTAAAAACTGAAACATACACACACCCTTCTCACTATTGGGTAGCCTACATGTAAATTAAAAGGTTGCTTTCTTTTTTTTTTTTTTTTTTAATAAATTTAGCGACATCACAAAATCCTGGAGGGTCTGTATAATGTCCTACAAGAAAAAAGGCTAGAATATAAGTTATATTATTGAGTATTTAGTAGGGGTGAGTGTACCTATTAAGCCCACCAAATCTGCTTTTCAGCCATTTTTAATATATACCACCCCAATTTAAGTGAAAACATTTTAGTTCAAATGATAGTCTAATGTCTAATTTGAAGTGTCAATCATTCATTTATACCAATTTTTAATGTTTTTATTGTTTAATTTGTCAAAATATACCAAAAATCTGGCATGGGCTTAATGGGTACTTAATGTACCCTTTAAGCCCATGGGTGTTCCAAATAAGCCCACTTCATGATTTGTTGATAAATACATAAATACACATTTAAAAATCTTAAAAATCCAAAGTTATTCTATTAAAATATGTAATCTCTTAGCTCTCAATAGCTATTTTCATTTTGTCTCCACTCCTTTCCTTGGCCCTGTAAATGGCATTTGAAATAGGCATGATCGGCCTATTTGCTGTGTTGTCAACACCGAAAAAGCTTAACTTACAACATGTCTTCTTTGGAATGTAGCCAAAAAACTATTCAAGAACAAAATAAAAATTAGAATCGAAATTACTCTTCAGTACTTAAGCTTTCTGTTGTCATTTTGTCTGTATCTCTATCCTACATTATACAACTGGCATTTACATTTGGCCAAATTTTCTGGTCCAGCCAGCTGGTTGAAAGTGTTTTTATCTAGATTTCTGAAGACCCAATGACTGAGAGAAAGACAGTTTCCTGGTTCAATACTATTTTAAGGATAATAAATGAATCAATTTCAGTATTTACAACTAAACAAATAACTTTTTAAACATAAAAACACAGCTTAAATAGAAACAATTAATAAAATGAATGAATTGACCGATGCAATATCACTAATATTTAAATTTGGGTATTTAATTATCTGAATTATGAAGCTGATTGATTAGGTGAGGTCAAACTTAGGCAGGAAAATGGTTCAAAAGTCGAAAGGAAGAAACTCTCCATTGAAACACAGCCAGTGGGCTTAATGGGAGCAGGTGGGCTTAAAGGGAACATCAGTGAATTACTGGTTAAAAATCTGAATATTTTTTATTCTACACACATGACATTTAAAAACAACTACATGACATGAATCTATATAAGCTGCACTAACATAACATGAAAAGTATTAATTGATCATGTATTTAAGTAATTAGCTATACTCATTTACATCTGCCCTAAATGGTGTGATTTTTTTGCTACTGTCCCCTTTAAGCCCACTTGATAAAAATGTTAATTAAAAAATAAATAAAGATAAATATTCATATGTATTATCAATTTAACAATACAATAGGATATTCTGCATACAAAAATGTAAACTATCCATGTTTATCATGCTGTATGTCATGGCAATGAACAATGCTATGCAGTGGCTGTATTGATGCAGCATGTGGGCTGTTTGCTAACATGCTAAAATGCATATTTTGAATTCAAAAGAAAAACTATTTCTAATTCTAATAAAATTCTAACACATGTTTTATTTAAAGCACTAATCTCTTAAATTTTGATAACAAATGAGTACTTAGCTAAAGTCGGAGTAGAAATATGGAATAAATATTGTTTTTTCAGGGCATCAAAATCACTGAAGTTTTTTTGCAACTTCTTCAGGAGCAGCAGGCACATGTCACACATATGCTTCGATAACTCAAGATTGACAAATCTGATTTGCTTAGAATAAAAATCATAATTTATGTAACAAGCTGCTTCATTGGAAGAACCATGAACCAGCAAAAATGGTGATGTAGTTTTTTTTTTATTTGACTCAGAAGTCACAAGTGGGCTTATATGGTACGTGGGCTTAATAGGTACACTCACCCTAATATGTGACACAGCCTCTGCCATGCTAAGGAATAGAATGGCTTCTCTGCAATACATTCTATTGGTGGTAGTGGGGGTTCCGATGAGCAGGAAAAGTGGGTGTGGCTGTTTTTTTCCACCATGGAGTGTTTTGGGTGTAAAACTAATGTTTGTGATCAACTCAGAATCATGAAAAACCCCTAGTTTGACCCCTCAATAGATACTTTAAGCCAAATTTAACATTTCGGAATTTTCGCAAAATCTTGTTACGGTACCCCAATTTTGAGTAGTTTTTTAGGGGGTTTCCCACTGGAGTTGAATGTCAACATTTTATTACATGATATTACACACCTTCCTAAACACAATGGTGAAGAAATGTATTGGTAATGATTTACTTCCCAGATTTCCATAGGTTTCCAATGGAGAATAATGGAATAATGTGGAAAGAGACCCCTTAAGACCCCTAAAGGTCAGCCACCAAAGTGGTTCCACGTCTGAAATTAAACCTTGGGGTATGTAGATGAAATGCTGAAAGTTTCATGCTTTAGTCATTAAAACGCACAATTCCTTCCATATATGAGCTTATCTGCCCCACTACTACTTTTCTCTCTTTAGATTCCCTCAACCGTTCCTTTTCCACTGGGGACGGTGCTGAGCAGGTGATGAGGTGTCTGGTTTCCTCAGACATGAAGCTCAGAACTGAAATCAAACAGTTCAACCTTGGTTTCATCAGACCAGAGAATCTTGTTCTTCACAGTCTGAGAATCCTTCTGTTGCTTTTTTTTCGTCACCATCAAGCATCTGAATACTTGACTGAATATGTCAATGTTGATATTTCAGTTTTTCCTTTTTAAAGAAATGGTAACATTTCTAAAATTCTGTTTTTGCTGTCATTATGCGATGTAGAGTGTAGACTAAGGAGAGGGGAATTACAGATGGAGGGTGGGAGTGTGACCACTTTCTGAGTGCACAGTATATTTACAGTGTGTTTGCTGTATTTGAAGGATACATGCGTGTTCTTTTTTGCTGTCAAATATGTGCTTGTTTTCATCTATCTGGAGTGCACAGTTCACCTCCAGTACATAACACAGTTACCACAGCTGAGCTGAACAATGCATAAAACAAGTGCAACATACAGGAAGAAAAGAGCACCTTCAATGATCCATCAATTCCCATTGGTTTGTTGAGGGGGGGGGGGGGGATTTATTGACTGGCAGAGTAAATTCAAGGCTTACTCACTGTCAACACAACCCAAGAGGCAGTCTGCTGGAAAATCTAGTGCTGTGGTGCCAGGTCGCTCCACATAATTCCCCTGTAGGGCTGCTGTCTGTGATGAGCCATGCTCAGTGTGGTTGTGTGGCTGCTGAAAGGCCTGTCATTACAGCTGCACCCTGTGGCAAGGCAGCCAGACTCAATCCAAATAAGATCCCCTCTGACAACACACGGCCCCACCTACACCCACTTATCAGGCTGTACAAGGATTTGGTTAATATCTCTGCTGGCAGGATTTGGTTAATGTTAATGTGCAATATGTACATAAATACTGTATTAAGGTGGTCATCAAACTATAAACTAGTCTTCTCCAGCATGAGACAGACGGCAGCAGCACAGCCAGCGTAGGATTCAATAAAACATGTAATTCATCATTCAGAGTGGAGGCTTCTAATTTAGCCCTGAATCAACTTTATTTTTCCAACAATGTATCAATATTGGACATTATTAGTGTTTTGTTAGTAGTATCAGTTGTAGCTACCGTTCTCAGCATCATAATCCTTTTATTTTATTGTCTGTAAGCTTCTAATCCTGGTAGAATTATGAAATGACTAATGTATTTTGTGTTTTATATTCAGTCAGCCTTTCAGCCCTGTGGGATAGAATTTCGATTTTGTCAAAATACATCTCATTGATTTTTAGCAAAAAGCCCAACATGACATCCTCACGTGTCTTTGTTGTCTCAGTCAGACACAACACAAACATGATTGTGCGCATACATGCTGCTCATATTCTGTTGTTGCTTCTTTTACAGTAGGGCCTTGTCTGTTTGTGACTGATGGTCAACAGGTTTTGCTGTTGCCGCAGGATGTAAATATGCCTGTTTAACGACTGAAGCTGCTTTCCATCTGTTGGCAAATTGCAGACTCAAACATGTTGTGTTTGCATGCAGCGTTACATAACCCTGTTGCCCATGAGGCATTTCATACAGTACGCCTTTCCTCACTATTCGTCTTAACTTGTTGCATTTATGTTCATTTCTGATCGTATGTAGCAAATCTTCAACATAAAGTAGCTGAGGCTTGAATGTGGTGATGGATAATGGCGCTGTTGATATGTGTGTGTGTGTGTGTGTGTGTGTGTGTGTGGCTTTAAGGACAGCTGACTCAGACAGAGATTTGACTCACGTACACAAACCTCTTGTCTCTCTCTTTCTTCCTCTGTCTCTTTCTTTCACCCACTCCCTCGCTCTCTTTGAAATTAATCAGCGACGGTCCCTCCACCCCCCTGCTGATGGATCTATTATTTATGAGGGCCCTTTGCACTAAACTAAATTTAGTGCATAAACTCCACTTGGAGAGCGAGGGAGGGGGATCAATAGGATGGCAGGGGCCACAGCGAGAGTCTCATTTAGCTCTTTAGAGATGCAGGATGTGCAGTGGCTGACCCTGAGAGCAAATGTGTGTCCTGACTGAAAGAGAGAGTGAACAATAAAGAGAGCAAGAGGTTCTGACAATACAAGGCAGATTTCAGTGGGTCATTACTCTCCAATTGTTACCTTGTGTCTAATCCATATCGGAGATAGTGGATCATTGATGGGGTGGTGTTTGGTGTAATTAGGTTTATACAAGCTCTGCGTTTATTGCCTTTTCAGCATGCCACGTGTGCCACATGAATCACATCTGATTCTTCAGTTCCCGTGACACTGATACCACTTGTCTCCTGTCAGAATCGTCACGGCTGTGATTGCTCTCTTTCAGTATCGCCACACAGTTCAATATTTAATCATACATCCATTTGTGCGGAAACAATGTGTTACTCATACGTAATTTCCTCCTTAGGATTCTTGCTGAGGAAACATGCATTTGCTGTTTTTATGCCCTCTAAACAAGTGGGTAGACCGACTCCTCCTAAAATAGATGCATGGGATTGAAAGAACAAAACAATGATTTGCTTCATTAAAGTTCATATTTGGTGACTAGAAATCCAAAACCCTGAGTCCTGGCAGCACAGTTAGTCGTGCCTTGCCTGAGGTGAGTGTGTTTGTATTGGACAGCTCCCAGGTGTTAAAGTCACCAAGTATGAAGCAGGGAAATGCTGATAAAGATGTATGCACAAAATATACACATGGATGCTTAGCATGCCTGAAATCCCCGGGTAAATAAAGCCTTAAAATAAGTGTTTAAAAACGCTTCCTAAAGGAAATGCTTACATGTAATCCTGTATAACCACAGATTACACACAGGTCCTTTCAATATATGCAAATATGTCATCCTTAAAGGAAACAAAAAATCAGTCCTGAGACTTAAGAACAACAACAAAATGTGTAAAAACGGCAGTAATTCAGTCACAAATCGATACCAAGACAGAACGACCAAATACAACTGGTCCAAAAGACCAACTGACTGTTTTGAGGCTGGATTTAAATAAACCGCCAGCAGACAAAATACTTAACAGAGGACTGGTGCAAAGCCAAGGTACAAGCACAGCAAAAGCTCAGTGGCTGCTTGATTTTAATCTGGACTCTGGCCTGGCTCTGCTTGGGTCTTCTGGGACAGAGTTAAAAGCTGACTGATGTAATCCGGCACCTGGCCTGGTGAAGCCTTGGACGTGGTGGTGACTAAGAGGTTAAAAGAACATTTGAAGAGAAACTTGGCCACCTGTCTGGAGAACGTGAAACCAGGGGGCTGTGGGAAAACTATTTGTTCTGAGCACTGAGCTACAGCTCTGGCGTACGATAAAGTGTTGAGGTGTTTTTCGGCTTTTCTGTTTCAGTTCAAAGCTCTAGCTGCTGTCAAAAAATTAAAGGTCATCAATGCACTGGATGTTGAAAATAAGAAGTGGCTCAGGGTGTGTATTTATACTGCATCAGTGCACAGGGTGAACAGATTCAACATGATGCACTTGATGACTAGATCGAGACAGGGATTGTACTGTGAATTCCACATTAAATGCCTGAATGCCCAAATGCCACTTCCCTGCCAATGAAAATATGAGCTCCCAACCAATTCAAACATGGAGGTTGGACAAAGGTCCCTGATTGCTTTCCCTTTCATGCATTACTCTACACTAGTTGGCTTTGCTGATCTTAAATTACAAGTGCGGGTCAAGAATTTAGATTTAATCAAATGATGCATTGCAAAGAAAATCAACAAGGTCTTAACTTGATTTATTGAAATGATTTTTGCAATGAAACAAATGCATGTCAAAACAAGCTTGACTCAATGGTGAAAAAAAGGAGGAAGGGGTTTCTGGTTGTATCTGCTCTTTGGACTGAGGACACAAATTCCAAGGAGCAACGTCATCACATCTACTTTTCAAAGATCATGCACAGATGTAGTAAAGATATAGAGGGAGCTGCTAGCAGAGCTGCGTACTGCTACAATTGATCTGTAGTATCCCCGCCCCTCCGACTGACATGGCAGCCAGAGCTTCAGTGTGAGCTGCCTCCAACGGTGATTTAAAAACTATTAAAAAAAAACTGAAACTGTGCTGACTTTCCTTTACCTCATCAGAGTGCAGCTGTGGTGGTTCTGGTTCAAGGTGACATGTGCTCAGAGAAAAGGGTGAAAATGGACTGATGCTCACTGGGTGTTGTGTTTACATCGATAGATAAAGAGCTGATTGAACACGTTGCCCACAGAGGCCTGATGCAGGTTTGTTGACCAGTGGACTGACAGTCAAAGTTGCCGTCTGCCCACACTGATGATGTGGCATATACAACCTGCACTTTGTTTTGTAGTTTTACAAACATTCCCATTCTTACTGGCAGAGTCACATGCCCAAGAGCAGCTGTGTATTTATAAGCCATGGGTCTACAGTACTTTGTTCTTTGGTTGGCGGTCACCTCAGTCCTGAGTGTCAGTAAAACCACAGAGGGCCAGACAACACATTCATGCTTAAACACCCTCCTGTTTCATTAGCAGGTTAATCTCTTAGAGCCTATAGTATGTTTAAATAGTTTGTTGTGTGTGTTGCTCCGATGTTTGAGGGAACTCTACCATTAGCTAACAGCGTACTTTAGGTAAGTTGTCACTGATACTGTTTCCTTCTTTGTTCCTAAAGGACAGAGGCTGTTTTCTAATGTTTCTTATCTGTGTAATTGAACCTGTCGTGATCGATTTATTCAGAGTAGGAGCCATGATGGTTGGTTGTGGCTGTTGATCAAATATGCTGAATTGAGCATTCGTAGGCTCGTTGTTCCTTGTTGTCATAGCAACATGTAAACACATAGTATAAGCTATTTTGTGTTCAGCATAAAATAACAATTTGTGTGCATTAAGAAAATATTCTAATATAAATTTTATATACCAGTGATGTATTCTTTTTTATGGAACATAATGTTATGTTTCTAATCTTTTAAAAATACTTACTATGAGATTAGCCTATATAAATTGATTTTATTGGAATTCTAATTATCTTGAATGGAGTTATTGTGAATTCATTTTGTGATGCTGTATTGTGATACAATACACCTATTGTTCACTGCTCTAAGCCAGAGGAGTTATTAGGCTGAAGACCGACCAACTTCCTGATTGTTTCCTTTGTTTTTTCAGATTAAAACCTTCTTCTCCTTTCTTGAAATCTCTTCGTTCTGAGTCCAGTGTGAGTCACGGGTGCAACGATGGCAAATACACATTCACCTTTAGCCAGGACTAAAAAGAAAAAAAACAGTACAATTTATGGAAATTCAATCTTGAAAAATGGGAGCTTGGACCAAGTCATAGACGGAGACAGGGGAGGACTGAGGGAGGCAGATGAGGGTGGAGTAGGGGAGGGGAAGGGTGACAGAGGGGATGACAGTGCAGTGCAGGGAGGAGTAAGGACCAAAGGGAAAGATCCATTTACCCAGCTGAGTATAAAACAGACACAACACAGGGACTGATAGTGACTGAAATATCAAAGCCAGCAGTCTGCTGGGTAGGCTAGAAGTGGCTGCTGCTGCTGTTTGATCCATCACACAGACACTTTTTTTCTTTTTTCTTTTTTTTTTTTTAACTAAAAGCTTTGGAGAAGCCTCTGGGTGCCAGGCAGAGCTGAAGCGATGTGTAGAATACATCCTGTCTCTCTGTTTCTCTCCCTCTGCCTCTCATCTTGTACAAATTGTGAGAACTCCTTTAGGCGCAGCGGGATGAGAAAGTATGCATTGCTGGGACAGCATGCATGAAAAGCATTTTCTCTGTCTATGAATTGTGTGTCTACCTGTTTTCACTTGAGCTGGGATAACAGTCTGATCTTCGCCTCACAAGTCATATCACACACGCACGCTGGAGCTCCTTTTTGGAAGGAAGCGGAGAAAAGGATTTCTCCACTTCTTGTGCTCGGAGGTGAACCAGCTGATGAGTGAGCAGAGCCTGCAGCGGAGAAGCCCAGCACCGTCAGCCCCATGGCGGCCTGGAAGCCCCCCAGATGGAAGCATCACCAGAAACAGAGGACTCTACAGCCGTGGCCTCAATCTGCTGGACTCCACATGGTGACTGACTTTGAGGATTTCTGTGTTTGAAAGACTCGCCACCAGAGAAACTTTTCTGTTTGAACAGTCACCATCCCTCTATGAAACACTCACAAACAGCTGACCCATTATTGACTTTTCTGTTAGTCAGGTTTAAAGGGATAGTTCAACATTTTGGCAAAGTGGCCATTGCCATAATCCCTATAGTCATAGCAGTAGGTTCGTCACCTTTAATTGTCGGTGCAAGCTATTTTTAGAACGGCGGAGCAGAGCCGCGAGCTGCTCAGAGCTACGCTATGGAGGCTAATGGGATTTCTTGGTTTCCCTCATCAAACTCATCAAATACACAATCCAACAACTCCACAACGCTCTGGTGGACAAGTTGTGACCTGCACATTCACCACTCTATGAGATAATAACACAACGTTACGAGACAGAGGTTTTTTCAGGGTAAATTCATGCAAAACCGCTGATGCGCGCTCCCGTCGGGGGCAGTTTTTCGGCAAGGAGTCTCTGCATCTGCCTCGAAAACAACTCCGTCAAATACAGGTAACAAACCTACTGCTATGACTATAGGGGTTATAGCAATGGGCCAATTTGCCAAAATGTTGAACTATCCCTTTAATCATAAAGATATGATGCACATAAAGGAGGAGACACTCTTTACTTGAAGCTTTGGAGGAAACTGAAATACGGCAACAGGACACAGTTGTTTAAATGTGGTAGATTTTTATGGCTGATGCTTTAAAACCAGACAGATTTAGTGAACACCATTACCTCACCTGCACCTCTGTTACATCTCTGCCAGATATTAGGAGTGAAATGTCAAGAAGCCAAGAGTATATTTCAGTCTGTAAGTAAACATTGAAAATGAGCCCACACACGTAAACACACACTGTAACTATAATCACTTAAGTCGGTGCAGTCTTGCAAGGCTTTTGAATATATGAGCTCTCCCCTGGGAGCCCGGGCTGAGGGAAGCTCATCAGGCTGCAGCAGAGAGTAACTGTATTTCTCCGTCTTTCTCTTCCTCCCTTCATCATTTCCTCCCACCAGAGACCACAGAGAGATTAACTACAGATCAGCTGGGGGACAGCACTGCAGAGACAGTGGCTCGCTAAACAGCAACAGACAGAGGCACGCTGTGACACTGTAGGTGTGGTTGTGTGTTTTACACTCTCAGAACCACACCATGCAACAAAAGGGTTTAGAAAACACATTGTCAGATGCTTTGTTGGATCACGGTGACGTCCAAATCATTGCAGTTGGATTCACAGCACTGTAGGTGTCACTCACATGGTGCATTGTTTGCTTTAGGGAACACACACAATGTCCTGTTGTATCGAGGGAACAGACACATAATGGGATTGAGGGTACACAAATGACGCGAGTTGAGTACACACATGATTTAAATGAAATACAGGGAACGCACACACTCACACTTACAGACACTGCTTTGTAAAATTAAGGAGGAGAATGTGTTTTTTTTTTATGTAAGCAGCGTTGGGCACGTTACTTTTAAATGATAGTTATAGTTACTACAGTAGTTCCAGATAAACGTCTTTTTCCGACGAGTTGATAGGCTGAAAAAAATGTGTATAATGAAGTGTATTATTTTGTGATGGGACTTCTTGAGTCAAGTAATGGCACATTTTATTGTCAGTCATGGTAACGGTGTTATAACGGGGGAAACACATAACGCCTGTTTTAATCCCAAGAGGACAACTGAGAACAATTTTAGAAAATCATTGCAATGAGTGAAATTCAGTAAGACACACAAACAGCTTCTCACAGTGTGAAAGCTCCACTGTGCTGCTCTGCATTATCACAGAAAAACTACAAAGATATGAGAAGCTATGATTTTCTTCTGTAAAGGCACTGAAAGAGGTTTAGGCTGATGAAGATATTTCAGCATTGCTGGCGTATGCAGCCTGACTGCTCTGTGTGATATTGTACAATTACATATTTCTTCCTCTAACAGTCCAGTGCACCTGCCTTTTCTGAAAGGCCACAGAAGCTGAAGTTTTGGATGCACTGCAGGAGCCATCATTCATTCACCTGCTCCGTTCAGCTGGCGGTGAGCTACATTGCCACTTCAGCAGGTTGCCCACCACTCAGCCGATACATATTTAACAAGCTGTCTGCACAAATCTTGAACTTGGGCGCTTCAAAATTCGTGTGGAAAATGGATTTAGTGTGGTGCGCAGGAAAAGTTAAACAAGCATGAAAAATGGATGAAAGGTTTTGACCATATCCCTCCCTGTGTATAGTATTGTCAGAGAATAACTTAACTCTGCTCCAGGGCTATAAATTCAATTCTATTAAAAAAATGTGATTCAATCATTTGAAAAAAAAAGTGGCATTCAAAAAGTCCAACAAAAGAGCTTAGCCTCTAACAGTCTAGATCCTCTATATTTTAGAGGGATTAAATGCTGACCTTAGACTAATGATTTTTAATGGATGCATACATAGTACTGCAAAGGAAAATCCTCTGGTGTTACACCATCAAATGAGAGGATAAACACTTTTTTAACATCTGCCCAAATGTGTCTGTATCAGTTTACAAAAGCTGCTTAGCATAAACCCGCTGTTAGAAACTCCCTCTATCTGTAACGATGAACATCTACTGTCACACATAATCAGAGATATTACATTTCAGGCTTACATAATTAATCAGCAAGTCGGTGAATAACTTATGATGCAAGCCATGAATTATATTTAACCAAGTCATTACTGGCGATGAACTGGAGAAGCGACTGCTTTTCTCTCGTGAAACTAATAAGCTGGGTTGCCTCAGCATGTCTGCATTTATAAAGCAAATTATCCATATATTCACTCACAGCGTCTCAACAGTTTATGCAAATCTTCTTGAGGTGCTTTTTAATCATCTCTTTTGCTTTATTCTAAACATCTTGTCAGGCCATACACAGCGCTATAGGCTGCTGAGTGGAGGGAAGAGTGCAGCTGGAGCACTGTTGTGTTTGCCCTGTACACCATGCCCTGGTGTTCCAGTGTGCGTGGGATCAGTGAATGTGTCTGGCCTTTGCGTGTAAACATTTAGGGATTTCAGTGCAAATCCTGCTTGTGCAAATATTAATTTACTAGCTCAGAGAATCCGGGCTCCAGACTAACCTTTTTGACTAGGAGCACAGTGGCCCCTAACTTGACATTTTAGGAGCGCAAGCAGAAAATTTAGGGGCGCACATTGTAAATCCCCTTGCAAAGCAGATATTCACATTTATGTTCATGATCCTCACACATATTGGCCAGCCACATTCAAGACACTTAAAGTCGCCTCTTTCACATTTTACCAGTAAAGAAGGTACATTTATTTATTGCACATGTGCAATAGATGAAAGTTTTCATTGAATTCAAAATTTTAGGGGCAAAATGCCCCCATTTAAGGTGCGCTGAAGCGTTCACACCGGGCCTTTTCTTTTTTTCGCTGTTGCTCGTATCGCCCCTTTGTTATCGCTACATCGCTCAGCTGCGATCGCTCGTCAGTTTGGCTCAATTCAGCAGACTCGAGTTTGTCGGTGGCCACTGCCATGTCTCTCTGTATACACCAGCACCATTTACATTGACTTAAAGGGATAGTTCAACATTTTGGCAAATCGGCCCATTGCCATAATCCCTACAGTTTTAGGAGTAGGTTCGTTACCTTTAATTGTTGGTGCAAGCTATTTTTAGAACGGCGGAGCAGAGCCGTGAGCTGCTGAGAGCTACGCTACGGAGACCAATGGGATTTATTGGTTTCCCTCATCAAACTCATCAAACACACAATCCAACAACTTCAAAATGCTCTAGTGGACAAGTTGTGAGCTGCACATTCACCACGCTATGAGATAATAACACAACGTTATGAGATGGAGAAAACTACTGCGACAATTAAAGGTAACAAACCTACTCCTAAAACTATAGGGATTATAGCAATGGGCCAATTTGCCAAAATGAACTATCCCTTTAATATGTAAACTCGTTGCCTGCGACAAAAATGTAATAATAGGTGTGATCGCACCTTTAGGGGCAGTCTGGAGCCCCGAGAATACATTCATGATCATGCAATGTTTCATTTACAATACACATAGCACTTGTGTGATGAAATGTGACGTGAAATTGTGTGTACAAAGGTAGCAATATATCTACAACAAGCAAGTGTCACTGTTTGTGGTAGCGGCAGTAAAAATAAGTGTGTGGTAAAGAGGAAAGTTGACCTGTAAGGACACAGAACAAAGGAAGGAATCAGAAGCCCTTCTGCAACAAGGAGCAGCATCTAAAGCATCGTGTTCTCTCATTTGCCTGGAGTAGATGCATGCATGAAAAGCTCCAAGTCTCTTTACATGCAAATCCAGTCCGTGTCTATGAGTGTGTTTTATCTCGGGGGCTGCTGTTTGCTAATCAAGAGCCTTGTGAAAGCCAGGGGAGCGTTATAAGAAGCCGAGTATAATACGCCTGCTCACAGCCTCGCTCTCTATTTGAACACACACCCATTTTACAGCCTTTTAACTTTCAATCTGCTCGTCGTTGATTTTCTGTTCTTCCCACTCAGTTGTTATTCTGCAGGACTCTCAGTCGCCATTTGAAAGTATGCATTATAGTAACACTTAAGATAATGTATATCAGCAATGCTCTTGGCATTTTATGCTATGTGTATTATATTGTGTTTTCCCACAGCAGATACTAATATTGGTCCGCTGAGCAACGGCCTCAAACCACAATAAATGCTTTGTGATCAAGCCTGTAGGAACGTGCAGCAGGGATGGAGATTAAAAAGTGACAGTAAAATTAAAGAAATAAAATATACAGTAAATGTTCATGATTTAACACAACTTACTCTATTGAGTGACCACAGTTTTCCATCCATATGTCCTCCAGACCATGCCAGATCATGAGGATGGATACAGGCTCATCTGTGCAGCTTCCTCATTACACAGACAAACACAGACAGCCTTCACTGCTGCCTGCCGTCAGCCTGTTTATGCTGCCTTCTCTGTTTACCCTCTCTGTTAACATTCTGCTCATTATACTGCGTAGCTGCAGATACGCACAGAAAACAAGCGGAGAGAAGTCCTTCTTTTATTCTCTCTCTCTCTCTCTTACTCTCTTTAAGTGTCACTCGCTCACTTATTTGCACGTTGTAACAAGCGAGGTCCTGGGTGAGGAAGCCCTCCCCTGTGACAGTTTGTCACATTGTGTCAGCCTGTTGAGTGCCACTGAGAAAACATCACCTCTGCTAATGTGGCATTGTGTGACACGGCCTTCGAGGTTGAAAAATCTGCCACTTGTGAACAGTTAGAGGGTACATTACCACATGTCTGCATGTTGGAGGGGCCCTGAGCGAGACCCCCGCCAAAGTGAAAGGAGAGAGAATGGGCTTTGTGTGTGTGTGTGTGTCTGTGTGGGAGGTTTGGGGGCTTGGCACAAGTGATGACTGGAGCTTGTGGGGTTTTTGGTGGCGCGGGTGCTAATTGCAGCGTGACCGGTGGGAACATTTCCCTGTCTCTCACGAAGCACCACAGAAAACAAGTCGTATATGTAAAAAGATATCACGCACACCGTCAGTCTGCCTTATTGTCAAGATATTTACCAGGTTACATGACACTGAAGGAAAAGCTGTGGCGGGTACTGTACACACAGACCATCCTGTTTGTGGTACGCTGATACTAATCCACAAGCGGATGATTCAACCTTTCTTGACTCTCTCCTCCTCCGCCGAGCCACAGGTCACACAGCAGTCTAATCAGCGGTGCGCCCTGTCATGTTAATCATGCAAAATAGATTGCCAAGTACTTTAAAAATTAATATTTTACATAATCCACTTCTTTTGCTCAGAGCACTGCACTGACCTTTCAGCAAATACACTTTTTTACTGAATTAAACTTTGTTTCTCATCGGAGTTCGGTTCAGTCCCTGCGCAGTTTCAGGATGAAGCGAAACTAGAGTTAAAAGAAAAGCTGAGAAGGTTGATATGACTCTCAGAGGAGTCTGTGGACATGCAGGTGGCAGCTAGCTTAGCTTAGCTTAGCTTAGCATAAAGACTGGAAATACAGCAAACAACCAAACAACGAGATCATCCCTATGTTCCCCCCGGGTCCTACTGTATGTTCCCCACTTTGTATGGGACCAGGGAACATAGGACCCTTTTTCTAAAAAAACTTTGAGAAGTGTAATTGTTCCATTGGTTGGGTTTAGGCAATGAAGAAAGGAGTTGGTTAAGTTTAGTAAAAAGACCAGGTAGAGGCTAGACAGGCCAGATAGAGAGAGAGAGTCCAGACAAGTAGAGAGAGTCCATCGACCAGCAACAGTGGGGAACATAGGACCTTTTTTCAAAAAAAGGGTCCTATGTTCCCCAGTATGTATTGCGACCAGGGAAAAACAGGGAACATAGGACCCTTTTTCAAAAAGAGGGTCCTATATTCCCTGATCGGGGAACATAGGACCCGGGGAACATAGATACACTCCCGTAAACAACGAGCCTGACTACTAAGCTCCAGCCAGTTTTCTCACAGGGTGACTAGAAGCTACTTAACTCCAACAATGATGTGCGCCTCCACAACTTAGTGATAGTTTGTGTTTGACATGGAGCTGGTGAATGTAGCGTACTTGTAGCGTAGCGTGCTATAGTCGGCTGCAGTATAGACTCAGACACAAGAAAGCACAGAACCTGAGACAGGTCAGGGTTTTAGTCACTTTTAGTCTCCCTGAAAATAGTCAATGTCAGTTGAAGTGTACACTTTACTTTGAATATCTCCACTGCTTTATCTCGCTGTCAAACAGCCCTTACCTTCGGAGCTGTATTTCCCATTGAATATTACAAGGTACAAGTGCATCTTCTAAGTGGCTAAATCAGGTGTTTTCCGTGGGCTCCCTCCACAGCAGCACACTGCTCAGCCTCTGTGCCACCACTCGTGTCTACTTCTGCAAACTGATCTGAATCTACTGCAGGTAATACACTGACTATGTTTAACTTCCTCTCATAACCCCAACATCAAATAACCGGAGCTTTCCCTGTACAGACAGAATATGAAAGGACAATGCCTCTGGACCGTTGGGTTACTACCAGGTGTGAAGTAAGTATAGTCGTCACAGTGATAAAATCAAAAGCAGCCCTAACTTTATCCTTCCACCTACTGACAGAAATCGAAGCATGGTTCTGGGGGAATATTGACTGCCTTGAGGGTCTTTTATGAAAAGCTCTGCTGTCACAACATCTGTTGATGCGATTTGGTGAGGCAGAGAGCATTGTTACTTTAGCATCGGAGAGGGCACCAGACATCAAGGATCAATAAAAACCATTACAGCCTTTCGCTCAAAATGTTGAGCGATGCCTGGAACCAAAAACAAGAAATGTGGGAATTCTTGACTGAAGGATCCTCTCAGTGAGAAAAGGATGGAGAAAAAAGAATGGGAGTAGAAACGTATCCCCTCGTGGCTTACAATAATCCTGAGAAACATAGTTTTTTATGATGACATTTATCGTGACATTTATCCACATCAATCTCTTAACTCAATTTATTTCACTAAAATAGCAGGTCACATTGCTAATTTCGCCCTGAATGATGCCTGTAATAAAAACCCTACTGCCTGTTCAAGGGCTGCCAATAAATTCAGCTCTCTCACCCGCACAGCTCTGAGGCCAATCTTTCTGTTTGATTAAACTTTGCTCCCCAGTGGTATGAAATATCCAAAGGCACTTAGATTTACAACCTACTCAGTTAAATTATTGACACCTCACTGGCTGTGCTATCAGTTTCTTGACTAATCCCCTGTTGTTACCACACTTATTCAAGTTGGTGACTTCCATTTGACTTTCAGTGATAAAATACTCCGGAGTGATTCATGGCGACTTGATGGCGGTAGCAATGGACATGTTTACATTACACGCGCAATATCTGATAGGCTCATGCTAACTCTGCCACTCTATAAATAATTGTCTGTGTTCAACATGAAACAAGCAGCTGTTGTCTTTGAAACGAAGATATGGAGAGCTGCGTGTCAGATCTAAATAACACAGGCTGAGCAGATAGAAGAGGCTGGGAGAGGAAGAAAGGCTGAGAAAGAGTCAGAGGGAGAGAACGAGAGGGCAAGAGACGGAGAGAATGTGTAAGCATACTCTCAGGCAAAGAGGATGTGTATGCTCTGTCTGTGGAGAGAGCAGGTTAATTTTTCATGCGGCGGTTTGCAAGGCCCAGCCCAGGCAGTCCTATAGCCGGCCACGCTTTCCCGAGAGAGAGCTTGTTGCTCGAGACCCTCGGGCGGGTTTCTTGTTGAGTCTGCCTGTAAATTGCCACCAAACTAGTGAATTACTCCATGATGTGTCACAGAAGCAGCCGAAAGCCCTATAGGCATAAAGCCACAGACTTATGTTTTCCCTCACAGTAGCTCCTCAGTGACAGCTAGGGCAGCAAATTGAGATGTCTCAGTTAGAATCCAACAGCTCCATATTCAAAACAGCTGGTCGCCATTGCTGCCGGAGTTTCTGATGGATTAAATAAATGTGCACGCTGCTTCTTCTTTAACAAACAATGGCAAGTCATTTTGGGGAAGATATGAGGATAATTTATCAGGGAAATTGCAAATTTAAAAGGAGAAAACTGAAACTCTGCAGCAAGATTTGAACCCCTGTGATAGAGACTGAGCATAAAATATGATAGAAATTCTTATGTTTTATTTCACACCCCATTAAGTGTATTTCTTAACTTTGGTGTTTGTTGAATGTCTCATCAGTGACTTGTGTCTTTATTAGGCTTGGCTAACTATCAGCGAGCTAAAGGTAATGTGCCTGACATCAGATAACTAAGGTGTAGTAGCTAGTCGGGCGTCTTTTCATTTCCAATGTTCCACTGTTGTAGAGATATGTTGAACATAGAGAGCCTATTAAGTCTTTACTGGTGGTTTAGTCTTTTACCTTCTTGATATCAGCTATGGACGCCCCTTTTGTTTTCTCTCAGAGTCTACCTGTGGAGTAATCCAGGTATGCTGAAGGCTCAGTAATTGTTCAAGCAGAGGTTAGGGAAGGCATTAAGTATGTTTGTTCTCACTGTGATGTACTTGTACATGTACTACTCTCACTACCGTTATTTGACAGTCAGTAGTGTTTGAGGATAGGCCTTTACACAAGCTTTTAAAATACAACACACTGTTAGAGATTAAACCAGTGATTTTCAACTGATTTTCCATCTACATGATTCATTTCAATAAATGTAGCAGTAGCATCTTTACAGACATGACCTTAAACAAGCTGGGTCATGTAAGGATTATACAATCTACACCAGCGCTACATTGGTCTGTTCACTTTTAGATTCTAGCAGTCAGCAGGCTATATAATAGTATCGTTGAGAACAGTGAGAATGTCATTTGTGGGTACTGAGCTGATGATTATAGTAAATGAATGATGATTACAATTAAATTTCTTGGCAATCCAACCGCTGTTGTGGCTTTTCACTCAAAATATCAAATGCCAGTATCATAGTTGCGTTACAGAAAATGTCATTGATTATCAAGCATTAGGTTTCATGATCTGTTAACCACAAATACCCAGTTTTGCAACGGTTGAGTAGAGACTGAGAATAAGTCAAAGGTTTGACCTGCTGGTGGCGCTGGGGGGAAAGTTGGAGGATAACCACTGTTGGTAGGATTTATCCTCTCTGCACCATGAATAGCTGTACTGTTTCACATGGCTTGGGATGGCTGCATCAGTTGTTGAAAATAGACATGTGCTGCAATGTAACAACAAGCATGTTGTCACTACTTTAACCATGGCGGTGAAAGCTCTATAACTTTAATGAAGTAGGCCTTTTTAATCTAAACCATTTTGTTTTCCTAACCGAGTTTGTTTTCGATTTCAGTTTAACCACACCACACAAGTGTCTAGACACACTATGGTTTCCTTTGTGCAACACTTTTCAGTAGTAGAGTTTGAAGGCACAGACAAATGACGGCCTACTTACACTGTCATTTGTCATGCACTTACAAACAACATAATTCTGTTGCTTAATTAGGCAGTTCATTCATTATTCTGTCATTCAATACCAAGTTCAACCTGTAATTTTTACAAACTCATGTCAAGGAAAACAGAAAAACTCTGTGTGATGTCCAGGTCCAGCAGTTTAACATGTGAGCTCCAGCCCACTGGTGTTGAATCATTAAATATTTGACAGTTCTGTACCTTATGATTTACATTCAGTGTGTAGTGTGTTGGTGGCCATGTAGCTCATCTGACTTTAGATACAGAAGGCTGGAGTTCATGTCCCTTTAAAAAGCTGCTAGCAATATCTTTTTTATTTTTTAACTGTAGCCACAATCTATCCATGACCTGAACCAAATGTTGGAGTCACCCACTGTACCCTGAACGCTATCTTTCACTATTATCTGTGGATTTTGATTTCATCTTTAACCCTGCGTATTGACAATTCTTATATTGTTGGACTGCACAAAATTCACCATTTAAACCACCACCACACTCAGGGATAGCTGAGAGATAGCTTCCACAATCGATGAATGTAGTCCTAATACACTGACTGTGCACAAATTACAGTGTGCAGTGAGACCAACAGAATTTATTTTCCTTACAGCAGTGCAGGGATTTGAGTGTTAGAGCTTTCTGGTGTTCTACTGTGAAATCTGGGCTTATTGATTTCTGTGGAGCTATATTATTTACAAAGGATACAGTGTGTACTTGAAGACAGATTTTTATTTTTTATTTTTTTTCGTTATTATTTTTTACCTCTCCATCCCTCGTCTATACTCTCTCAGAACTATCTCAACAGAAATAAAGCCCTTTTAGCCAGAAGCACCTTGACCCCTGTGACACCAAATGAATCCTTATCATGGTGGCATGGGGGGGGGAAACAATTGTGCTGTTTAAACATCATAAATAAATGCGGGACATGGCTCCCTCCACCTCAGCGTCACGGCACAGCCAGGGCTAAGCGTTTCAAAGACTCGTGTTTGAATGACTGTGATGTGGTAGCTCAGAGTCTGTAGCGATGGATTAAGCTCACAGCAAATAGTAGCATGGAAGAAACAGAGGTAATCTCTTCCCTCTCCTCCGCAGCCCTCTCGCCATACCTGTTCCCCCTTTTTTAATCTCCTTACTGAATTAGTTCTCGCAAAGCTGCTCAAACAGAGAGGGGTTTATTCACAGGGTTAAAATAACATTGAAATGATAGTGTCTCAAGCTCTTGAAAGGTCCTTTCACTCAAAGATTGATTAGCTCCTCACCTGGTTATTGTTCTCCAAAGCAAACGTAGAGCACACTTCCTGCCTTCTTTAAATGTGCTGCCGTGATAAAGAGTCCACAGAGGACTGGACCTGGACCTGGACTGGACTGGACTGGACTGGACCTGGACCTGGACCTGGCCGTTAGCCCAGTCAGAGTCTAACATTTTGATATGAGCACATACTGTATACACAGTGTAGCCTGCTGTATCAAGAAAACTTCATCATACTCACTCACTGACTCAGTGCTGTGTCGCCTACAGAGCTCTGGATAATTTACCCTGCAGCGTGCTCTATTTGCATAAAAGTAGTTTCATTTTGCATTTTGATGTGTTGCTTTTCAGTTTCACAGAAGATTCTCGCCATAAAAGAAAAAAAAAGAAAAAATTCCCTCACCTGAACCACTGCACCGACTGCCTCAATATTTCAGTCTTGGCTCTCGCAGCTTTGCTTTCTTCAGCTGCTTCCTGCACTCCTGAAGATCAAATAATGAGCCGGAGAATTTTTATTCGCAATATTTCACACCGTGCTGGATATTGTAATTCTTCTTCAGTTCACACACACACCTTCATATGAGATCATTACCAGTAAGCCTCTGATATTAACTGCTCATCATCAGTGTTTCTGCCCACTCGTCCCCACGTGAGTCTCACTAATGAAACTGCAAATAGTGACTATGTAGTTCAGAGGCGTCTCTACTTATTAGATAGCCAGTAAAAAAAAACTGATAAGGTAGTACACGGTGTAAATTAACTTCTTTTTTATTACCTATTATACTTTATCATCTTTGTCATCTCTTTGTCAAGTTCAAGTGTATTTTTCCAGCCTGCTGTGATTTAAACTGCCTTGTGAGTGTGCAGGCTGTCTGACACTGAGTGGCTCTGAGCTACAATCTCTCTTTTCCACAGTCAGTGAAACACGTGTTGACTTTATAATGATAAAGTCAAAATAATCTTAAGAAGAATGAACCTGGCATGCAAGTTCACAACCCCAGTAAGCTTCCTTTATTCAAGCTCAGCATGAGAGCGCAAGTTTCCAGTTAAGCAAAGCATTATGCAAATAGTAACCAGGCATTTACACAGGAGGCACACTTCCCTGTCACTTGATATTATAATTTATACATTTCCTCTGAAAGTTACAATTACCTGCAGTGTATGTAGTAGTCTGTCTAGATTATTATCAGTTGATTTCTGGGGTTACATGAGGTTTTCAATTGGGATGCTGCTACAGTGAATGTGAATGTGCCCTTTACTACAGTGCTCTGCATTTTGGAGTCAGTATTTTATCATTTTCAACATTTAAAAAAAAATGATTTAGTAAATCAGACCTTCTCAGACACAGAGGATACGCTCACTTCATATGAGCTGCTCTCACTGAGAACTTTTTTTTTTTTTGCACACATAAATGCTTGCATAAGTGTGCATATCAGTGTAGGTGGAATTATAGTCACAATAGTGGCAGTGAAACCTATGATGGAAATAATTGTTACACAATGCAGTGATTATATAATGTCATTGCCCTAATTTCTGCTAATCGAAATCAGATAAATTAAGCTGCTTTGCTTTGCAGAGGACTCCCTGGAAGTCCCAGAGGGACCCCTGGAAGTCCCCACGCTGCAGATTGGCAAACACTGCTTCAGGGTTTAAAAAGCTGGGACACTGGTCCAGGGTCAGTATACAGCAACCCATATTTCAAATATTTACTGTGCAGTGGTGACATTTAGAAGTGAATCTGACACTGAAATGCAACTTTACACTTTGAGTTTGTTGTTTCGTGCTGGTGAACTGGAGAGGAGGGTCGGGGTGAGGGGGGGTGAGGGGGTCAGAAAGTAAAGTAGAAGTTGTCAAAAACCTGATAGGTGTGTTCATGTGAGAGAGAGAGTGTGTATTTCCTACTGGTGACAGCACAGGCAGTCAGAGGGAGAGACATGATGTGGCATCCTCTGTGGCAGACAGACAGACTGAAATAGTGCCTGATGTGACAAAGTGTGCCCAACACTGAGAGAATGATTCTTTCCCCGTTTTTTTTTTTTTTCTTTTTTTTAAAGACCAGCTTCCTTCCTATGGTAAATTGTAGGCCAGAGGTGGCGGAAATACGTCAGTTATGTGGGTTCTCTGAAGCTCGACTGTGTCTCTTAATTTCGGATGAAGGGAATGAGAAGGGGGGGGAGAGGAGATTTTAATCACTGCTGTCGCTTTAAGGACACTTATCAAAGCCTTATTATGCGAATAGAAAATACCACGAGCCGCTGAGCAACTGAGCAGCCAGAGGACGGACCGGAGTGGATTTATAGGAAACTCAACATTATCAGAGCTGGAATAGACCGCTTCCATTGCCTCATGGAGTTTGATTACACGCTGAATGCTGGTCTTATTCGGACGGTTCGGATCATTTAGGAAATATTGCGCATAAGTAGCTCTCAGACTTGGGATCCTTTGCCCCTGAAGCGCATAGAGGAATATGGCTTAAAAACTCAAACGCGTACGGGATTATTCACTCATCCGACAGCCACAATCGATACGTAGGGCTACTTGTTCGCCAGCCGTTTGGTTTCGGACGGATAGTATCCCGAGCTCTGTATCTGACAGCCCTGGATCATGGATCGGGGTGGTGGAAAACAACAACGGGCAGCGACATGATTCCTCTGCGCTGTCTGCGGTATGCAGCGAGCTCAGGCTTTAACGTTGCTTCTTATTATTCCGATGCAACAAAAGTTACTAAGCGAGTGTAATGCGTGGATTGTAACTATCTGACCGTTTTGCACCTGCTTGAACGGACACCGCGTCGACATAGTGCAGATTCGTGACAAAATAACGTGTGGATCTACGTCGCTTTGCTCTCTCTCTTCGCCCGGGTGGGATAGATACTTGAACATTTTCTGCTTATCGCAATGGAGATTGGGGAGGTTTATACCCAAGGTCATTGAGTGCTATAAGGCTGTTGGCTTTGTTATTTACACACGCACACACGCAGCGCTATCTTCACGTTATAGCGCCCTACAATTGTCAATCCAGTGTGTGTGTGTGTGTGTGTGCTGTGTGTGTTGTGTGTTGTGTGTGTGTGTGAGGCTATTTGTTATTACACGGTGCAGCCAGCGTTCAGCCCAGCACCGACTGGGGGAGTTGTTCTATTTCTTCTTTCTGACACTGCAAAGCTTCTCTCTCCTGTGAGTCCATGGAGGGGAAGCTGAAGCCGGGGCGCAGATGTCGCTCCAAGCGGGAGAGGGTGCGGAGGCTGCGGGAGGCAGGGGGGGGCAGAGACGACCCCAACTCCTCCTGCTCCGACAGGGAGGGACACAGTCCGGGGAGGGACGCCGCCTCCCTGGCCGCTAAAAAGGCGCCGCACCCCGCAGCCTCGACCAGAGCCCCGCGGCCCCCCCGCAGGAAGAGACGCGAGTCCAGCTCGCAGGAGGAGGACATCATTGATGGATTTGCTATAACCAGTTTCATCAGCCTGGACCGTCTGGAGGTAAGGAGCAACCAGCCCAATACCTGTGTGTGTGTGTGTGTGTGTGTGTGCTCATTCTTCATCAGCAGAGTGGTTGTCAAAGAGGGGCTCCTTGAACCCCCCACCCCCCCACCCCCACTTGTCTAATTGGTCTGTAATTTACTTGAGATGATGCCAATTAGAGCTGGATCAGGTTCACTCTTGTAATCATGTGATGGTGTGTGATGGTTTCTCAGAGGTTCAGCCCCCTCCCCAACTCAAGGTGTCCCACATCAATCCTTGCTTCTGATTCTCATCACATGAGGCTGTTGACAGCTGTACACTTCAATGCACTGCTCCTTTATTGGGGCAGCAGGTCTGTGGGTCCTAAATGTGACGTGAAAAGTGTTTGACAACCATGGCAGCACACAACTGCCTGATGAATACTCCAAGTTGGAGTCTTTGTGAATGAATGTTAATCATCGACAGCATCACGGCTGGTGAAGAAAACAAGCAGGTGCTGCTGTGTCAGGAGTATGGCTTCATATTCTTACTCACCATGAGTTGTCAATGCACTCTTGACATGTTGCTGTTTGATAAACTGCCTATTGCACTATTCATCAGTTCCATGCTGATACACCATGTGCTGATGGCTGTTTCTGTCAGGACTGCGTGGTGTGTCTGATGTCAGAGGAGGGATTTCAGGAAGAAAGGAGGTTCTCTCCTGACATCCTCTTATCTCTGTTAGCTCATTATGTTGCAAATGACAAATAAAACATTGCTCCCTGTGGGATTTTAGTGTGACTGACAAGCCGGGCAGGTGTTGCTGCCTCACTCTGGGAGTGATAGCACTGCTGCTGTTACATGAAATATAAGGTACTAGCTTTAATAAACATAGCAAACCTATTACATAGTCACATAGCTTTGTGTATTTTAAGACGATGACCTCATTTGAAAGCCCGTGGATCATACCGCAGGCCACCTCATTTCAACGACAACCTCCCATGTAGGCTTAGCAATGGTTTTAATCAGTCATGATTGACTCCTGCCTCCTACATTGTACTTAGTTGGTGTAATGGTTGAATGAAATATATCGTCCATCCTCATACACAGAATGGAAGATCATCAATTTGCCACCTCCCATCTGTTAACAAGTTTAACCTGCCCAGGTCAGCAGTAATTATATTGCTTTCCCACTTAGCCCGGCCCTTGGAGCTGCTCAGAGTGGGTGTGAAAGCAGATAGGGGAGGAATAGGGGGAGAGGCGTTGGTGTGAAGTGTGCACGAACCCTAACCACAAAGAACTATTGTTATCCTGTAATTGTGAGAATGGTAATGTGAGACGGATAGCAGACACTAAACACAACAGGGAAAACTATGTAGCCACACAACGGAGATTCACAGTCGCAGCGTGATCAGTTCCCTATCTAGTCCCACAGTGAGGCCGTACAGTACAACAGTGCTTCCCTAAGATAAACTCATTATATGTTGTCAGATGTTGCATAGCACCGTTTGTGTGTCTGCCCTTTCCGCTCCATTTGCATGAGTGCAGTACGCTGAGATGTTGTGTGTGAGTCTCTCTCTGCCCTTTGTCCTGCTTGGCTGCCACTGGTGACAGCTGCTGACTGTGTAAGACTTTGAAGATGTCACAGCAGCAGAGAGCTTCACACTGGCGTCTTCTTCCAGCTTGATGGTGTCTCCAGTGCTGTCAACACGGCGCCCTGCCCTGCCCGCTGACATAGGAACATTCCCCTCTGCATGGCTCATGCACAACCATGTCATTTCAGCCCAGAGGTTTCACATCTGTCCCTGTTATCACCCTGGTTGTTGCTGTCGACCAGGATGTTTTTCTCCTTTCTTTCTCCTTGGATGCTTTATCATCATAGAAATGAAATGATACTTCTTTGTGTTTGAGAGGGAAATTAAGTCAAATAATTATCTACTTTCTGTTTAACACATTCCAAAGCAGTAATAGATTTCTTACTCAAGTGCTAAATCCACATTGAATGAACACAGAGAAGCGGGTGCTCTACGTACAGTAGAGGCTTATGTTTCAAGGCTAAGCAAATGAGGCATGATATGGCTCAATGTGAAATGATACTCACATGCCAGCTACTTGGTAATTGGGCTGATTTGCATGCAAATGGACTGCGCTTATTAAATGATGTTGGTGGATCTGCTAGAGTTAGATGAGGGCTTGTGCACGAGCAGGATTTTTTGCGCCTCTCCTCTTGATTTCCAGGCATGTGGTGATTGAAAGAGCATGTTACTGACTTCACTTAGCGTTTGCTCTAACTGACAGCAGTAATCATATTTGTTTTCAGTTAATAAGCTGAAAGAAATACAGTCTTTTAACGCCGAATGCTGGAGCGGAGCCCCGTGACCTACGCTACCTGTGCTAATTGCTCATCAATTATGAGGCGGACACAGCAGCATTTGACCAGGGAATAGCTCTGACCTATTGCATCATGCTCCGATAAGCTCACACACCTTCACCGGAGGGAGTGTGTGGTCCTCTCCACCTCTCTGACGTGACTGATGGCCAGCACAGATGTGTTTATGTCAGGTCATATAGGGAGGCTATAGAGTCTCATTAGCATTCTGCCAGCATCAATGCTCTGTCCCATCCTCCCACATGGCCAACATACCAGTATTTATCTCTGTCTTGTTTCTTTTAATCTCTGCCTAAGCCCTTCGCTGCTCTCTAAAGTACGTCAGGATGAACATGATGCAGAAAAAAATCCATGTCACCTTTGGCTGACTGTCGCTGTCGTTTGATTGTCCTATTTTGGTGCCTAACTTGTGCACAGCTGCTACAGTCTGTTCACAAGAGCCCGGGGTTATGGGTTTGTCCCACAGCACTTTGACTCTAAACACACTCAGTCGGTTGGTGTTGTTGATATTCTGGCTCTGCGCTGATAGGATCAAGCTCCCTTGATGAAGGCTTAGGCCGTACGGTGGTCTCGCCTGCTCCCGTAACCTGTTTCATTACAGCCGAAAGCAATTTGCAGCCCCGGCCGCATTTGATTACGGCGTGTTTATTTGCTTTGAATCCCCTCGTTTCTCCCAGGAAAGCTGCTTACTTACCTGTGCAAATCGACTGTGCAAACACAGCCGTCCTGCTTTGTCACAGGCGCCTTATCATGATTAGGAAAATGTTGGGGATGATTCACTGATGATTCAAACACAGTCAATCAGCCACTGTGGGCTGTTGAACAGGAAAACCAAATATGTTCAGTTTGCATGTTTTTTTAATATTTCTTTCAATGATCAGCCGAGTCGAGAAAAGCATGCTGTTTTAGAGATGCCACTTTTAAACTATCAGTTAAACATAAAGGGAAATTTAACAATGATTGACATGTGACAGCATCTCTGTGGCTAAAAGACTGATTTCCAGGGTTTTCACCTGACGGCAGCACCACAAAACAATTACCAGGCTTATACAAGGTTTAAACGCTCCAGAAGTCTCTGTGGGAATCGAACAAGGGAGCAGATAGTAAAATGACACAATTATCCATCTGTCACAGATTAATAAGATGTTTGATTTGCTCCATTTGCTCTGTGGGTGACGTCGGAGTGGCAAATCCCCTCTCGTTAATCCACAATCCTTCTGTTCATCTGCTTTAACATGAATTTGGATTTGTTTGGGTTTTTCGTTCCGCAGCATGAGTTTCTAAATTCACTCTAATGGGGATTTAGGTTTAGTTGTTTTAGTGATATTACAACAGTGTTATGGGCAGAAAGCTGAAAGGTCAGCTGCAGTCAGACAGAAATGACTTTCACATATAGAAGCTCCTGATGAGATGTTGAGTCTGCTTCTTTATTTTTTATGCTTTTTCTAGAGAAGAGTTAGTAAACATGTTTGCTCTTTTTTTCTTTTTACACTAATCATCATTAGCCGTTGGCTCCACTACAGCAATATGTAGAAATGAAGTCCCTGTCTCCAGAGGTGCTTGGCAGTAGTTGTTAAGGAAGCACTTTCTTTTTCCCAGCTAGTGTGTGGATCTAAGCCAGCATGCATTCCAGTTACAATCATGTCTTTGTATTTTATCAAGTGCTGCGATGGAGGCCTCAAACGCAACACCTGTTGGAAAGAAATCAGTATTTTTATGGCTTTTCCCTGAAGTATCCAAACTTGCACCACCACAACCCCATCACAGTCTTTACTGGGTTTATTGTCATCTCTGGGATAACACCATGTGCTCCTTATTAGCAGTCATTAGTACAGCTAGCACTCAGGAGCACTCTCCTGTCAAATGACACTAAAGTCAGAACATTACCTGCCAAAGACAATTAATAACACAGGTCGAGCCTGGTAGCACCTCCACCTCTGTGTTAACAGCTTCTGAGTCTGAGCTGAAGTTCTTGAGATGTGTAGATTTGACAAAATCTAAGGGAGTTTGTAGCCTAAATCCCACCTTTCCCCATGTTTTTCTGGCAGTCAGCTGTGTGCTGCTGCTCTGCAAGTGCGTTATCTGATTGAGTAACACAAGTGCAAACCGATACCGACACTGGAAGCCACAGCAAGTCGTTGCTGTAGTGAGATGTCTTGCTTCCATGGTGAGGCAGCAGATTTGTTGCAGGGGTTGCAGCATTTGTGCTTCGTGTTTTCTCTTTCCCCCGACGGTGATAGCGCTGTGCATCATATGCCGGCACTGACAAACAACTCTGGCTTTAATTAACAAGGCAGCCCCCCCGAGGCTGCGCCGCTCATTGGCTGATGTATCCCACGGAGAGAGCTTTCTTAATGCCAGTGGGACGTCCCCCGGCCCTGGCTCTCTCTAACTGTCACACACTGTAGGCGACAGCATGGCTGATAAATGCATGGTCACATTCACATGCCTTCTCCCTTTCTCTCTCTCTCTCTCTCTCACACACACACACACACACACACACACACACACACACACACACACACACACACACACACACACACACACACACACACACACACACCATTGAACCTCCACTGTGCATCTGTCCTAGCCTTCGACCAGTGACCTAAATATATCCATCCAAGGAAGGTTGTAGTGTGGTGTGGACGTGTGTTCATGTGGATCTGGAAGCCTGACACTCACTTGCCCAGACTCCTCTGTCACTACTGAACTATACTTCATGGATTTATGCAACAAAACATAAAGAAACAGTTGGAAATAATACTTCATTTTAGAAAGCTGGAGTTCAGCTTAGACAACATATTTAATACAAATCTGTGTGGCATGAGTGTATTTCCATGACTTATTTGATTGATTATATCATCTATTTAATGTCAGTAGAAAGCGAAAACTCCCCATCACAGTGTCCCACAGCCCTCTGGGAAAATTGTCTTCCTACTATAAGTGTCAATACTGTCTTAAGTTAGTGAATTCTGATTTAGATCAGATACGGTGTAATCAAACTATTTGTTCAGGAGCTCTGTGGCCCGCCTGAGTAGACACCAGGCAGAAAAGAGATGCAGCCGTATTCATGTTTCTTTTTCCTTTTTTTTAATTTCTGAGGCTTTCAGCCTGCAGCACTTTGATATTTTGTGGAAAGCAGTGGGATAAATTCATGCTGGCCCTGAGGAGTGCTGTTAGTGCTGTTAGTGCTGTCATTCTGAGGTATCACTCCACAGACTGAATGCACCCGCGCTACAAAACCCCAGAATAAGAGCCTCTTTGTTTTCAGGTACCGTGACTTGTGAGGAATCGTAGTACAACTTCACCGACGCATATTAAGTGGCATATAACAGCACGTGGGTAGCTTGTTGTAGACATATATATCCATTTCCTGCTTGTCGTCCCGAGCCGTCTTCTATCTTCCTGTCTCAGTGTTTTCATTGCGGTGAATGACAGGATGTAATTATGCTGTGATTAAGATGCTGTCTGTGAGCCTGCCATGGATTAGGAGCTGCACTGTTACAAGGTTCCCCCGGTAATTATCCACCGCTGACTTGTTCCCCCTTTTTGCCTTTCATAACCCTTTTCCGGTTCCTCGACTGCTTGATTAATGTGTGTTATTAAACAATGTTAACAAAAGACATTTCATTGGAGCAGTTTGAGAAAAAGAAATTATTTGGAGTTAACTTCATAGTAATCATATTTGTCATTTAGCTGAGGTATTTTCCAGCCCCGTGATTTTGGTTAATATATAATGGCGTACTTGGACGCAGCAGCTCTGAATGAATAGCTAGCAGGCGAGGGCTGTGAAGGATTTACAATAAAAATAATGAAACCTAAATAGAGAGGGCACTCTTTAAGTGGCTCATTAAGTAATGGCTGTTTTTCTTCTCAGGCATGTCCTTCACTGACAGACAGCAGAGAGAGAACGCTGAGAGTCTGGCTTACTTCATCCTTCACATCACTTGAATCCCTTTTCAATTTTTTGTTTGCATGTGCAGCAGCTAGGTCATTTTTTCCAGCCTTGCAGACTCGCTCAGCACAAAGGTCTGTCGACTGGTCTTATTGAGTAGTGTGCGTGTGCTGCAAAGTATTAATAGTCATTTCAACAATGCTCTGCTGCAAGCCAAGGTGAATATTTCACAATAAAGTGCTTTGTTTGGTCATGTTACTAGAGGAAAAACACCTCTTTTGTAGATGTTCACAGTGTGAGTGTGTTGCCAGCAGTCAGTGTCCAACATGCAGGGTTTGAGCCAGAGAGCACCACAGTGATGATGATGACCCCCACAAGCTCCACATATCTCTGTAGTAGTTCTAATGAAGTCAAGGCCAGAGCCAGGGTGTCAGCAGGCATTTTTTTCTTGATTAAACTCTAAAATGAGCTGTTGGCTGTGTTAGCTAGTAAAATGCATTACAAGCAGTGTCTATAGTCTCTATTAGAGGTTATCATTTAGGGAGTGAAATTACTCATTTAATGACATCATGACTTGTGTTTAGATTTAAAAAGCTGCTGTTGTTTGCATGTTTCTGCTCTCAAACACCAACAGCGTCTGTCCAGCAGCAAACAATCTTGCATTAGCTGCCTACGCACATAATCTTTGGTGCCTATGGCTAGACAGCTGTTGAGTACTATTCAGGCACTTTTGCAAACAGTCAGTAGTTATTGCTCTGCTACAATTTAAGTTAGTCAGATTTATATTTCAATCCCTGTAATCTGCATTCAGAGTTCAGCAGCAGCTATAATAGTTAGTAAATTGGCTGAACATCTGAAAAGCAACCTGCAAGCATAAAACTACTTATGAATGATCTTCAAATAAAAGCCATCTTCTAATGTCATGACATGAAATATAATCTTAGATATATCAACAATATTGTATGCATCACAAAATGTAATCTACAGTCTCTCTGGACACAGCATTTTAAAGTTAAAAGTTTACAATTAAGATATAAGGATTACTTTCTAGATGCATATTATTTTGTTATTTTCTAAATATATATATATATTTTAGGGTTAGGGTAACTGTATTACACATCAATTTTGTTTCATTGTGAAATTATTCTTTAGTGTATGTGCCGTTCCCAATGTAATGTTGGATGAAGCACTGAAGGACCTGTATGGCTCCCTCCAGGACAAACCTGGACATCCAGTACCACATTGACATATCTGTGGGTTAAATGCTGGAAGCCACTCAGCAAAATCAATTTTCAGCTTTTTTAACAACTTTTGTATATTTTTGGCAGGAAAAAAAAAATCCCCTACAACTAAGATTAATTTAGCTGCATTGAGTTAGATAATACTGTTGAAGACTTTTATAGGCCCAGAGATGATTCTGCAACATAGTAATGTCTGCACAAATCAAAAGTCATCACAACACTCCAGATTACAAAATCAGCCTCTAGTCCATGTGGACGTGTTTTTTTTTTTAGGAAGGCTGGATTTCAAAGGCATGACTCACATAGTCGTGACATTGCGCGGAGTCTTGCTGCATGTTTTCTTAATAGATCGCTCTTGGTGTGAGAGCAATTAGCGTTAACAGTTGTCGACATGCTCTTCTGCTACCGACACTCGCTACAAACACCAGCTCTGAGGGGAATAGTCTTTATAGGCCAAGTGATGCTGACAATAATTGCTCAGTGCTCAGCTCGCCGTGTGAAATAAGATACAGTGATACGTTAGTCTGTAGTTTATTACAGCCCCATTGTTTGTTGGTATGTTGATTGTATCCGCAGCGTTTAGCCTTTTCTCTGTGTCTGTGTGTTTGTGTGTGGGTGTGGGCACAGCCGTATAAAGACTGTTGCTTCAGTGTTTTGTGTGATAGCTTTGGCAGCCATATAACAAGCTGTGGCCAAGATAATAGAGCTTAGATAAGAGGAGCGGTTATGCAATGTGGAATTTCTCTCTTTCCCTTCGCCACTTCAGCTCCATTCACTGTCTGGATGGTATTTGCCTGACAACAGGGGGGTGAGCTGCCGCGCTCACTTTTTCTGTTGAAATGAAACACCTTGTCGTCCGTCCACACGTTGCTTGTGGAATCTGCAACACTGAACCACTGCTGTTGAAACGTATGAGGAGGAGTCTTATTGCTGACATGGTATCAGCTGGTCATTACACCTCTGATATGAAGTTGTTTGCCTGATCGTTCCTAATGCATACATACAACATGAAACATTTATTTTTAATTTGTTGACATGTCTTTTGGACAACTTTTTTTTAGATGATGAGCTATGAACTAATCTTTTTCTTAGATCTCCTATATAGTGTAAGTGTGTGAAGTCAGTCAAGAACAGGTAGTCCAAATATTGTATCTGTCTCTTCACACATGCCACCTGCCACTGAAATACTTGTGGATGTCAGTGTCATCTGTCATTTTCATACATGCTGTGGAAAAGAAACTAAGGATAAAATCTGCAGCTAAACAAAATCTTTTTAAATTTTTACTAATACACGAATCAAGTGGAGCTAGAAGATGTTCCATTCAATGTTACATGACAAATACAGGAGACTGTGGATTCCCTCATTATTGTTCAGCATTGTTTTGCTTGTTCAGTCATCAGGTATCTGGTTCTTTGAAGAAAAAAGCAAAAATCAAAGCTACATGACTTTGTTAATAAAAATGTAAGAGAGTGAGAAACATGAAATCACAGAGCCTGAAATACCCTTCATGCTCCTGGAACAATAACAACAGCAAAAACAATGAACAGTTGTTGTTTGTGTGTGTGTGTGATACAGCTCTGATTCCTCTAAGTGATGTCTATATGGCAAAGCAGCTGAGGATCATGGTGTTATTATTTTTAGCTACTCATCATTTCAAACTGACCAAGAATGAATTAGGAAATATGTAAAACATTGAAAATGTTCGTCTAGAAAAGGGAAACAGGAGGTTCCTCCTGCCTTTGAGTGACGACAACCACTACGTTGGGCTAACTCATATTACATGGCTGGTCTTTTACATCCCGTTTTTATAGAACGATAACTGTGGATTTGATTCCTGCATCTGCTCTAGTGGAGTCTCTCTGCATATTTCACAGCTAATGTGGAGAGAAGGAATGAAGACAGCAAACAGTATACTGTTGGTCTGTGAGTGTTGCTGCAGAGTAAATATGGTGAAAACATAATCCAAGTTTACTCATTTGGTATTAGTACTTTTATTGCTATTCTATCAGCTGTAGAAGAAGTTGTAGTGGTGATGTGACTCTAGGTTTCAGTGGAGAGTGGCTTGTGGTTTACATGCTGTTTTAGAGGCTTCTTGACCCTGCCAAGATTAAATTATATGGGAAACACTAAACCCCTCTGGATTTACTTGGCCTTAAAAAAATGTAACATTTCAAATTGGTATAAATATGATATGTGCAATAGCAACTTCCATAAACTTGGGCTCTGGAATTCATATCCTCATGTTTGTTCATGTGTTAAACAGCAGTGAGTATCACTCTGTTTAAGGTATCACCAGTATCTAAGAGACCAGACCTTGTGTCACCTCTGACTCTCGCCGCCGTAGGAATCCTCCAAACGTCTATTAAAGCCAGCGCTGTGGCCTCACGCTCAGCCGACTGAAGGAGGAGTATTCGGGATATATAATAAGGCTAATATGTATATATATATATATATATATATATATATATATATATATATATATATAAGGATATATAATAAGGCATATGTAAAATATCCACTGCAGTAAAGACTGCAAGGGCAACACAAGATCTGTCAGCCACAGTGAGATCTGGCTGACAGATCTGCCAATGGAAATGGTCAGAGTTGGTCTCCTCTCCTCTCTGTCTTATCTGTCTTATCACTCTCTGCTTTCCTCTCTCCTTACTGTACATACTGTACAGATAGCACTCACACTGACTTGCTTTTTTTTTTTTTCCTTTTTAATCTGCTGCTTGTTTACTAATAGATCAAAGGCAGTAAAATGGATCTGCACACAGCCCATTTCAGAGAGGCCACTTTGTCAGTGCATCTGAAACGAGGACATACACCTTAGAGCCAGCAGGGTTTTACCCAAGGCGTGGAATGAGATCAAAATGACACACACACACACACACACACACGGAGCCTGAGCACAAGGCCAGTTGTTGAGTCAATAAAGAAAACAGGCAGCGTGTGAGAGTGAGGGAACATAAACAGAACTCTGCCAAGCTACTGTTTGCATTCCACATCTCTGGGCTTCGTAGCAAAGCAGCTGCTTTAGCCCTGTGTAGTTCAAATACCACACTATTCATAGACACACTGATATTACGTGGAGGTTCAGCCTTTAATTAAAGAGTGAATACGAGCCAGTTGCTGTCATGATGCAGAATGTTTGATTCCATAATGTGCTGTTTAGGCAGAGACTTTACTGTGATTCACTGTAACAGTATTACAGTATTAGTAATATTCTAGGTATGCTGGGTGTGTTTTTAGATGTTTTTTCCCATCATTGACTTTTGGCTAAACATGGGATTACTGACATTGGTTTTTGATTTGAACAGAATATTGTTGATTAGCAGTACTAGGAATTTTTTTTTATTATTATTACATTAGCTTAAAAGTATAGTATGTTTTTATTTGGATGTGCAGACAACACATTCTACAAATGCAATGTAGATGTTGTAAAGGAGTTTTACAGTTTGATTTCCCGTTATTTAACTGAAAGGCACCGGCTCAAACAGACATGAACATGACAGATGACAGATTTGTGCCAGCTCTGAGCTCTGAGCATGGGGCCAGGCCGGAGCATTAGCCAGGTTTATGGAGGAAGGGTTGGTTGGCAGTTGACCCTGATACCCAATCCCTGTTAAAGGTCTGCATTTTATTTTGGGGGGTCTGCGACATTCAACATCTTTTATAGTATCCAGCAAGGAACTCCCCTTGGGTTCCTGATGGACTTTTGGGGCCAGTGTACTGTATGTTACTGTATCAGCCCAGAGCTACAAACCATCCAAACTAAATATCAAACTGTCATCATTAGAGACAACTGTAGCAATACTGTACAAATGAAGATGGCAGTGATATTATTTCTTGCATCAGATTATTATGAGTTTTTTATAGCTTGTCTAATCACTTATCTAAAACTGCATCCTGTTTGACAAAAGCAGTAAAAGGCCCATGTGGGAACCAGCTGTATTCAAGTAATGTTTGGACTGAATTCCTTAGTGAAATTCTGCAGGAATCTTGAAGCGTTTGGCTCGGAAAACGGGTATTTCTGCGATTTCTTTGAAGTGGTGTTTTAGTCTCAACAGCTCAGGCACCGTCCTCTCTCTCTCTCTCTGTTCCTCGGTTTGCTGCTTCCAGGCTGAAGCTCAGCAGAGGGAACTCCTGGGAACTGTTGTTGTGATGCATGAATCTTCGGTACAGCATAGCTCATCCTGCATGTAATGTGTTGTGAGGATCCCAAGTGCAAAATGAATGGTGAAGAAAGCTGCTTTATGGGATGGCCCAGCCACTCATTGTTTTCTACACATAGGTACATGGAGACTTTCTGTTGCTATTGGCTTTATCACACTCAGTGGGCGACCACTGTCTGCAACAGAGTACAAGTTGTTAAACATCCACTGTCAGTTTTTATGTTCTAGTGACTCATACATCATTACATCATGCTGATTTCTCATCAACTTGTCAATTGTGGTTACTAAGGATAAAAAGGATACAACAAGGATGTTTTGAAAAATATTTCTTTAACCTTTGCAGGAAGCAAAGCAAATATAGTATATGAAATATTGGTACAATCAGCCCAGCAGGTCAGAGCTGGTATGGAAACATAGTGTCTTTATGTTGAGGACATTGGTGTACATTTGCCACAAATTTTCTTCTCTTTGCAGCAACCTGTAGAAGTTAAAGAACAACAGATTGCTTGTACTACGTTCTGATGGGGTCCATATGCAGAGTTTAGTTTTCCAATAGAAAAGTATGCCTGAGATATGACCTTCCTTCCTGTGCTGGTGACAGATGAACATTTTGACAATAACACTCAATGTGTTAAACCTGGAGAAGTTAAGTCTGAGGATTATTTACCAATTTTAGTGTAGATTGAACAATGTTTGTGCGGGAAGTAAAACAAAAAAACCTTTTTAAACTAAATCCAATGCGATGACACTGGGTGTTTAATTTGGCTTGACCAAAGGAATCCAGTAGGACCCTCATCCAACTTTGACCTGTTGGTGGCGCTAGAGCAATTGAGGCACAGACATGACACTCAATGAAAAGCATCATGGGAGTGTCCCCATGCACTCAGTGTCCCCAACTTCAAACTTTTTCCCAGTACAAGTGCAGGGGCTGCCACAGGCTCCCATGGCACCAGCTTAAAGAAGATAATGAATAAGAAGAGGGAGAAAGACAATGGGAATGCCTACGCAGCTTCACCCTGGAATATAAGGGAAAACATTGTAACTCAGCAGTGTGGGTGTTTAAGGCGTTAGCACTGAAGCAGAATCAGTATGATGCCACTTTTCAAGACAGAGCCTCACATCACTCTGAAGATAACATTTAAAATTTCTTCCACTGAGAGGTCACAGCGGGAAGGCAAGACAAGCCGCATTGCCTATCTGTAGCCATGCGGGAGGCGAGCATCCATCGCTTCCCCCCCAACGTCGAGTCAAATGAGATCACAACACTTCACAGACACTTTGTTATCAGCCATTAATGAGACACTTTGTGGGAATGAATACCTTCTCTCTCGTTCAGTCGGCCTTCCCCAAGGCTCGCCATCGCTCCAAATGTGCCAGGGGTGTGAAGTGAGCCCTGAGCTCACAGACAAATAGAGAGGCACAATCAGGAGGGTAAAGAGTTGGAAAGCAATGGTCTTGCAGAGAGAAAGAGAGAGTATGGGGGGTAGTGTTCCAGCTTCCTGCTTAATTGCTTCCTGGCAGCAGAGGTAAGCTTGTTCTCAGTACATAAATCCTCCTATTTTCATTTATCTGCTCCAGGTGTTGATGAAACAATTCCCCCGTTGGATAATCATATTTCCCCTTCCCGCCTGCCAAGATGCTGAGAGGGAGATGGAGCCCCCCCCCCTCTCCTATCCCTGCCCACCACACACACACACACACCACTTGCTCTCTGGGTGTGTGTGAATGGCTCTCCTCGGCGTTTCAATTTGCACAATAATGCAAGAGGTGGAAAACGGTTACACACACACTGACAGGCTACACCAAGAGGGTGGTGGGTGTCAGCCTGTTTTGTTTTTTGTATGTGATTGAGCCGGATGGTGCCATCTAGAATTGAGCAAACAGTTAATTTGTCAAACATTGAAATCAGTCACTGCTGAGCTGGTCTGCCAGCTAGTTAGTAAATCTGTCAGACTGTCTGTCACACAGTGATAAAGTCATTGAGCAACTGTCACATTAGGCATCATCGCACATTCTCTTGAGTGGAAAATTACTGAAAGTGTTGGATTTGAGAGATTTAATTCCTAAAGTTAATGCATTTGACAAAAAGTGCCGCTTAAAATAAATAGTTTTAACAGTTTACAGCTTTTCATAATAAAACTATTTAGAGAATTTTCTTGATTGGTGCATTGTCCCTCCTTCTCATCAGTTTCTACACTCCTCTGTTGACTGGTGTGCCACATAAAGTTGTTTTATGACTGGTAGAGCAAGCCTTTATTTCTCGTATAGCTGACAGTCATTTGGTAGCCTGTGGCATTGCCTTTATCAGTTCTGAAGCCTATAAATGTAACCGAGGGTCACATACCTCTGGAGGCCTCTCCCAGCTCCTATAGCTGCAGGCAGGAATGTTAAAACCAAGGGCGAGCGCAGCAGTGTCTGTGCTGCTGCCGCTGGATAGAGATATACTGCCCTTGGCTTCATATAAATGTACAGGTTGACTCCCCGCGGTGTTTTATCTGTGATAAAAGGCATCCACATACATCGCATTGGGACATATCAGTGCGCCATCATATTGTGTTGTGATGGAAGGCGTAACAACCATGTTAATCTGTTGACATTTCAGGGAGGAGGTTTATCATCTTCCTCTGCCTCCATCGCTAACACACGGCTCATAGTAAGGCCCAACACCTCCAAAGCTGGAGGGGGTTTCAGGGTCTTGCCCAACTCTGCACCCACTTGACATCGTGACATGCCCAGACCCGTCATTAACCACTCCGGTCTTACTTATTGCCCTTGCAACCAGATCCATGACAGGAAACCGCAGCTGACAAAGGAGGCAAAGTGAGCTAATGTGTGTTTTTCGGATCTTTTGGCTAAACAGCGGGCATTGTTTGCAGCAGAAAGCACAATGGTGTTTCTGTTCAAAAGCAGCACAAGTGAAAGCTTGTCAAGGCCGAGGAAAGTGAGGGTGAAAAGACAGAGGGGGAGAGAGAAGCACGTGTTAACAAAAGCAACCTGTTAGAGCGGCTGCTCCGCTGATTTAACCTGCAAGGTGCTGCTGGCAGAACGAGTGCTGGGTCTGGCCACTCTTCTTTCTGCCTCCTTGTCTCTAGCTGACTTTTTCTTCTTATTCGTCAGCTTTCTTGCCCTTTGAATCTTCTTCTTTGGAGAAAAACGAACCCTGATATAAATCGTTTGTTCCAACAAGATCTTTGGACTCGTGCTGACCCCTGTCTAAAATGTGTGTCTGCTGCACTACTCGGTGTGCCAGCTGTCTGTGGGAAGCCTTTAATCTAAGTGGATCCTAATTTGGCACTTTGACAGATTCCACATAACTGTGCATTAAGCATGTCCCTGTGCTTTCTCTCTGCTGTGGTTTTTACATTTAGAGCTGCGTTACTCATCTGCCTCTCTTTCAGATAGAGAGGCTTTCACAGTCCAAATAACATATTGGTATTTTTTTTTCTCCAAGACGACACTTGAGCAGATGTCATGAAATTATTTGATTTTGGAGAAATTCTCTAGCGCTGCCATCAATGCAAACTTCAGCTCAGCTCCATCACTTCTCAGATGTTTCATGTATCAGCAAATGAACCAAACTAAGCTTAGAAATGACACAGCTGTTCATTTTACCAACACAACTTTCAAACTGTTACTATCACCACGTCTACCGCTGGCAGCTCACCTACGTCTCCATCTGTTTTTGCATCTGCTTATTGTAATGCAGTAGTATATTTGGTGTGTTGAGGGTGCAGCGGAAAAGGTCAAATCCCACCTGAAATGAAGTTTACATCCAAGTTGCCCTGTTCTCATTTAGTGTGACCTCCTGATATGTTGCTGGAAATATTCATCGAGGTTACACAATTCTGACAGTAACACGCATCCAGATTTTTTTTTACTGCTGAAAAAACCATACACAGACTTTTGGAAACACCCACATTCACCTGATTGCGTCTTTTCAAGCAGTGCTCAAATGCAGCGTGGGTAATTAATTACAAGTGTTTCTGGCCTTCTTGTCTTTGCAAGCAGCTGTTTGCAGTTAAATTCTGCATTTCAATGCTACAGCTGCCTGTGCTGCTCCTCATTAGTAGTATTTTCTGCAACTAAACAACTGCGCAGAGACAATATGTGTCCTGTTCACAGTGAACACGCATGGTCAAAGTTCACAAATGATTGTATGACTTGTGTTTTCAGGTGTGCTTGTACCAACTGAGATTATTTCTGATACAGAGGCTGAAATGGTTATTTATCCAGAGACCGTTTTCATTTTAAACTGAAAACTCTATTACTCTGCCCCTCGTGTGGATGTAGCCTTGATCTGTTTTGTCAGTGTAAATCTCTTCTCCCACTTTCCCAAATGAAACTCATTTATCAGGTATTGAGCATGACTAAAGTGTATTTAAGTGTTATGTCTGTACTTGTACCACGCTATCACACAAATATCAGCAGGAGTTGCCGAATGTGACGAAGTGAAACAAAATAAACAACTTGCAAAGCTCCGTCTCTGGAGATTCCTGAAAAACAAGGCGACAGGCTGAGGCTGTTATTACTGCTGTTTGAAGGCTCTTTACCAAACAACACTGTGTCAACGCCTTAAAGTTACAGTGCTCCATTTAAGTCTTTACTCCACTTCCCATCATTTGCTAGATAGTTCCTTTTGGCCCTGCCAGTTTACTGTGGAAACAAAGGTTTCACTGGCGATTTTATGTGATTAAAAAACATCTTTGATTCCAAAATCCATGTTGTCACAGACATGGGTCTTTTGTAATTACCATGTTACCATGTGACTTAAGGTTCTGTTGCAGTTGGTAGATATTCATACAGTTTAACAAGACATCACAGTGGCTTTTCTACTTCCCGAACTTTGGCTGTTGTGTACATCCATGATTGTAGTTTAGTTTTAGTGGATTAGTTGTTAGAATTCCCCAAATCTGGGCAGGAACAAGTCAAGGCTGTGTGTATGTGTGTGTGTATGTGTGTGTGTGTGTGTGTGTGTATGTGTGTGTGTATGTGTGTGTGTGTGTGTGTGTATGTGTGTAACTCTCCTGCGGTAGAAATGCTGCCTGGTTTCTTTACTGCTTGTGTTTGTGGTGGGTCTGAGAGGCAGCCTGTCAAAGTTAATCAGCCTGCTACGACCAGCTAAAAGCAGACATCCTAACTGCAGAGTGTCTCTCTCTCTCTCTCTCTCACACACACACACACACACACACACATACAGTACACACGAAGGCTGCCTGACAAACATGCAGCCTCTCACGTACATGTCGATGCTCATGTACTGCGTGTACAAAGGGAGAAAAAAAAAACAGTTGTAGACACATTTTCTTTCCCGCTGGCGAGTCATTAATGGAGGCTTGGCTAATGGTGACTCTGACTGAATCTGCAAAGATGCAATGCTGCGCTACAGCCCCTGTGCTGTAGCTTCAACAGGATTGGACGCCTGAAGACATTTATTCAAACAAGACGAACTGTTGGTCCCCCTGCTCCTCTAGTTCTTCTTTGTAGTGTAGTGTTGCTACAAGAGGAGGAGAGAAAAGAGGGAAAGTCTTTTCCTGTCTGGCTAGTATTACTCACACTACCTACCAGGACAGCTTTCTAGTAAAGCTCTACTAAAGGGAAGGTCATGCTGTTGGATAAAACACTTTTAAAATCAATTAATTTCCTTCAAACAGAGAGGTTGATGGGAAATGCATTACTATAAGATAGATAGATAGATAGATAGATAGATAGATAGATAGATAGATAGATAGATAGATAGATAGATAGATAGATAGATAGATAGATAGATAGATAGATAGATAGATAGATAGATAGATACTTTATTAATCCCAGTAGGGATACCAGTACATACAATAGCGGGACAATAAAATAAAGTAAATAAATGAACACAAATGAGGCAGTACACTACAAAGCCAGCCTAGTGTGCAGTGTAAGAGCACGAACAAATGTAGAAGTGAAGCTATAGAATAAAATCACAGTATAAGTGCATGATAAGAACTGTATAAAAGATAAAAGACTGGATAAAGACTAACATGTTATCTACACTTGACCCACATGTTGTTTCGTTCTGGCCCAGTTAACACCCAGCTCCATGCCTCAAATATGACCCATATATTGCTGGATTGTCACATGTTAGCGCAGAGGACCCAGGCCAGAAGTTTCATTTTGGTATCTAAGGAGCATGTTGCCACGCTCATGTTGGCATCTTTGCTCCAAGCAGTGCAACTCAGCTAGCATGGCTGAAGAGTCTTGAGTCGTGATGCTTTTAGTTGCTGGAGCTCAGACATCATGTGGCACAGTGGGATTCACGGGCGTCATTAATCACACATTCACCTGGAATTGGCAAAGCGGCACAGCTCAGGTGCTTCTAAATCAGCTGTGGCCTCAGAGCAGAGCAGCTGTGTAATTGTCCCCATCAGAGCGAGACCGAGCGCTGCACTGGTGTCCGCCGAGCCACCAGTTGACTGATACTTTCCCTGCGCGTGTATAAATGTCACCATGAAATGGCTGAGAAGTGCACACATTAAATAGCTCTGACCTGAGGTCTGCTGTGTTTATATATGTACAGCTTTGTGCTGTGTTTACATATGCACCGGACCCTCTCCATTAGGTCAGCCCCCTCCCTCCTCTTCTGAAATGCCCCCTTGAATTGCTGTTAATCAGCCTCTAATTGGTATGCAGGCGGCGCAGGAGAACACTGGCATCAGCCCCCGCATGCAGGTTCATAACAATGGATTACATCCATATAGAACTACCGACAGAGGAGATGTGGTGGACCAGTGTAATATGCAGATGTAGAGGCAGTAATAATGAGAACAATAATGAGAGGCATTGCAATAATACCTAGGAGCCGCTGTGTGAACAACCAAACCTCTGCTGAGGCTGGCTAATAATAATGTTAGTCTATTATGTGTTGTCTGGGTCTGATTGTCCAGCGTCTAAACACGAACCTCATGCTGTTTATCAGATGACAGATATAAAGAACCGTGAAGTGTATATTGGTAAACATCTGAGTTAGTCTCAAAAAAGAAATGTTTTACCATAATGTAATGCTGTTACTGTGAACAGCAGCACAGACTCCCTACAGCCCTTACAGATTTATTATACAGACTGTGGCTTTGATGTGTCATGCTACAGCTGGTTAAAATCAAACAGTATATTTCCAGCAGAGCTCAGACTGTTCTTGCCAGTAGTTTCAGATGAGGTCCCTCGATTGTTGGTAAGTGTTCCCACAAGGATCAATTTAGCCCCCTGCTATTGAATCTGACCATAAAAAATATTTATTTTCCAACTGAGCATTACTGCTTTCACTTTTATCCTCTGACTGTAACATCCTGTATGCCATCCAGGTTACAGTCCGCCAGTGATAACCTTTAGACCTCTCCTAATAAACTTACTGTAAAGCTTCCACTTCCTTAGAGGTATTTTCTGGGAAGGATACGTATCATTGTTTTTTTTTGTTTTTTTTATGAATATCTACGTATTTTTATTAGGTTTTAAGATAACCTGTGCTGATGATAATGTCAGATGAATGGTAATTAAAGGTTGTAAAATTAATTAGACACCATCCTCTGGGTGCCATGAACATTCATAGCAAATTACACAGCAATCTGGCCAGTAGTGTTAATGCACAGTGAACACATCCCACTGGAATAGCTGAGACAACGTTGTGATAAACAGTGCATGCAGGGATATTTACCCCTGATTAATTTGGTCCATTGTGTTTAATTGTATTTTTTTTACTGTGCAATTGGCCACAAGCTTTTATCAATGGGAAAAACTTTGAATTTAATCTACAATGATTTCCAGTATGCAGTATGATATCATAATACGCTCAGGGAGCGTGGCTGTTTCATTTTCCTGTGTGTGATCCAAGTGATTCTGTCACAAGTCGACAGGAATCTTTTTTTTTTTTTGTAGAAAAGACAAGTTTGTATTTTGCTGTATTAAATAGTCACATTTAAAGATAATAAGTTTTCTAAAGCTTCAATTTAGCAATAATAACATGCGTATCAACATGCAAAATGTCATTCCAGTCGAGTCGTAATAATCATAACAACAACAATTTGTGTAGCGCTCTTCAAACCTGTCACAGCGATTTACCAAGAATGAAATGATAAAAAATAAAAGCCCATTACATTAGATGAAACTTTGATGATCCTTGTGGGGAAATTGGGTCGTCACAGCAGCAGCAGAGCACAGGATGGAGATGAGAACAAAAGCAATGTGGAGCACTGAAGATATGAAGTGTAATTTAACAAATCATGTCCATATTTAAAAACATAGCTCTTTATAAAAAGTCTCATGTCAAAAAACAAATCACACACCTGCAGTGAGAGATGAAACCTGGGTTAGCTCTAAGCTGCTCCTGGTGTAGTGTAGGTGTCTCTGTTGCCTGGTAGCTGGTGGATGGGATGTGGGGAAAGGGTCATCCTGGTTTATGCGGGTACTGTGATCGCCTCTTCAGATATGTGGGAGATAAAGAGCTGCGTTGATAGCACAGAACAACCTGGTGTAAATCTTTATTATCCCTGAAAGGCAATTCACTTTACAGCAACCAGTCATTAACGCACAGCCCAGATGGAACTGGTACAATCCACCTCCACACATAAACCCTGAGCCGTATGCGCCGCTGCATTAAGAACAGTCAGTATCTGTTACAGCTGTGGGAATATAACATTTGTACCTGATGGAGGTGTCATTATAGAAGCTAGTTACTTCACTACACCACAGGTTACTCATAGTATTATCATGAAACGACTTCATTCGCAGAGTTCTTGGTAGGCTTGTTGTGTTGAATTGAATTACTGTAGTTTAGTTTAAAACAAACACAGATTAGGTGGTGGCGCTCTGAGAAGGAGAGCTCAGAGAAATGAGAGCAGAAGTTTGACGAGTGCACAGAAGCAGCCCGAGAGCGAACAGGGAAACTCAGGACATTAGTACAGCAACAGTTTGACTGAGTGCAGACAAACAGCTTTGAGAAGGAGCAAAGCAAATTTGCACTTGAGTGGGAGCAATTTGAGAGAGAGGGAGGGAGCAGAGGGAGGGCAAGCACTGCCAGATCTGAACAGAGATTGAATAGATAATACTTAAATACTAAAACTGAAGGAAATAAACTCCACACTGGTGGCCTTGTTGCCATTGTAGAGTTTATTTAATCATGTATTTATTATTTTTCCGGCATTTTACATTATCTGATTTGACCATGAATCTATTTAATATCTGAAGCAAAAAAAAATGAAAAACAAGAATTCCTTCAAGTGGAACCATATTATTATGATTTCGAGGCCACGGTGGCTAAAAGTAAATACTATTGTTGGGTAAAGTAGAAAACATTTCATAGGAACACATCTGTGGAATATGATATATTTCCTCTGCCAGTTTGTTTCAGCTCTTCACTGAAGGTATGTGATGTTCAGATATTAAAACCAAATCAAAATACTCCACATACTTTGTGCTTTTTAAAAAAAGATCCACATTCTTCCAAATTTCCTTTGACATATTTGGAATATTTAAAGACTTTTGGGTTTTCACTAGTTTATAAGATTAAGTTGTGGGTTAGTGCAATATTGAGCTGCACAGCATGAGTCTGCACTTAGCTTGAGATTTTTCCTTGGGTTTTACTGGGCCCTTAAAATATGATGTGTTAACTTGATGAAATATGAAACTGCCTTTACTGACTCCTCACAACAAACAACTCTCAAGTTGCTCTGTGGCCGTGGTGGTTCTGGGTAATTTAAGGCCTCATGTTTAAGTTCACATGTGGCTTTAGTGCATTTTGTCATTTGAATATCTTGTGATAACAGCATCGTCTCATTATTTCAGCTCCTTTGTGCTCTAAGTAACTCCTACCAACCAACTCCTGTGTTGTTATTGTTGCTCATGTTACTTTTGTTTCCCACAGTTTGAAACAGTCTTGCTACTATTTTGGTGGGAATCAGGTTCCAGACCCGTGCTGCTGATGTGGGTTTGTGGTTTCAGTGGTGGAACTGCGGACTGGCTTGTGTCTTTCTGGCTGACTGACGGCTCCAAAAAGTGCAGGGTTCAAAATGATCGGGGTTGATGTACAGTAACACTACACAAGTGTTTTGTTTAACGCCTTTTAAATCACTCAGGCAACGAAGCCTTAAACAGGACAGGAAATATCTGTCAGGAATTATTTGGGAATAATTCCAAAATATGGAAGAGTATGTTTTAATATCTCATCTGTCTACTTTCTGCACTTCAAACTGCAGCCAACTGTCACTGCAAGAAATGTCTTATTTTGAAATAGTTTGTACTCAACCAAAAAGATGGTGACAGCTACGAGGAGCTGAACTTCACAAGACTCGACAAAGCACTTTCTCTTTAACACCAAACTCTGTAAATTCCAAATCCAACGCACATAAAAGCATCGCTGGCTCACTGAATATATTTGAAACACTAATGAAATCTAACAGAAATAGCTGGTAGGTGATAATGACCAAGTACATTTCACACTGTTCTTTATCAGTGCTTGTAATTGATGGGATGTACATGCAGCAGGTGATCGATCTCTACTGCCTGGGTCTGACCCACTTTCTCCAGCCCTGTTTTCATTCATTATTTTGCAGGTTCTGTGTCAGTGTAAAGATGGCAGGTTGGAGCAGACTGGAGTTTGACTCTCAGCTTCCATCATTAGCAATGTCTTTTCATGTCGTCAGTGCAGAAATGAGAATATTTTGCTATGCAGTTCTCAGAAGCTCCAGACTTGTGATGTGTTGGTTCTGACTGAGGGTGAAAAACTGTCAGAAACTTGAAATCTGGCATTGAATCCCTGATGAGACTCCCAGTTAAACAGCAGGCTGTCTTTTCAATATTGCACTAAAACTCTGTTATTATCCTAACACAACTGCATACTATAAAAATTACCATGGCAGGCCTGGGTTTTGAAAGTAATATTTTGAGAATTAAACATCGGAGAACAGATAAAGAAAATTTACAAAGATTTAGTGGTTTTCCGCCCGTGGATGGAAAAGTAAAGCCACTGAGCGCTAGATGGACATCAGAGATCCCAACAGGATCAAACTGTTGCCTCTTATTTGTGTTCATCTCTTGGCAGATCACATAAGCCCATGCAGTTCTCACTGAAATGATTAGAAATCATTTATTATCCCTGGAGCGTTTGTTTCCAAATGCAGGAAGAGACACTGTCCACGTCCCACCCAAAATGATCCTCACTCCCTGACGTGCAACACAAATGTTTTCATAGTTGCAGCCAGCCACTCTGGTTGCAATCTGTACAAGATGTTTCATTTCTCATTGCCCCCCCACCCTCTCTCTCTCTCTTTCTCTCCTTTTCCACTTCCTCCCTCTTCCTCCTCTTACATGTTCTCTCTTCTCCCATCAAGCATTCTTCCCCCTCAGCGTCCGTGTCAGTGTCAGCTGATGCTATGGAGAAAAGAGGCGAGGTCAATAGTTTGTCTCCCTGCTTTAGAAATAATGTGACTCAGTGGCTGACAGAGGCAGCAGGCATAAAGTGGCTGGAATATTTTCTTAACCGACCCCCTCCCCTCATCCCCACCCCCCCACCCCGCCTTCAACTCTCCAGCTTTGACTTGTTTAATGTTCGGTGACAAATACTTGTCTGACCTTGCTGCTGCTGCTGCTGCTGTTGTGTTTCTTTCTCTGTTTGTTGTAGTTTACGTGAGTTTTTCTCCTTCTTTCCCTGCGTCACTGCTGCGTTTTAGCTGAGCAAGGAAGTGTTTTCTTGTCAAAGAGCCATGTAATCGCATTACCCTCCACATGTGTTTTGGTTTAGAAAGTCAATGTGTGTATGTGCATGTGTTGTGTGGGCTGTTGCAGGAATTTCAATGCAGTGGGATTACACACACAAATACACACACGGATGCAGCGATGCACTTTACTTTTACATGTCTTTTGAAGCAATTAGGGTGGTTATGTGAAGTGTGTGTGCGTGCGTTCATGCTTATCTGCTGACATTTTGTGCATACATGCATGAACGTGTCTGCAAGTGTTTGTTTTCACTGATGCCATGGGGTGCACGCACACGCTCCAATGGGATTTGAGTGTGACAGTCCACCGCGAGCCCAGGAGAGCTTCACCGCGCTGTAACTGAGCAGTTCACAGGAGGGAATGGTGTGTGTGTGGGAGATTTCCTGTGTTACCCATGCTGCTTGGGGTGAACAGCAGTGTCAAGTGTTGGGTTACAGCTCAGTGCAGCAGCGGTGAATGCACATTCACCAGCAGCTGTGATTCTTCTTGCAGCCTTTGCATTGATCTAGAGCGGTCAGGTGCAAACATAATGAATGCATGCTCACACACACACACATGCATGCCACCATCACAAGGGGCTGCAGCCAAATGATGAATGAAAAGCTGAGAAATAATTTTCCCTGTTAGTGTGAGAAAATAAGACATGCGCCAGGCCGATCCCCAGGATGTGTCTGTGTCATGAATGTTAAATGATTTTGCCCAGTGATCCCCAAACTACACAGATATGGATTGGGTTGTACTTTATTGTTCCGAAGGGAAATTTGTTTTGGGCTCTGAGCCACTGCAATACACAAAACAATACATGATACGAGACATTCATACAAAGTACTTTCACACATTTAAAACAGTGAAGGGTGCTTCCACTCTTATACAAATAAATCAATAAAATCAATAAATCCATAAAACTGATAAAACCAGCGGCTCTTAAGTTAAAGTGCTACGAAAAAACAAACAAACTAAACCAATAGAATAAAACCAACGGTTCATAAATAAACTCAAGTGCTACACTCACAGTATTTGCGTATAGGAATAATAAAACAATAAAACCATACAAAAATGGTAAAACCGGTCAAATTAATAAAACCTACAGTTCTGTATAAGGGATAAATGAGTTCCTGTATCTTCTCAGGCTACTTTTTGGAACTCTGAGCCTTCGGCCTGAGGGCAGCACATCAGTTTCTGGGTTGAGGATGTGTGTCGGGTCGCAAATGAACTGACACATCTCCTGTTCCTCTCTCCTCTTCTTCCTGGCAGAGAGCAGGGTAGAAAACATTCATCAGGCTCGCACCGTCTCCCGTTCCCCAGCACCGTCCGTCACTCTCACCACTTAAAATGACAAACGTCATGCAGCGCTGCAACCTATCAGATCAGGTATCGCCAATTAACATTAATTCCGTCAGTAACTTGATGACAGGCTAAAATTAAATGTGGTCATTGTCAGGTTCATGTGCTCCCTGGAGGTCGATGCGTGCATCTATCCAAAGGTCATTTGTAAAGGAAGCAGCTCCACTCTGTGACCCAATCACATCAGTTTCAGGCAACATGTCAACAATTACAACTATTTTAACTTTGATTCTATTGATCGATATTTTTTCACATTAGGATCATGAGAAATAAGATGGAAGCTGCTGTAAATGTAGCGGTGTCCTGTACAGCTGTGTTATTTATTATCAGCAGACACCTGATAATAAAGGATTTAATCGGATTTGTTTTCTGTCACTAATTTATTAACAAACTGCTGGTTTAAGCTAAATACACATAAATCCAAATTCAAAGCACTCACACACATATGAACAGAACCCATAAGACCCAGGAATACATAAACACAAGAACGTACACACACACACATGAATGAATGAATGAATGATTAAATGCATTTACACTTGTGCACATACACACGCATGTGGGATTGAAAGAGGCATCAGTGGCAGTTTCATTCCACAACAGCTCTGTTAGGCGTATCGTTTTCAGCTGCTCAACACCATCTCAGGGAAAGCTGCTTTGCTTTTCTAAGGGAACAGCTCCCAGAGCCGAGCTCGGTGTCTGATTGAACCTCTCTTTTTTTTTCTTCTTCTTCTTCTTCTTCTTCTTCCCCTCTCTCTCTAACATTTTAGTGGCAGGGTTTGAAATGCCACTCCAGCTCCAAATTGACTCTTCAGGGTTCCTCCGCTTCTCCTGTCTGTCATTCAGCATTAGGCTGAGAGGAGAAATTCGGGAGCCGTGCTCACCGCTCCGACCCTGCAAAATAGAAATTGCTTCAGTGGAGCAAATTATACGTGCCATTTCCATCCATCCATTCTGTCCGCATGTTACTTAATGAAGAGTTTTATTCTTTGAGTAGCAGAGTGGGCACTGTGGTGTCGGTGGACACTGTGGAGCAGCGAGGGGAGATTGTGGAGCTCAGTCAGTGGTCTCTCCTCACAGAAGCAAACCTCCACTCATCACAACCATTGCTACAGTATGGATTCCTATTATTATTATGGTAATGTTTTTTATTTTTTTTGCTTGTAACTGCCGGCTGCTGCTCTGGTAGCGCAGTGTGTATCATGTTGCATGATTCACACACAGTGCCTGATTTGATTACAGGCGCCAGAGAAGGGGGTCAGAGGCAGATCTGATGACCGTGCAGTTCAGGAGGCTCTACGCCAGTTTCCAGGACATCCGACAGTCTGTGTTTATGGCGCCCGGCATAATGAATGGTCCAAAGTGTGATTTAAATGGGCTAGCCCTGATCCATCTAATTGCTCCCCAGTTAGTGTAATTACAACTTTGTGTGCACTTTACTTGGGACTTCATACGGGCAGCAGCTAGCAGGGCTGCAGTTTGAAGCATTTTCCTGTTTATGTTTGGCTGACATTCCTGTTTTCTATAAAGTGACAGGATTTAATGTCACATAACATCTCTTCTATTCTTCCTCTTCTCCTATTCTTTTTTTTAATTATATTTTTTGTTTTTTTGTGCCTTTATTGGATAGTGCAGTTGAAAGAGACAGGAAATGGGGAGGCAGAGAGAGGGGGAATGACATGCAGCAAAGGGCCGCCCGATTCAGGATTCAAACTGCAGTAAGGACTGTAGCCTCTACACATGGGGCGCCTGCTCAACCTGCTGCGCCACTCGACGCCCCAACCTCCCTTAACTTTTGCTGTGAGCTTTGTTTGTTCATGGGGTCCAATGCAGACTGTCCATCAGGAAGTTAACACTCATTACATGTCATCAGTTCCATAATCTACACGCTGAACTGCTTTACAAAGCTTCAAGCTCCTTCTCCATTTATGGACAAGGTTCATAAAACAAAACAAAAAAACATGATACTCAAATCAGAAGCTGATTTTATACAATTAGTAGCATCAGCGCTCATGTTGGAGCAGAAAATGTTTCTACAGCTGCTGGTGCCTTGTGATCAGACCGGTGTCGTACTGTGACAGTAAAGAGGGAGCAGGTTTGGTATGAAGCTGAACAGGTTGCTGAAGCCAAGTGGATCATTACTTCAATGACATGCAGTCAAAGGGAATGTCAACCATAGAGGATGTAGTGATGTTAGGCTGCCAGGTAGAGTGTCTCTGAGGCAGCTGATCAATCAATCAATCAGGCTTTATTTGTACAGCACTTTTCATGCCCACGGCAGCTCAAAGTGCTTCACATACACATACGCATACGAACATTGGATTTTAGAGACATCGGGGAAATGCTATCTTAGACTCAATCATTTGCAGTGGGGAAAACACTAGAATAGATAAAATGAGAAGACGAGAAAGACACTAGATAAAATGAAGTAAAATAGACAGGTGTAGTCGGATAAAATAGAATAAAATGGATGAATTAAAATAAAATAAAAAAGATAATAATAATGATGGAATGATGGAAGAGGTTCATAGAGGGACCTGATGGTGTATCGTCTTGAAATTTCCGACAAAGTCGCGGACTGTACTTAACAACTGTAGCTTTAACATAGGAAATTCAACCATATAAATGGATTGAGTCTTTAGTATAACCCAGCTGATAAAGGATATTGATGACTGAGAATTTAATCCAATCAGACAATTGATAAGTTAGTTGTTGTTATTGATTGTCTTCAGCCATGACATAAGTACCTGTCGTTGCACTATAGATTTGTGACCTGAGGCTCGACCTGGAATTTGAATTGAACTTGAATTGTGACATTTATCCACAATGAGCCTATGTCATTCATATCATCCAATTCATTCACTGACTCAAGTGTTTTTCCCTCTTTGGATTCAGCTGCACATGAGTCATACAACGGGTCAGAAGAAGCAAGTTGTCTATCAAAAATATCTCGGTGCCCAAGGTCTGAAATGTGATTTGTTTTGATACAGACTCATGCCATTTTCTCCTTGACAAAAAACTTAAAAGATGAAGTGCTGATCAGAGAGCTCTTGTCAGTTTAATTACCTGATGTTCAGATCATTCCACTTGGTTGTTTTCTTCTGTCAAATGTGGAGATGATCTGTGTGGGAGTTGTACATATCTTTATAAGCCAGCTCCCTACTGTATATTCATAAGCATATGCGCTTGTGTGCAGAAGCTCAGTGACTCTGTGACTGTGTGTGTGTGTGTGTGTGTGTGTGTGTGTGTGTGTGTGTGTGTGTTTATCCAGCTATGCATGAATGCTCCAGCAGGCAGGCCGCGTGTGTATTGTCAGCACAGTCCCAGGAGACTTCCTCCAGGCGAGCCGAGTGTTAATAATAGACTGATTTACCTACATAGTGCAGCCTAACTTCCTTGCTGCTCCAGGGAGCTACTACTGCTTGGCTCACTGACTCTGGAGCTGCGAGTGCACACACACACACACACACACACACACACACACACACACACACACACGCACACACACATGCACATGCACATGCACAAACTCCTTAACAAAGCAGGTGTCAAATACAAGTGGCACCTATGTCTGTCTGCGCCACAGTAAGAAACAGCAAACAGTAAGAGACAAGGCAAGTGTTTAACATATTCAAAGCAATAGAAGTAGTGTCATATTGCAAATGAGTTAAAAAAAATGGTATGGGTATGACTAGGATTAATTATTTTACAGCACCACCTGTTTATAAAGCAGCTTCAGCACCTCAGCCAAATGCTAGCCTGCTTGTTTTTGCCTTGCAGTAATTATACAGTATATATCTGTTCAAATTGGGCTTTGAGCCGCTCGCTCTTCCCTCAGTCCTATCTCTGGCAGAGCTGCTTTGCCACATTTGAAGTTCCTGCTCTCGGGGGTGATGTTTGTTCTCAGATTAATCTAAGCCCGGTGGCTTTTTGAGATGCCGTCAGATCGTTAGCAACGACTATGTCATGTATTCACAGCAGGGCGGATAAAACACGTGTCTCAATTTGTCATCGGCAGCCTGCAGCGGCTCCGTCAAAGCAGCCCTTTCAAAGACTGAATCAATCAGTTCGTCTTATCTGATGCCCCTTCACTCAGAAAGTAAGAAGGGACTCTGCTGATTTTAAAACTAGATTAAACCGATCTGTCACTAATAAAACCCTCCGCCTGCGTCTGCGTACCGTATGTGGAACTATTCTTATCCCAATATGAGTTTATTATCCAGTAGATTAACCCACATTCTGCTCAGCCCTCGTCCTAATTATAAAACAGCACAGAAAGAAGTGCATCGGTTGCCCTCAGCCATTTGATGGATCTAATTATGAGCTGGCTATTATATGACAGACAAAACCCTCAAGTCAAATACACAGATAAATAAATGGCATGTGGCGGTTATAAATCAGAAGATTGATGCATACAAAGATGTCAACACTATCCAGAGTAAGGTAACAGATAAATAGTTAACAGGTCAACAAGTAGAACCAGCCCGGGCAGAGTGGATTAACAGTCACTGAGCAGGGCAGTAGGTGTGGCTGGTGCTATTTATTCAGCGTTTTTGAGGCTTATCTTCTGAATGACAGATGCTTCACCTATGAACTCTGATTTTCATTTCAGCCTTCTCAGACCTCTGGAGTTATTTTTCTTCCAGCTGAAAAGGTTTTTTTGTATTTGTTTTGCGGAAGCACGCAGAGCAGACGGGTGTTAAGTGTGGATGTCAGGACAGCTGCGTCTGCCAGCTCCGGTGTGAGTGGCCCACTTGGCAGCTGACCTGCTACAGATAATATGGGTGCACCTAGCAGGCGCTGGTAAGTTGCTAATGTTTGGAGGCGGCCCCAAGGGGATATCAGGCCTCCACTCAGCCAACACAGGGCTCATTTTCTTGCAGCTTGAATGGAAATTGAAGTCGGCTCTTAGCAGGAATATCAGGACCTGGCGCTGCGTGGAGATCGTTTCAAGGGGTTTTGGATTCTGTTGCTGGAGCTGAGGTCACAATGGCTCATCAAGTTTGAGTGGCTGGTTCACATAGCGCATGTTAGTGTGTTTGCCATATTGGAATTTAGTGGCTCCTTCAATGGGAAAAAGATGCAACAGAACTTGTGGAACAAGTCTGCCTCTTGGCTACAAGACATTTATGTGTTTGATTTACTGTAATTAGCCAGTCTAGGGTGTGTACATGATATCAGTTGTCTTTAGAAACACACCTCAGTATGTCCATAGCTTTAGCGTAACAGATATTCCCTTGCACATTTATTACACTTGATAGGTGAAGTCATACAATTTGCTCTAGACACATCTGCTCTGTGTTCTCAATCCGTTTCTTCCACTCCACTTTCCTCCCACTCGACGCGCTGGGCGCCGCCGTCACAAGACACAAGGAGCTGATAGTGGTGGGAACGTAGATGTGTCCTGAAGGACCAGGGTGACTCAGAGGCTGCCAGCAGAGTCAAACAAAGAGGTGAGAGCTGCATGTAGGAGGAGATGAGTAATAAGAACACAAAAAGGCCAAGAGAAGAAAACAATGCCATGTCGAGGACGGGGATTTGTTCTTTTCTTGAATCTGAAATAACACATTCAGAACTATACACATACTTGGCTTTTTTTAGAGAGCAGAAAAACACCAAAAGTGATTTTTTTTTCTTAACAGCATTATTCTATTTGCGGCGTTTGCCAGTTTTTGTCTGCTGCAACTTGGAATTGATGGGATAATTAAAAAAAAAAACCAGCAACAAGCAGTAAATCAGTGTTGATGATGTGGAAATGGATCACAGAGATGCATAGCATTATACCTTAGAATACAGTATACCACCCAGCCCGAGGAGCAGGGGAGTGAGCAGCCAAGTCCTGATCTGTGTGTGCAGTGTTAGGGAGCCCTGCTGCTCGGCTGCCTGCCCTGCAGCCCAACATCTGCTGAGCGCAGGAAGCATTTGAAGGATAATTAAAAGGACTGGCTTCCAACTCATTTCCCGCCTCCCATGGCTAAGCAGCAGCATGCCGCTCAACAACGAGAACTGCAATTATTTTGGAAATTAAGACGAGAACGCAAATATCAAATGTGAGCAACAAGCGGATGTCTTCGTTTTCTTGTTCCCGTAATAACCGAGGTTTGGTTTTTTTTTTCTCCTCTCTCGCTGGTGGGTCTGATTAGTCACCAGCCTATAGAGGTCAATGGGAAAGTTGTGTTATTTTATATGACAGCGGGAATGCTGCTTTCTTGTTTAGCTCTCTCCAAGCTTTGCAGTTGACTTGTGCATTGATTTGTGAGGCCACGCTTAGTGAGGCTAGCTAAAGCTCAGGAAACGCAGTAGGATGTGCATTCTTTACCCAACACCAGGTCTTTTCAAGGAGATACTCAATAAAGCTTTCCATCAGTTTAAAGGGGTTGTTAGCACACGCTGTGAGACAGAGCAGAAGTGAAATATCACATAACCTGTAATGAGCATTGAGTTGCCTGGATGACAATAATGAGTGGGTGTGAGTCTGAAGTCTGGTTCACCAAAGGCTCAAGGCTATGCTTTGTCTTCCGAGCAGTAATAGTGAGAGGAGGCATAAAACTCTGATTTCATTTTTAGAGGGAGCTCATAAAGAGGAACACATATTATTCCTGCTACATTTGAAAGCTGAAACCATTTATTGGACCTGAGCTGTTTTCTGCGGTCATTCTTTTATATGTGCATTCACACAGTTTATCAGTTGGAGGAGTTGTTACCTCTTATTTCTCAGCCAGTCACCAGAGAATTGTTCTGGTCCTTTCTTAAAAACCTAAGATCATCCAGTTGTGCTTTACCCCACAGTCCAGCTCTGTGAGTCAAGTCCAGCCCAGTCTGCAGCCCTGCAGCCTGCCTCCTTTGTGGGACACCAGTCATGTGAATAAGACCCAGAATGGAGAGCCAGCTGTCCTTTTCCTGCCAAGTCATGTGCAAGTCACAAAGCAGCAGTGCCACTTGAAAGAGAAAGCAATAATCAATTTTGCAGAGTTAGCCTCTGAAAGGCTTGTTTTGTTCTCCGGGCCTGACGATTTAGGACTGCGAGGCCAGCAGTGGCGTTTGTCGTTATAATGGAATACACTGCGCTCTATTGTCCAGAACCCCACGAAGCCAAGCATAAAAGTCAATTTTTGTATTTCTGTATAATAATAGCACGTTTGAGAGCACTAAATCTGCAGTCACATTATGTCCTCAGCAATTTTGGCATGTCAATGAAGGGGCTTGTTTACCATCCACTCTTCCAGGTTAAGACAGTGAAGAAGCACTGAATGCACTTTGACAGTCTCACGGAGCATAGATTTTCATTGGGGCAGCAGAGAGAAACCAAAGCTCTTTTGTTAAGCTGGTATCTGTAAGTATTTATGGCTGCCACAATTGGCTTTTGTTGGCAAACATGGGGGGGGAGTCGGGGTGATTTGCACACTGGCTTTAAAGTCTTTTGTCAGAGCCAGGAGAGCATCACTCAGGCTCTGCTGCTACTGGCTACAGTGAGTAAGACGGGGTGGAACACAGCTTTTCTATTTCCCTGGGACATTGTTTATAGGCTGAGGATAGTGTCTGGGGGTGTAGAGGGACTTGTGCTGTGTGAGGCTGGTACAGACCAAACAGAGGCATTTGCTTACCTAACCTCCTTTGTATGGTTCTGGTAGTGTGCCTTCAGGTGAAGTGCTCTGTAGAGATGTTCCCACTCAGACACTGCTGATGTCTTTTCCAGAGCAGGATCACTTAGCTGCCGTCTCTGTGTCCAACACAACTGACAAAAAGTAACTGCAGTACCACTGGTGGCTTGTTGCTCAGATAGCAGTAGCAGCGTTTATGATAGCTGCTTTCTATAATAATATTACATAACCTCAATTCCCATTTTGCCGTAAGTTAGAAATACAGTAGTCTGTGCAACAAGCTTGTTTCTGTCCCTGTAGTGGACTCCTGTGGTCTCTGACTCCTGTGGTCTCTGACAGAGGACTGAGTCTGTGTGTCAATCTGGACTTCACTTGTACTTCATAAGACCTTATACTTCACCCATCCTCAGCTATATTATCGTAGTAATGGTGCCATCAAATTTCTCATCTGCAGCCGTGCTGCCCTGTGAGGCTGGAAGCAAATGCTGACATGTCTTATTACCGGTATGTGAGAATAAAAAACATATGAAACATATATATGTGAAGTCAGTTGTTGTAAAAAAAATATGATTTTGACCTGATGGTTGTTTTCAGGAGGAATAATTACACAGTGATTACAGTTAATTATATGTTGGCCATACAGAATCCCTGACTCATAATTCATTCAATAAATATTAATTGACCAACTAATAAACACTGACATTAGTAAAGCTATGCTGCTATCATGGTTGAATATATATATAATTACTGCATTAACAATAAAACCGCCTCCCCCTGGGGATCAGCATTAGACTACAACCAACAACACTGTGATATCAGTCTGTTGACACCATGCTACACTGCACAACCGTGTGCTGTAGCTAGCCTCTACTGCTAAAATCAGCTTCCAATGAACAGGACAGACCGGTTCCTGCAGGTTTCACTGGGAGCTTTGAAACTGTTAGCCTCAAACTACATTCACAAAGTTAAAAGTTTATAAATGTGTCATAAAACTGTCCTCCAGCTGCCTGTCTGTTACACCTGACAGCAGTCGAGCTACCAGCTTGCTCCATGAACAGTGAACCAAACTTATAAAAATCTAAATCATTTTAGTGGAGTGTAAACATTTCAGACTCTGACATGCAGAGATTGTATCAACCACAGTCAAGTTTGTGTCGTACAGTAAGATTCACAATAGGCTAATTAGCTGCAGCTGAGTAAATTTACCAGCGACAGCTGTTATTGCAATCGCCACCTTCAACTTTCACTTGCTACAGCTTGTTAACACACTGATAATTATCACACACCAAGTTCTAATTAAAATATCTGAAGGTTCCATTCTTTCCAATTTCCAGTTAGAAAGATCATCAGAAAATAATCGATGCCTTGGCTGCAGCACAGTTAGAGAAACTGGCTCCATTCAAAAGGTCCTAGATTACATTTGTTCAGCTCCAGAAATTCTGTTGCTGTTTTTCTTTAATTCTTGATTAATCTACTGAATAATTTCAAATTCATTACTTTATCCTGTGGCCTCTAAATATAAAACATAACAATATTTAAAGATGGTCAGAAACTAGTTACCAGAGAAAGAAACAAGGAAGAAGCAAATGCTTGGTGATGGACTCAGTGAAATTAAAAAGATTTTTTGTGTTTTAAATAATTGACTAGTTTGACTGTTGCCTTGTTGCCAGCTCAGCTGGGAGACTTTCTGTTGTCGTCACCATGTCCCTGTTGCATGTTTCTCTGTCCTGTCGGTGTCCACATGTTGGCCGTGAAGCGCTCAATGACCCATGACCAATTGCTTGGATTTAATTACTGTGATCACACATGCAGAGTGTGTTTGTCTTGGTGACACGGCGGCGGCGCTCCCCACGGAGCAGCAGCAGGGTCACGTAGGTCAGTGTCTTGTTGAAGGTTGTCCCCCTCCCTCCAGACACACGCCCTGCCCCCAGACCAGCTGGGTCCCGCCAAACCGCTACAGACACAAGCACACAACACAACACAACAACATCACACATCAAATACCGGCCTCCTCTGCCGTTCCATATACATCCTCCCCATCGTTTCACTCTCTCTCTCTCTCCTTGCCTCAATAACACTTGCAACGGGTTCAATTAGCGCACGGCTCGACCTCCTCACCCCGCTGCAGTCCCACAGGAGTGTGTTTGGATTGTGCAGGGCTACCGCAGACCTGAAGATTTCCTCTTAGTGGGATGGGATGGGAATACACTCAGCAGCCCGCAGTGGCTTGCCATGTACAGTAAAGCTGGGCTCTGTTCAATATGATGGGCTCTGAAGCCTCTCAGGAATGTAGTAATTGAGAGAGGGGGTGTAGTGGAAAATGTTGCAATTGCAAAGCATGTTTTTTTTTCTTTCTGTAATGCAGTCCTCCTTTTTGAAAAATGAATCTGTTGGCCAAGAACAAATGTCGGCTTCCAGACCTCCGCTTGCTTTTATCTTCTCTGAGAGAGCTTGGTATTTTTCAAAAACAATTTAATGAAAGCTTTTGACTCTTTTCACCCTTACCTTCTCTTCCTCTTCGCTTTCCATTATTGGCAGACTTTCTTTTCTCATCGAGCGGGCTTTTCTGAAGTCTCATTTGACATGTACACAGAAGCTTTTCCATTGAATCACCTCCACTGAGTTTTTATTTCCACTTGATTAAACGTATTTAGTTTTTACACAGCAGAGGCTACCTGTGCTCTCAAACCCACTGAACCACTTGGCTGCCTGTGGACTGTCTAAAGCAAGTCTCCAAATCTGCAGATGTATGGCCCGTTCCATGCCGACTGCTGATACAGTGAAATGCATATTTAACGTTTGGTGTTGAATGAGTTCACCATCCCCCCATCAGGTTCAGAGACTCAACTGGTCCTGCTCAGTGAATCTGCTAATCCCCTTCCTGCTGAGTTGACCTTTTTACAAACCAAAGGCAGCTTTACTCAGACTGTATCTTAATAATGTTTTACCCTCCTCTTTTCTTTTCTACAAAGCTGCTTGTTGGGAGCAGCTCTGTGTACCTGTGAACAGAGTGCAGCAGAATTGTCACAGTTCAAGGAAAATAACCTTTTATATTTTACTGTGTATTTGGAAAAACATTATTAAGTTGCCGACGCTCGAGGGCAAAGAGTTCCACTTGTTTAGATAGTCCTGATTTCCCTTTCTCTTTTTTTTTTAGCAGTAAAAACAAAGTGTTATAGTACTGTGGGAATCCAAGACAGTGCAGCTCCTCTACACAAAAAGACCCACACAGACCCATGTAATAAACTACAGTGAAGAGTGATTCACTGCTTTTATCTTTTGTTTGTCTACCAACAAACACTTTAAATCGGTTATTCCATCCAGCAGGCAGAGAGCACAGTATTTTTTTTAAGTATTTTTATGTATTGTGTATTTTTGTACAATGTTATATAGCTTATGATATATGTATTTATTTATTTAGCTAGTACTCAAATGTCCTGTTTCTCTTTTATACCGCTGTGACAAACAAATGTCCCCTCTGGGATGAATAAAGTATGACCTAACCTACATGTATGGTCACTTTAAATCACTGAGCATCCTCAAGTTGTGATTGTTATGTCCTACAGAGTAAATGAACACCACAGCAGTGTTTTTTTTCTCAGCTTGTCTCTTCATGATAAAGTTATGTTACCATCAATAAAACATGTTCTGGGTAGTCACAGATGAACAGACTCCACTGTAACAGCACTGCAACAACAGATTCTAGTGTTCGGTTTTTGTTTAGTCTTTGCAGGAGAACACAATCTGCTTTCTCAAAAATAAGCCCTGTCATTCCCTCTGTGGTAGTTTCAAAAAGCCTCAACAAAAGAAGCATTTGTTCTGTCGAGCTGCGTTGTATTACATTGGTCTGCTTTATATTGTGTCTCCTAAATACCAACCATCGCTCATCCTCATGCCTGGATGTGTTTGGTTCTGTTTCCCTCTGGACTCTTGCATCACTCCTGAGCCCTCGAGGAACAGTCTCATTTTTTACATTATTTCATCTCTGCAGCTCATCAGTTGCACAAAGCTCAACCTCTGCTCCGTCCTTTTATTATTTCACACACACAGACTATGTGTCTACTTGAGCTCTGCTCTAATAAGTCCACACAGCCGCAGCTGTAGATGTTTTTGTTTGACTTTTATTCCTGACATCATCTCTTTCCCCTTTACTTTCACACTGTTGATAAACAAACCTCAGGTCATTTGCATATCTTCTTTCAAACTCATTTTTTCAACGCTAAGTTTGATATCTAAACAAGTGTAAGGGAATGCAACACACAACATGTCCTTCCCTCATTCAGCCTAACCTGTAAAACTCTGTATATGACTGGGCTGTTTATTATTCAACACAAAGAGCTGCCAACATACCAAGATATCTACTCCAGCTGTTCAGTAGAGTCTTGGAGAGTGGAGCAAATCTCCATGTGTGACACTCTCGCTGAGAGCCCAGGTTGTTTAAATCCTCAGTATTTTTATACGCATGAATACTTGAATCAGCTTGGTGGCGCAGAGTGATTAGCCCATTTGCAGTTTTGAGAACGTCTTGGTTATTTGCAGCCGCACCAGTGAAACATTTTCTATCTCTCTGAAAAGGTTAACTCTTCAAAGATAACCGATGAAGTGTTCATGCACAAAATAGCAGCATAAAGCAGTGCACTCACTGGGCTGGTGGAAAGATTATATTGTAGCCAGGAGCTGTTGCAGCCTCTCTCCAGAGCTATACTATAGGTAAGCATTTAGAGGAATTGTAGGTCTCTGCTTTTTTAGTGAATGAGTCAGCACAGAGTGCACTGGCAGCAGGAAGTGCTGGTCTTCTGTCAGACAGAGCAGCAGAATGTGCTGCTCTCATCCTCACACATGTTGCAACAGTTTAACAGGACAGAATTAGTCCTCTGTCACTGATCTGATCTTGGTGCTGGAGGAGCTCAGTCATTTGGGGTGACTAATGCTTTTGTGCTACGGGGAATGCTGCTGTGTTTTGCTCCAAGGCTGAGGTTAAATTAAACAGCTAGAAGACACTGTATAGTCCTGCAGCAAGTCATTTATGTAATGCTGGAGATCTTGCGTGCTTACACATTTAACAGATGCTTTTATCCGGAGGGAATTAGAGCAGGTGCAAGATTGGTGCAGTCTAAATTAAAGCCATGCGTCACTGATATTGCCAGCAGCCCAAACTGCAGACTAATACAAGGTTGGTTATGTAATAATAAAGTTTTTAGATTCAGACTAAACGTGAATATTAACACATCACATCTTACTGTGTGCATACCGTTTTGTAACCTGCCACCGTTCATTAGAGCTTAAATGATCAGGGCAATAGTTCACCAGTTGACAGGCTGTATGTGATAATGAATTAAGCAAAGTCATTTTGCAAAAGATTAAGGAATGCCAGTCATTCTCTGATTACAGTTTGAGGATGTGCAGCTTTTCTTTGTTACAAATAATCAAAAACTGAATATTATAACGGCTTTGTGACCAAATTGAGACATTTTAAAGAGGCCACTTTCAGCTCTGGAGAGATTTTATGGCACATTTTCATAGTATTTTGAATTAAAGCAGATATCATCGGCACGGCCGTTTCGGCTAATGCTGTGTTCAAGGCAGGCTTTTGAAACCGTAAGTTACAGCTTCAAGTCACAACGACGACTTGGTAGCGTTCCAGGTAACCCGTAGCTCGTGTTTTTACCGTCCTGTTGTCTGTGAAAGTTCCCTATAACGGCCACTCGTAACTTCCGACCCGTGAACTCGTACCAGATCGAACTGGTATGACTTCACAGGAAGGAAAAACACAAAGTACGAGTTTCCTTGAACGCACCATGAGTTAGCAGCCCCCGCCCTTGTCAGGCATCAATTGGTCCTCGTGCTACGTCACCACATTCACGCGCATCCCTTGGCTGCACACACAGCCCTTCATGCCGTTCTCTCCCCTCATTGGATAACACTTGTATCCCACAAGGAAAATTTTCTCCTCGGGTTACAGCAGAGCAGAGTGACGGAGAGACTCGTGTTTAGGCTGAAATACTTCATGTAAGTGATTGCTGACGGAAAATAGGACTATTTAGGACTTATATTAACAAAAACATTCCACTGATATCTGCTTTAATTAATTGATTAAATAATTATCTGATTCAATTACAACAACGAATGTAATTAGCCTTAATATACATCATTATTAGACTTAACTCTTGAAGGGAGAAAGTGTCTATTTGGATGTGAACTCATACAGCACAATCACATGTAGGGACATTACATACCATATCATCCATCTGTCCTGAATGAACAGGTGTAGGTGTGGTGTTGTCTTGTGTATAGCTCACTGGGTTGACCAGGAGCCCCATATACAGAGGCTATAGTCCTCGCTGCAGCCGGCCCCGGTTCAAATACCCCGTTGTGCTTTATGCTCCTTGTCATTCCCCATCTCTCTGCCTCCCCGTTTCCTTTCTATCTCTACTGTCCTGTCAATTAAAGGCAACCCCCCCCCCAAAAAAAAATACTAAAAAAAATAAAAAACAAAAGATAAATCTGATGTAGAACTCTTACAGCATCCCGGCTCAGTGAGTGTCATCATGGATGTCAGAAGTAGTTTGAGGAAGAATAGTTTTTCCAGCACTCTACAAGCAGCACTTGCCTCTATCAGTCAGGTGAGGAAGAAAATTATATGAAAAAGTGTGTTGAATTGCTTGGTTGAAATAGTACTGTTAAAATGGAAAGCTTGTACGTGAAAAGTGTAAAAATTTAGCTTTGTGTCACAGTTAAAATGGAGAGTTTAGACTGGCTGTTGTGAATTTAGTGAAACAACATTTTTCTTTTCCAGTATGAAGGGGCTTGTTTACCAGGATTTGCTCATTTCCAAGTGATCTTTGCTCTTTTTTTTTTTTTTAACGACACATATATCTGGCAAGTCTTCCCAGTAAAATCTCAGCCCCAGTAATCCTGATAGAGAAGAAGAAGTAAAAAGAAGACAGCTGTTGGGTGGAAAGTGTGAAGTCATTTATCATGGTTGTGGGAGGCAGAGAGGAAGGTGGAGAGGAGGGGGAAGGAGTCTCCCCGGGGACTCCTCCTGTGGCGACTCTGATCTTGTCTCGGAGCAGGCTGGGTTGGGATAATAAAAACTTAACAGCCATTAACTGAGTGAGTCACAGTGGGCTCTTCCTAATGCCTGGCTGTGGGGCTCTGCAGATACAATGAGCCGGACCGGGCCGCGGCTGGTTACGCTGCAGCACGTAGGCCCGCTCTAGCTAAGCTCATACAGATGTCACTCGTAGAAATGATTATGACCTCTTGACCCCGTCTATGCAGGACTGTTGTATTTGCCAGATTGCTGGCTTTACTGCGCTGCAAGCTGCCGGGGCTACAAGGGCTTTGTAGCACCTCTGCTTGGATGCTTACTTTCATACTGTATGCTAGAAAGAAATGGATATTTCAGATGACATCGGGTCAGGAATGAAACCTGCTCAGCTTCAAAGTCCGAGTTTGTAATCCACAAAATTCCAGTCAGAAGTTTAGAGCACCTCCGTTTTTCCAGCTGTCATCTAAATGGACTTTGTTCAGTATTCTAGGAATCATTGAATCGTGAACTTGAAGGTTGTATCATACTTTTGGCTCCTTCAGCAGCCAAACACACTTGTTACATTGTTGTTTTGTGAAAATGAAATACTCTGAAAGTTCGGCCCGACACTGTTGCATTTGTAGCTTTCTTAGCTTTCACCGTCTGTCCAGTTTATCACTGGAGACTGTTCTCTTCTTACATCATGTCAGGACACCTTCTGGTGCTCGGGCTCATTATCTTGCTGTAGGATGAACCCCTGACCATCCAGTCTGTCATCCTTTGTTACTTGTCTTGTCCTCCCCATTCTGCAATACACAGTACAGTACTACGTCCTTCTTGCAGTACAGTCTCGTCCCACTACAGCCTTTGCACAGACAGTGGGTTTCGCAAATTGGTGTAGGAAACTGTTAAAATCCCTGTTTCCATTGCAATTCATTTGATTTTTCAGCTTTTGGTGACCTGAACCTTTATTCTGGGGCATTTTATTGTATGTATATGTTGAAGTTTCAATAAAAATGTTTGATTGGCAGTGTACAAGAAGAGTTCTATGCTCCAGGGTGATGGCATTTCATTTTGGTTCAAGGCTTCGACTCGTTTCTGAGTGAAAGGAAATGTTGCATAAGGAAATATATGAAGGAGCCCTGCATATGATTAAAAACAACATCACAACAACAACTGCTCATTGTGCTTCACTACCTCCAGGGCAGTGACTCACTCTTTCCTGCTTCCAAGGATGTAGCCATGGTGTTGATATAGACACAGAAGATTTTATTTTAGAGACTTCCCCAAACCACAACCACCTCAGTTCACTTCACACGTCAGTTTGGAAGTTGTTGTAGAGTTGATGTAAAGAGTTGTTCAGAAAGTGGAGGGATGTTGGTTTAAGGAGTGTTTGGTTGTGGTTTGGAGTGGTGTTATGTGTTGTTAACCTTGATCTGGGCTGTTGACTACCTGAACACTTTATCTTTCTGTATCTTCTCAGTATACTGGCCACATGACACCTAACACACAATATTCATTCACTACACTCTGGTTTAAGACTCTCATCAAGTTGATAGTTAATCTACAGTATTAGTTGACCTGTTCTCCAATGTTTGATCCTACATAGTTCAATGACAGTTTAATTACGTCAGATGTACAGTAGCAGAGCTGGAGCAGTGTTAAAGGGATAGTTCACCCCAAACTCAAATTTCACTCATTATCTACTCACCCTCATGTCGACTAAGGGCTGGGAGAATTTTCAGAGTCCTCCGTGACTTCTCTGAGTGACGGGGGGGTCCGCGCAGCAGTATTTGTCCATATAATGGTTGTGAATGGTGCTCACTTTTCTTCGTCCAAAAAGACACACCAAAAAACATCCAAATACCTCCATACTGCTCGTGTGTAATGTCCCTCTTGTATTGAAGCCCCGACATGAGAAATTGTTCCGAAAAAAATTAAATAAGTCTATATTTTAATTTTAATTTATTTGTAGCGGAAGCTCCCAGTGTCTCGGTTCACTGCTTTTCCTGTGACCGGCGGAACAATTTCTCATGTCGGGACCCGTAACTCCGAGAAGGCACGGAGGACTCTGAAAATTCTCCCAGCCCTTAGTCCACATCAGGGTGAGTGAAATTTGAATTTTGGGTGTATTATCCCTTTCATTTAGGTGTACATAGTAAATACAGTATATTCAGTTTTCCATTCCTGTAGTGGTGGATGATTGTTTTGGGATCTGTTTAAAAAGAATTGATATATACAGTATGCCACTCAGCCCTCTGAGTATGAAGTATATTATTATGTATTAGTATGACAAAGAGCTGTTGGCAGCGCCGCTTTTGCAAAATAGAATCGTTTTTGTAGAAATGTGTTCTGAAATACGCTAATGAGATTCGGAGAATAGGCTGACGAGGCGAAAAAAGACATTTCTCATTTCATTACGGCAGCCAGCTATTTGTAAGTGTTCATTGTTGTTTGTGTGAAATGGGACTGATACATTAGTTCAAACAGCACTCAGCAGTCAGCGCTGTGTTTTAACAGAGTCTCGGCGCTGCAAGTGGTTTTGACAGTGAGACTAATAAGGTATGACTTTGCCCCCCTCTGGCATGTTGCCTGGAGAAATGCACGTACAGTATCTTATGATAAGATCTTATCTGCTTCAGTTCCTTATCACTCTCATTTCAGCCGGTAATCATCAGATCTGCCAGTTAGGTTTCTGTCAGTGTGCAGCTGTGTTAACAATAGAGAGGTTTAATGTTGGAGGATTACAGAAAGAGCTAGGAATCATCCTCTGCTCTTCAAGGGGAGAAACTTTGCTCCGGGCGCTAACCATTGATTGCAGCAGTTACAGTGCTGTGTTCACATTCAGTGGGAAATAAGGCACAGATGTTGTACACAAGAAACCAGGCTATACTATACCTGGAGAACTGGGATCCTCATTCACATAGAATAGAATAGAGAATACTTTATTCATCCCTAGCAGGGAATGACATACATGACATGTACGACATGAGAGAGCTGCAAAAAGCCCACAATAACCCAAAATAACCTCAGCACTTGACTCCTTCTGTAATGTGCAGAGTGCAGGTCTGCTTAACATGCTCTCTGAGATGGTTTCCTCCTTGTGCTCTATATAGAAGGCCACCACATTAAAGTTTAACCATGAGCCTTGATTGCTTACATTGTGAAAGGCTCTCATCTCCTTTAGCAAAGATGCATTGGCCAGGATATCATGTCCCTTGGTGTGAATAAGATATGATATTGCTTTAGATTGTTGAAACTGAGACAAAATAGGAAAAGAGGATGTGGGCAGCAGCAGAGTTGTCAGGCTTCGACTTCAATTCATGAGCTGACAAGAGGAAATATTCAGTGGTAAGCGGAGGACTTAATGGGCTGAAAATCATTTAATGCATTTCAGTGTTTGAATATGAGCCTGAGTTTAAATGTGTCATCACCGTGTCCCATCTTTCACCTTTTAGCATTCAGCGATTCACAGAATAAAACCTGTGGCATTGGGTAAAAGAGGAAATATTCTCCATGGGAAGTTTAACAGATGTGAATTTATTTTCTCTGCTCTGAGTGTTAACTTTCTGTAGATGTAATCACTTCTTCTAATTGCTGTTTGATGAATAACCACATGAGCCACATGAGAGGAGCAGCAGAAAGGTTAAAGCTGCAAGTGCAACCTGACTCCTTTCTCACGGTGAGCAAACCAACTGTTTGTGGCAGTTTTGCTTTTTTCGTTTCTGTCTCTGTGACACAATGCTGAGTTCTTTTGAAAAGTTTAGATTTGCTGTATTTGAGGCCTGCTGCACAAGTATTTCAAGGTCATTTCCTGCAGTAGTTTTCATCATTTCTGCTCTGGCGCCGCTGGCTTTACCTAGCTTGATCATGCAGTATGATATCATTCATTCAACATTATTAGTCAGTTGTCCATTGGAGATTCAGGCATGTGGTTTCAGAAGGAACTGGGGTGGATCTAATCCATTATTAAATATGCTTAAAATATCTGAATCGTTTTAAATGTGTTGTGCAGCTTTCAATATTATCAAATGACTTAAGTTATAAATAGAAAAAAATCTGATGTTGAAAGGAAGCATCTAAGTAATGTTCAGAAATTGTGAAATCTGAAAATGAGATGAACAGTAGAAAATGCGACATGTCTGAATCCTCAACACAAGACACAATGATCTGGTTGTTCCAGTCAAAGAACTCACTCACAACACTAAACTCTCTGAATCTTGTTGAACTGTGAAAACACGCAGCTCAGCCTCAGTTATAGTTTCTTTTATGAACAACCTTTGGTCCGAACAGACCTCAGCTTGAAGGAAACACATTAATCACACAGCCGCCAAAAGTTTCTTCCTGGCCTCTTGTTAAATTGTTGAAAAAAATTAACAATAAAAGCATTTATCATTTAACTGAAGGCTGTGAAAAGACTGCCAATAGTCCCTGAATCTTTTGTACAGTTAATAAAGAAGCACCGGGAGAGATTCAGGAAATGTCAAAGATATATTTGTGACAATAAATGTGTATTTTATCCTCCAGCAACCAGAGGCAAGATTTATAGGTAATTCATCAATGACTTTAATTGGAGAAAAATGGATGTCCCAACTTTAATCCTATTGATCAAAGCAAGATAAATAGACAATACTAATGTGTTCACAGTTGATGGATTTCCTCTGCCCCGTCTGGCTGAACCTGAAGTGGATTTGGGCTGCTACCAGGACTGCTGAACACTGGGAGCGGTCCAGCACCAGCCATTTCTCTCGCACTCTCTTTCTCTGCCTGTTTGTCCCTCTCTCCCACTGGCGGACAGAAAACCACAGGAAGCCGCTGTCAGCTGCCTCTGGAGCAGAGTGAGCGATGCAGGAAGTGACCATCAATCCCTCCTCATTTCCTCCTCTCTGGTCCCTGGCTGCTGGTTTTGGAAGGAGCTCTCCCCGAGCTGCTCGCCATCAATATGCACTAATGATAGGAATTAGCAATGAACCACTGGACGCTGACATTAGGCAGATCAACAAGATGCTTGTTCCTCTATTTAATGGTACATGGCAAGCTGCTAGGGCATAGGAGCTGCACCCTGCGCAGATTAGGACCAGATTGAATTAACTGTGGCTGGACAAGTATGAGGGGAAGCCTTTAGTGGTTTGTATGGTACAAGAGTACATGTGGTAAGGCTTAGAGGATTGAGGAAACGGAACAGGGTTTACAGTGGGCTGAAAAGCCCCAAGTGATCTGCAAAGCACATTTTTCCATGATCACCTCTTTGTCCTGTCTGTAACAAAGGCAGGAAACATCAGAAGATGTCTGGCATTTTACAACTGCTGAGAGTAGCCTCCATCCCAAACCCACAGCAGATTTACATGGGAGGAAGTTCACTGCCCAGTGAAAGCCACAGTGTCCACTGTCCAGCCAGTATATGTTATATGGCGTGTTATTTCTACATCTGCTGTGGCTTGTCATACAGCTCAGGTGTCAGTACAGTGATGCATTATGACATGATACCAGCTGGCCAACTGGCATATTATCATCTTTTCAAGTTAGCATCACAGTTGTCAACCAACAGTTAGTTACTGACACGTCATTCAGCGCACACAGGGCAGCCCCTTGGCCTTCATTTGGAATTTGTCCTGTCCTCTAGGTGAACAGCACAGCGGTATTCCCTCTCTTTTTAGCCTCTTTTGGCGCCTTGGTGCTGGACTGCCACTGTAGGTTTATCACAGCTTTTTTCACAACTGCCTGGAAACAACTTTGATGAGAGCGGCGAGAGGAGCTAAAACTGTGTAGCTGCAGGCCAGAAAGGCAAAGTAATACACTGCAAGATGATAAAATGCTCCACAAACTGCACAGACTGATTATAATCAGTGAGTTTGTCACTGACTCTAGAAATAACCACTTACCGTTTTTTTAAGCTCTGTCTTATGGAGACACTTTGATACTCAACAAGTATTGAGGTTTGATTCCAAGTCCAAGTGTCCATAAAAGGTCGGTCTGCCAGTATATGTTGTAGATAAATAAATCGGACAGAATTAATGAAATGGCAGATTAACCTTTCTGTTTGGAAAGGATAAATGAGTTAATGCTATTTAGCCTATTTAGCTTAAGTCCATGGTCAATACTGAAAAGTGCTCGGTGGATAAAGAGGCATTTCTGCTCCTGGGGATCATGTCAGCTGTCTGTCATTCAGTAGCATTGACCCCACACTGACCTGTGGCTGCAGAGGATGTTGTAGCCCGCGGCAAAAGACAACCGCTGTGAACAAATTCTCTGGTATTTCTTTTTATTTAGTTTGCTGGGGAATTTCAGTGGGAGGGAAAGGCAGATGCCCTCCAGGCAAGCAGTAGAAAGGGCTGAATGTGATAGGGGAGCAAACGTAAACGAATTGGTGCGAACTGCCCAGTTTTCAACCTTTAGGAGTGATTGGATTGTTGTTTATATTACAGTGTTTTCTCATCTATTTCTTCGACAGATTTTTTTTTTTTTTTTGCGTTGCTCCTTCCACATAGCCCAGATGCTGACCCCTTGACGAGTGGCTTTAGCAGCTGGAATTAATTTCTCCTAACCGCAACCTTGTGTTATCCTCGTTCCCTCCTCCAGTATATTCTACTGTGGGGGGGGGGGGTGTGTTACTGTCTCGTTGGCACTGAACGACTCTCTACCTCCTGTGATAAATATTGCAGGCTTTTGCCACTCAAGGCCAGACATTGTCAGGATATTGCTGTGCTTTTAGCACCAGAAGGACTTCCGCTGCCCAGCTCTTTGAACCAGGCGGCGCAGGACACACCAGACAAGAGTGTAATTGCCCGGGTTGGAATGTGCTGGGTGGCAATTAATGGCAGCCTCCTTTTTTTTTTTAAGAGGAGCATTGAAGGGGTGGGAATGACTTTGGGCAGCCATTGTTGCCTCCTGATTGAGGCCTCTTTGAGAGGAGGCAGTGCTGGTTGAAGCATCTTACAGCTGAGGCTGAGAACACCCAGAGCTCCAGGCGTTAGGAGAGAGATCGCTGGCACATCGTTTCTGCCCTCCACATTTTGACTTTCATTATTAAAATTGGACAAGATATCATTACCCTCAGATGCTTCACTTCAAATCTTTTGACAGAGTGTGTGCTTTAAGAGGGAGTGCTCTTTGAATCTTTGTCAGTGTCTACCCCTCTGCACAGCTGTTACATCACACAGCCTGTTGGGTTGAGTTTACATCTCAGACCTTCAAAGGTGATGCGGCCAAATTTCCCGGCTTTTCTTCTGTGATAGAGGAAGCCTGTCGGTTCTCGGTGCTGAGGAGCCTCATGAAGCCTCATGACTCCCACATCAAAGCCTCAGATGGCCACAGCGATCATGCAGTTTACTTAATACATTTGCTGACTGCAGCAGGAATGGATCGTCTGCATTGTTTCCTATAATCACACCTACACAAGCTTTCAGGGTTGGAGGAAGTGCATCATAGTAAAAAAAAAAAATCCCAAAAGAGCTTGAGGATACATGATTTGTTTTCTTTGATTTGTAAGAAGTGACTGATCTGTGTCTCCCTCTGTTGCGGTAAACGTTATTCAGACCGGCTTTGATTATTCAATAAAACACATCAAACCTAACCTCATACAGAAACTGCTGTTTGCCATCCCTTGTCAAGCCGATCTTCTTTGAGTCAGTAGGTTATGAACCCAGCAGCAGCTTATATGTATCAATAGCTCTGCATACAAGGAAAACTAATTTCACCACAAGGGAAACAGCAGCGCTCTCCATTGTAGCAGCAGCCCTTTCAGTTTTGAAACCAAACATTCCTGTTGATGAATGTGGCTGCTGAGAGCATAGAGCTTTTGAAAAAGGAAAAAAAAAAAAAAGAAGAAGAAAAGAAAAGCCCATGAGAGTCGAGCTCGCCTGGCTTTTCAGTGTGTGGGAAGAGAGGAAGAGGAATGTTCAAACCCCACTACTACCTTTAGCCTGCCACGGCCTTTCATTACCCAGGCTGCTGAGGGAAAGGGGAATTGAAAGGTCTGCTCAGGAAACCCAGCCGACAGAAGGCAGACTACATGTCAAGTGAGCCACAGCTGTTTTGTAGGGCAGTTGATCTGTTCTTCACGGCTTCATGAGTCACTCTGCCTTCCAGCTATGATTTCAGAGCAGAGTTGTATTTACAAGTGAATGGTAATTGTAAAAAATGTAATTGTTAAAAGATTAGCATATTGCTCTGAGTTACACTAATCCGATTTATAGTGTTCCACTCCATCACAGTCTTTAAACAGCTTATTGTGAAGTCAGCATGGGCCTAAAGGAGAGTAAGAGTGCTGCCTGTATTAAGTCATTCAGTTTTGATACGACGTCTTAGAGTAATAGTTAATATATTGTGTTTCTGTGCACATTAATGTTTAAGGAATACTTCTACGTTGGAAAATAAACAGATGGACTTTATCACCTCGGGTTTGATGGATATATCAATACAACTCAAATATCTGTCTGTACAATGTGAAGGTTATATTGTATAACATTTTTGTATAAAAACCCCTAGTCTGGGGCCGTTTAGTGGCTGTTCTGGTAAGCAACCGGAACCAGGACCAGAGAGACAGGCCTTTCCCGTCAAAATAAAAGCACCAAGATAATAAAAATGCAGTGGAACTTTTTAATTTAAACAATATAATTTACAAGAAAATCCTTGAGCCATTAAGTTAACCTTTTTATTTTATTGTATTTAACTGTATTACAAGTTATTGTCTATTTTATAAGTGTTTTTTGGGGGTGAACACTTTTCTAGACCGGAACCAGAATCCAGACAAAATTGAGAGTGAATGGACACCAGGCTCTTCTCCTCTCTGTAGAGCCTGGTGACGCGAGGCTGGGGAATGCCTAGACTGGCTAATACAACTAAGATAACTGTCTCTCAGTCCCAGATACATTTTTAATGCACAGATATGAAGATGGTATAAATATTCTCATCTGACACTCAGCAAAAAGAGCACATAGGCATATTTAAATGTGCCTTTGAATAGTTGATAAATGTCTTTTCTGCTGGAGGCGTAGGTCCATATTTTGTCTAATTGTGATCATTCCATGTGTGGATTACTGTGAGTGTTACATGAACCATTATTCAGACTGAGATCAGAATAAGCTGCAGTCACAAGTATAGTAGTAGAGTGCAATGAAAACCAGCAGTGTGAAATAGTGTAAGTGTTGTTGTGGGAGAGGCTGAGCAGCAGCAGCAGCAGCAGCAGCAGCAGCAGCAGGAGCGTGGCCACAGAGAGGTGTAGTGACAGGCCTGACAGGGATCCAGCCTAATATAAAACTGTTGTGTACCTGTGTTCACACCGCCGAGCTCAGGCAGGCACAGAGCTGCAGACGCCAGGCTGCAGAGACAAGGGCATGTTCAGCAGCCGAGCTACAGCAAATCTTCAAAGGACGGATTTCTGTGAAGACATCAGCTATGTATTTAGGAGGCGAGGCAATTTGCTTGACTGTTGCCTCACTGTGAAAGTGTCACGTACAGTAGATCCATGGTGTGGCACCAACAACACGTTATCAGTGGAGCTAGACTCTCCCTCTTCCTTGTTGTCAGAAATAAACATTGGATACGGAGCAGTTTAATGATGTTAACATGACATTCTTTATTTATGATACAAAACTAAAATGTGCCTAATGGTATAATCATATTGTAAGTTAGAATCACACCAGACTCCAACAGCAGACTGAGTTGGCCGTCCTCTTTGATTCTCAGCCTGTTCTTTAACTAATTCAGACGCTTTGCAGTTGTGTTTGCAGTGCTGCTCCCACACACACTGGATCACTTTGAGGCTTAAGGAATGTGATATCATTGTCATTGGATTTCTTTATTTTATTCATTCAGTATGTTTGTCTGTGATGTGTTGTGTGTTTGGGTGGGATGTTATTTCTGACTCCAAAAAAGCTCCAAATTCTTTGAAACAAATTCCTCATTCAGATGTTTAAAGGTTAATCTGGTCCCTAATGGCATGTCATATCTAAAGCCATGTGGATTGGATCAGTAACAAAGCTATCAGAGAGATGCCACTCTACCATTTACTCAATTTCCTATCATGATAGCTGAGTGACAGTTCCCATATAGAAATAGGAAAAGCAGCAATTAATCACATTAAGCTACTGTCTGTTTTTTGCCAAGGCTGGGAGCTGATATGGCAGCTCTGTGCAGACAGCACTGTAATTAAATTATACTAGAGGGAAAAATACTCTGCTTTTTTAAGTTGTGTCAAATAAAGCATCTCAATGGTCTTGTGTGATCTGAGCGATGTCGACTTGGCGCTGATTAGAGTATACTCTGAACTGCGTGCTTTGTTGATTCCTTTTGTTGTCATTAAAAGCTGCGTTATTGCCTTGCTGCAGGAGGATTTTCATTTCACATCGTCTTTTATGGACTAAAATGCCTGTGGCCTATTTTCAGCTAATGTACTCTCGGGTACTGAAGGCCTATTGTGTTTCCTGTAGACAATCTTTTTAGTTACACAGCCTTTTGCTCCGATTATACTGCTTCCACTCCGTCTGTATGATCTGCTGTCATGGCAAACCACTTTGCTTGATGTCAACACAAAGAGAAGAGCCACACAGCACCTCAACCTGAAAAGAGAAAACTCTTAAGGCTTGTTTCCTGTGCCAAGCTTTTCACACCCCGCCAATGTCTGAACCCATCAGTTAACATATTGGCTCCACTTCCCCTATTATGTGCCTGATGTAAACTGCCAGCCGTGTGCTGTTAGCTGTTGAAACATGTAAGAGGCAGGCTGATGGAGGAGATGAGCATCCTAAACAGACTGCATTATTAGATACACAGCTGGAAGCTCCAAGCCTCTCATTTGTAGAGCCGCAATGGGAACATAAACAACGGTGTAATCTCCCCAACTTCAATGATGTAATCAGCGGTAAAACCTGATGCTAGTCTGTTCTGAATGAGCAGGCCGCGGCGCTGATGCAACGCGCCTCGTCTCGACGATAGCGCTGTTGTTGAGCTCCTTGCCGAGGTTCATCGTGTGCTTTCTCTGCTATCGGTGTGAAGGGAAACGTGTCGGTGTTATACAGGACATGTGGGGCCACTTAACTCCAGATGAGTGATTGTACAGCAAACAGTAAATCCTCTCAGCCCTGATCCCTCACTGTCGCCACCGTGTTTGGAGAAGCTTTTTATTTGGCTGTATGTCAGTGTTTGGACTACCTGTGATTGGCTGTTTAGAGGCCCACCGAGCAGTGTGGACAAACAGTAGAGTCTCCGATTAATAAGGGGTGAACGGCTTTCTGCAGGCTTGTTACTGAGCTCATTAACCTGCCAGCTGCCCCTTAGCACTTACACACACACACACACACACAGAGGCAGATACACACTGTGCAGCAACCGCCTCTAGTAACTGTAACTCATCAACAATTGATAATGTCATAAGGAAAGTGATCGGCATTCAAGCCACTCAGGACAAATTAAATGTATGTGTACATAGTTCTGGAAAAGACCACTTTCACAAATGTTTGTTAAAAGCATCTCTACATGTATGACAGTCATTCTTTTCTTTTCTTTTTTAAATACCAACACAAACACAACTCATTCTACTTAATGAGACGCTGATGAGGTCATCACCTCAACCACATCTGGTTCCACCACAAAAACTGATTTATAAACTCTTCCCGAGTTAAAATATTCCTGCTGTGTTGTTTAGGAATAAATGTGAACATGTTTTCTTTGCATTATTATTATTCAAGGTCTGAAAAGACTTTATATTTTTTGTTATTTAGACTAGTTTAGTCATTGTCAGCCAATAAAAGCTCTAAATGACAATATTTTTATTTCAATTTTGGGAGAAATGTTGCCGGTAGTTGATAGAATAAAACAAACATTTTTAAATTTAATTTTACACATACAGTACCTATAAATAGTAAAACCAGAGAAACTGATGATTTTGGGAGTGGGCTCTTCATTTTTTCAAGAGCTGTATATTGCCTTTGCTCTGTGCTGCTATTGACACCACAGTTAAGATGAAAGTAACTTAATTAAAGGGAAATCCAAGGGAAAACACATCAGAGTAGCATGTTGATTAAAAGTTACTAAAAGTTTTATGACAGTTTAACTTACAGAAATACACTTTTTCCATTTCCATAGCCAGGTCCTGGTTGTTCATAGTTTCAACCAGGATGAAAGAATAACAAGTGAATGTACCGTAGCAGCATGTGTTTTCTCAACCCAAATGACAACACTGAAGATTCAGATGCCTGACATTCACTCCGTCATGTTCCCTGGAACTGAAGGGCTCGGCTTTACCAAGCTTATGCTTCAGTTAGATGGCTAGAGTACATTTGTGACACTTGAGTTGTCAAGATGTGAACTTGCCCTTCCAAGTTTGAAAGTCATGAATATAAACATTAGAGGAGGAAATAGTGACCAGAGTTTCTGTTTGCCTCCAACATCAGGGAGTTACTACACTGCTCATGATCCTGTATATCAGTGGAGAAAGCGGCAGACATTATAGGTATCGTGTGAATCCCATCATTCCACGGTGTACATGAGTGTGTCATTACTGCACTGCTGCTATTTTCTATGTCTCTATGCTATACTGTAGTTGTGTATACAGCCAAGTATGTGAGTGTTTCTTGGCTTGCATTCAGACTGTTCCTATCTCTCACAGATGACACATCATCTCAGTTAAATGGTCTTTGACATGATTTGGTGGCACAGAGATGTGTGAATCTCATTCAAAACTGCAGAGGAAGTTGTGAGTTTAATATATTCAGTGATATATTCTGAGGTTTTGGTATTTTGCAGAATAACAAGACAGATAACAAGACTCGACAGGGGTGTCAAGGCTGAGATACTGTAGAGAGCTAAATGCTTCCTCTCAACTGAGGTGCTTTGATGAATGCTGACACATATGTCTGCCAGCCCACTGTCTGTTACATTCACAAATACACACTTCCCAGTTTTGACTGTTGTGCGGATGAGTATATATAATATGGCAATTTCCATTTTCAGCTCAAACCATGTCTTTACTTTTCAGTGGCAGTCAGATGTATTTGTGCAGCGCTCAGCTCCGTCAGCTAATGGGCCTTTGAACCAGTACTTCTCTTTTACATTGCTTTGTGTATTTAAGGAGAAAATGTGACATGCTGTTGTATAAGTGGCATTAAGTTGATAATATGATAGAGCTATTTTGACTGTGTCTGGACTGCACTTCGTGTATCACCTACTGTTCATTACAGATGAAGTACACGGCTGCATAGAACAGTTTGATTGCCCAGCTTTCTCTCTATTAAGTTTCCATGACAGTGGAATGCGCGGGCTGGGAAGGTCGCTGAGATAAGTACTACTTACCATATTCAGTGTCGTTTGAACTAGGTAATTATATTCAGCCGGAGACATTTCTCCTCCCGCTCCCCCATAATTCCTCTCCCTCTGTTTCTTCACGGCTAGTTTAAGCACTGGTGTTGAGCTTTAACAAGGCCGCTTTTGTCCCAGATAAAGCTTCTAGACAGCACTCATCAGTGCAGTGTAAGATCCCTGCCTGCCGGAGCACAGAGCGCTGCCCCGGGGGCATCTTATCACTCCACTGGCAATCACAAATACCCACTGAGATAGCTGGGCTTCTCACTTCTCTCTGTGGGGAACCTTTCAGCTGAGAAAGATGGCTCCTCTCTTTCTGCAAACACGTCCGACTGGCAGCTTGGCAGAGAGACAAACATGAAAATACAGAGAGAAAGGCAGACAGCTACTGACAGACAGATGCCTGCAACCCACACACAGAAGTGTTGGGCTCTTGCTACACATGCACTGATTGACAGATTGGCAGACAAGATGGAGATGAAGGCAGACAGAAAGCTGACATATGCATATAACACACAAATCTATGCAATTGTGAATGCACGCACACACACATACACATACATGCACACTGTTGCATTCCACACTTCCACACAACACCGTTGCCAGCATTCCTGCCTAATCTTTCTCAGAGGCCAAGACTGGTGAGGTGAGGTGCACACAGAGTTTTATACATCATGTCACTGACTTCAACATCAGTTCCAAACGGTGCCCTCACCTCTCCAGGCTGCCAGTCATTCTCACTCACACTCTGCTCCCCTGGCAAACTGACCAAAAACTTTTCTCTGGTGCAGTCGTGACTTTGGCTGCAGCCAGACAGCACAGACGAGGTTTTTGTTTTGTCTTTTTTTTGTATATTTTCCTCTATATTGAACCACAAAGGCCTGATTGTGGTCATATTCTTAACCATACCTCGACTGTCCTGACATGGACATTTAAATATGATTAGAGAAGACTCAGTTAATTACTGTTTGGCTTCCTGTCAGTGTGTCTGAAAGGTCATCTTACATACTCTTGTATTATTGTAACTTTCACTAATAGAGACATCACCATTCATTTCATTTGTTAGTAAAATAACATGGAGCCGGTGTCATGTAATTACAAGAGTCACTGTGTACCGTATGATGAATGTATACCACTTAGTGCTTCGGGGGGGCAGATGGTCTGTTATTATGCTGTCAATGATTCAGGCGGAGCAGACAAGCCATTTGTCTTCATATTGTAATGAGTCAATGTTTCGAAACAGTAATTACCTTTTTGACCGGTTGACAAATGACAAGAATAGTAGCATGCCGATAGACACACTCACACTCACACACACACACACACACACACACACTCACACACACACACCTCTGCATGCTCCAACACAAACCGTGCCACATGCACACACAGCTCGTGACGCAGTCGGAGGTCGTGTTGACCTTTAACCCCCGCTGTCACATCACCATTGATTCCCTTCCTGGATCAGACCTCATTATGTGTGGAGCAGTGAGCCAAAGCCTGTGTCTGCAGCCACCACCATCACCCCCCGCCCCCCACCTGCCACCCATATCACCTTCCATCCTGATTGTGTAATAGCTCAGATATTACATTAACACCTGCAATCAGATTTCTCAGTAAAAAAAAACCTAACAATCCACCTCCTGTTGTAATATTTAATATTTACGTTCACCCTGACTGACATTCACATTCCAGCTGAAAATATTATGAAAATCATTCAGAGTTGGCTGATGATGAGGATGATGATGATGATAATGATGATGTCTATTTTTTTCAGCAAGAACATTTGGTAACACTTTACTTGACGCCTATCTCTATAACACATTATAACCATACTTATAATGAGGTATAATGCAGTTATAACACTGTATAACTATAGTTATAAACACTCATAAATGATCATAATGCTTTATAACAATAATCATAACACACTATAAAGCATCATGACCTATGAGGTCAGGTATTATAATACGTTATAATTGTTAGTAACTGGCTGACGATGCCCACATTTATAATGCATTATAAATATAGTTATAATGTGTTATAATTGGCTTATAAATGTGTATAACTATCATTATAAACACTCATAAATCACATGAGACTTTATGACAATAAGCATAACACATTATAGAGCATTATAACTTTATTATAAAACTAAGACTGCATAAGCCATTATAAAATGCTCTATGATGTCTTATGCTTATTGTTATAAAGCCTTATGATAATTAATGAGTGTTTATAATGATAGTTATACACGTTTATAAGACAATTATAACACATTATAACTATATTAATAATGCATTATCGATGTGGTCATTGTCAGTGAGTTACTAACAATTATAACGTATTATAATACCTGACCTTATAGGTCATGATAAAATGTTTTATAGTGTGTTATGCTTATTGTTATAAAGCATTATGATCATTTATGAGTGTTTATAATTATACAGTGCTATAACTGCATTATAACTCATTATAAGTATGGTTATAATGTGTTATAGAGATAGGCGTCAAGTAAAGTGTTACCGAACATTTCAACCAGTTTCAATAAAAACAACTTTTACAAAGTTTATAGAATTGAACATCTCAGTTGATGAGACATAATCAGGCTAAAAAAATAGAACTTGTATTTGAACCAGCAGAAATATTATTATTGCACTGACAGATCACATCTTGGAAAATAGATTAAAAAACCTAAAGAAATTAGTAGCTGACAGAATTATTTAAGAGATTTCTGTGACGTATTTTGATATTTCGGGGGTTAAGTCTATATTTTGTGAAGGCAACACAACAATATGAGTGAATCATGTGGATCTACAGCTGCATGCGATGCTGTTTATATGGTGCATGTAAGATGCCTGTTAAAGTCAGCTTTAACAAGCCTCACAGAGACTCCTGGATCTAAGTGATGCAGCCTCTCCACAGAGGGAATGATAAAACGCTACTGTGTGTATAACCTCCCCCAGAAAACCTAGGTAACATTTAAAGGAAGTGAGTCTGGAGGATAGAGGAGTTTCCTTTTTAAAGGACGGCCAGAAAGCTGCAGTGTTTTGACTTGAGGTAAATGTCACAGTAATGTCAGCTGCTTCCAATCCATAAAAAGAGGAGAGGAAGGTTAAATTGTTTTTGTCTGGGGAGTCGGTGAGTGGGAATATAATCGGGATGAATGTGATTATAATCATCATTATTCTTTGTCAACACAGAGAACTGACTCTGTGAGATGGTGATTTGTGTGAGCTGTGAACAATCAGCAGGATAGAGTTGTGGTGGAGAGAGAATTTGTGTTTGTGCTGTTAACTTTTAGGAAGGTCAGGTATTCACACATCTTGAATTGGCAGTGCACAATCAATATTACATGTCTGCTCTTTTCACAGTGGAGATCCTGCCTTTGTCGCTGGGCAGCTTCAGAGCCTGACATCTTCAGCAGTGGATCAACCTTTGTTGACTGTTTATTCTCACTGTTATGCCTCTGTATCACTTTTTTCAATACACAGTGAGACGTGTAAGTAGGAGCGCAGTAGGAGCGCAGTAGGAAGTGTAATGTGTTTTGTTGCCACAGAGGACATCTTTACTGTAGTCATGAATTGTTGAGAAAGCTAAATGTCAAACAGCCGACAAATGAACCACTAACTTGGGATTTACATTCTGTTTTAATGGTTTAATATCGTAAGAGAAGATGTCTCAAAGATCAAGGTCTTGAAATGTGTCTTTTCAGAGTCCTTATATTTGGAAATAGTCCTTAGTGGTTTTAACCACACCGGGCCAGTTTAGATAACAATTGTCAAATTGAATATACTGTTACTGTAGCGAACAAAACCCAGCCATCTGGTGCTCTGCAGTCTAAAGCTAACATTTCAATGATTTGACCCAGGGCAAGGAAAGCAGCTACATATGGAGAAATTACTTTTCTGGCTTAAGTGATGGTGCATGTGAGCGTTGTCCAACTGTGCAGCATTGATTTGTGGCCCGAGTCTCCAACAATAGGTCTGGCCAGGGTCAACTACACAGGTATTTATGATAAGAGCGGCAGATCGCTATGAATGGATGACTTCCTTGGCTGTGAGAGAGACTCTGGGGATGGGAGGTGGGGTTACATCATTCGGGCAGAATGTAATAGGGATAAAATGAGGTGCTAGTCGGCTGAAAAATGGGGCTAGGATTGGCAGCAGCAGTTTTATAAGACAGTTTGAATATTAAGTCGCTGGACATAAAGGGAATAGACCTTTTAAAAGTCTGTGGCCTGGTGTCATTAACTAGACCGTGAGAGGCTGGGAGAGACTGAATGGATGAGGGTAAGAGCAGTTCCCCGGAGAGGCAGCGAAGATATGTTTCACTTTATTTGATGGTCTTTGAACTTAAGTATGTGTGTGCGAGATATTACATTTTTTATAGCAGCTGTAAAAAGTTTTGTTGTGTAAAGAGACACAAATCCGGGTCAGCTGAGGCCTGGGCTTGTACTGGCAGGCCCAGACACACTGTGGCTGCCAGCTTTCCCTGTGAAAACGTAAACAGACAGTCACAACTAGCACACAGCATGCTGATCCACTGCTCTGTGCATAATGCCCCGTGGAAAGACTGAAGCGAAACCTGGCAGTGTGAGTGATTTGGAGGCTAAGGACACATTTTCCTCCATATAAAGTGACTGCACGGCAAGCGTTTTCATGCAGAGCGTCCTGGCAGACAGTTTTGATGGAGGGAATGTGTCACTGGATGGGTGTCACACCCCGGTGGTGAAGGAGTTTTTGGGCGCAGGCCATCTCACGCAGAATCTGCCGGGTCTGAGCAGCATCACATACATGTGGAGACAAATGCAGCTGCAGAGTTTGGTGATTTGAGCTTTGTATTTTTTGTATTTTGAAGAAAATTCCACATGCTTGCACTTGCTCGCCGTAAGCTTTACATAAGTATTTAAAAACTAAAGTCTTCCTTTGTAATACAATACCCAGGTTAGATTGTTTTGTCCTGACCTGCACCTGAGCTGAGCCTCCTGTGGCTGCTGCTACTTATCCCACATTCAGAGCCATCCAAATAAAAATTCATTTCTTTCAGTTAATTGACTCACAGCATCATTCCCTCGGCTCCCTCGGAGTTGTGAGGCCCAGTCAGCTGTCACTTCCAGATTACAGCATGCTGTTGTTGGAGAGAAGAGCCCATTGTGTTTATCTGCAGTGACAGCTGGCTGCAGGCAGCAGGGGGAATAGATCTGTCACTGTGCCTCGTTCGTCTGCGCTCTGGCATCTGCCCAGACACTCCACCTTTGGCTGGGCTGAATCAAGTACACCTCTGCTTTGTCTTCACGTGCCCCCCCCCCCCCACTGCTCTCCTTGCCTCTCATCCTTCTCTCTGTTCTCCGCTCTGCAGGATCTCTTGCAGGAACTTTAGCCGGCAGCGGTAGATACGTGGCCTTATGACCCGCGCTGACCGAGGGCAGCCAGCGCTAGTAGATATTCACTATATTGACTTTGCAGTCACAGCTTTGCATGTTAATTTGACATGTACCTGTTGACGGCCAGGCAGAGCTGTTCAACCTGACCCAGACTGCAGCAGGTGGTCTCTTGTCCTGCTTTGTGTTCGCCAATTACTTCTCCTTGCCTCCAGGATACAGATTCCCTGACGCCCTGCTGTGTAGGAGTGCCTATTCACTGCCATTATTTCATCATGCTTGCAGTTGTGCTGCAATAGAATAAGGCAGCAAGATGAATCACAGTTAGCCCTCTGCTCTGATTCCACTCTTAATTTTCACAGAGGGGGTGCTGTAGTAATGAATCGCTGCCCCTGCAACAAACGCGCTCCTCTGACACATGGGGCTTTATGGGCTTCCTGATGAGTTGGCAGCTATTTAATTTTACCATTTTGTGAGGCAGTTTCCAATGAAAGGTGCTGCTGCAGAGCTCTGCAATACTTGTCAAACATCATGCAGGAAGAACTGGGTTGACTCAACTCTAGGTTTTAAAGTGCCACAAGGCAGGAAAAGGAGATCCTCCACAGGGACTGAGCAAGGGTCAGCACAGAGGAAATTCCTCTATTTGTAAACTCAAAGGTTAGTTTGTTTTTAGCTGATTCACTAAGCACTGGCCGTCTGTTCACACTCTAGCTGCAGCGTTTGATGTGTGTCTCTTTGCTACTTGTGCAGCGTTGTGTTGACATTTGACCAGAGTGTTTCTGTAATGTGTTTTCTCCTCTCGCTGCCTGAGAGCAGAGCTGTATAAACATGTCCTTCCTCCATGGGAGGCGATGGATCACTCCTCATTACAGGGAAGGCAGCGCAGCCACTGCTCATGTTTGATCCCTCTGAGTGGGAGCAGCTCTGACACAGACACGCATGTACCATGTATTCACGCACATGCACAGACACACACACACACACAACAGCGTACCTGGCAGATGGTCCAGCATCTAAAAGCAAGGTGCATGACAACTCAACCCTGAAGTTAGAAAATACAGCAGCCATGTTTCTTCACCCATGTGTCACAAACTGTCAGACTCACACCTCACCTGCACGTCCAGATTCTCCTCATCTGTTTTTTTTTTTTTTATTTTACCTCAGATGAATTAAGTTCCCGTTACAGTACAGTACAGTACAGTACAGTACAGTACAGTACAGTACAGTACAGTACAGTACAGTACAGTACAGTACAGTACAGTACACTGCAGCTTCTCCTCCACCGCCTCAGCTCAGAGACCTGGTACCTGTCTCAGTCACGTCTCACCACACCGACAGCATAGAGAGCCATATAGCGCCTGAGCGGGCGTCACGGTAACCCGGCCGACACCTCCGCCTCGCACCGCTGCTCTGACACAACGGCAGCTGATGAGACATCATTCAGACCCACCGGCCTCGGACTGGGCCGCCGGTCCAGCGCTGTACTCTTACACGCCCCGCTGGAGGACTGACAGGCCGCTTCCTGCTGGACCAGCCCAGCTCAGACTCCAGTGCCGGGTCCTCGCTGCAGCAAGCGGGTTAAGGGCGCCACTTCAGTCCGTCATTAGCTGAGACAAACTGACTTAAGCTCATTCTAGAGTTCCTCCCTTTGCTTCTAGCTTGTGCTAATTACTTCCTCCACCATGCAGCCTTCACCCATCTGGTTTCCCATTAATCAGTCTATTTATAATGTAATCTTTCTGTGGCATTGTTCGTATCTCAATGACATGTAGTATGCTGAGCTGGAGGATTGAGGTTTTGCATTTGGATCACGCTTCCTCTTGAAACTGGATTTGAGTATGCTGTAGAGCGTAATAAATTAAATTTGATAAAGACTTCTTTTTTCTTTTTTTTTATATATGCAGTTCAACTGGAAGACTCAAATACTCCTGTGTGAAATGCCATCCATTAATAACACAAGTTCCTAGTCTGTGCTCAGTGCTGTCCAAATCAGGAGAAAACCCTACAGCCTGAAATCACATTAGAAGAAGCAGTCACTTTTTCTCAGTTGTAACTTCAAGATTTTCTGTAATTGGAACTTTATACTTTTAAAGAAATTCCCTTCACTTTCTCCTCCACAGTGAAGGAAAAGTCTTTCAGAAGAGTCTTGCTCATAGATTAAGATAAAACTTTAATGATCCCTGTTGGGGAATTGGGCCATTGGAGCAGCAAAATCATTTAAATAGCTCGGATCGAGGAAGAAAGAAAGAGTATAAATGGAAGTTAAGCAAATGAGGAGGATTAAACATAACAGAACTGTGATTTACCACACAAGGGCATTTTAGAAGTGAAAGAATCAGAGTTAAATATACGAATAACAGCAGTTCTGTTCTGTAAATTACAGCAGAACATACAGAAAGTCTGCCCACAATTAAAGATGAGCACAGATGGGAATTAGTTCAACGTATAGATCTGGGGGTGGAGGTCCAGAAACTGTGTATGCATTCATACACAACTCAACTCAAGTTTTATTTGTAAAGCACATTTAAAACTGTAAGATAAACAACATAAATTACCAACATAAATCAATACCAATAGTAAGACAATAAAAACATCATCACCAAAATAAAGGTTAAAATACAAATAAAGCAATACTAATAACATGATCATTTCTTACTGCACTGTTAAAACGTTACATGTATTTGCACATGTAGATTAGTTCAGTTAATGCAGTCCAATGTAAATTGTGTTTTTTTATGTTTCTTGAAAATTAAACTGCTGTTCTATCAATACACTTTCACTTCCACTACATATGAGTTCTACAGTTGAAAAATCAATTCAAGTCCCATTATAATCACCCCTTTCTTGAATGTTAGTTTTTGACCATACTTTGACTACTGCTCCCTGAAGGGAAGGCAAACATTGTTTGTATATATAAATGAAGATTAGCCAGATCAAAAACTTGGATGATAATATTTTCTGCAGTTTATTTTCCACTGTGTGAAATATAAGAGGGTGTGGGCTTGGCACACACACATGAGATAATAAAAGTTAAGTACAGAGTAAATGGTATAATAGTGGATGAGACATACTAGCAGGGATTTTAGTGACTCTTCTTCGCTCTGTCTCTTCTCACTATTGCCAGCAGCAACTGCATAGAGATCACACTGTGTTCTCTTTTCTCCCCGACACCATTTCTATATCGCTGTCTGTCTCTGTCGATATTCTTCCCAGCGAAGTGACTTGATTCCAAGGCCTTAGGTAACATCTAATAGATCTCTATCTCTCTCCCTCCCTTAGCACTACTCCATACCTGTTAAACACAGAATTAAAGTGCACTCGGGGTGCAGGGTGCTATTATACAGCAAGCACTGTTGCATCCAGAGTTAAACACAGCCCTCTCTCTCTCTCTGTGTGCTCACTTGTCTGCTGTAGGCTGCTGCAGCCTGGAGGTAATTGTATTGCTGTCAGCCCTTGGTTGATGAGTTGCCAGCGTAATTGCTTTACGGTTTGACCTCTGGTTTTTCAAACAAGCGCCCTGGTCAAGGATCTGCACTGGACAGATGAGGGATGAGAGGGCGGCTGGTGTATGCATTTGTTTCTGCTTGTGCGTGCGTGGGTAGTGGATGCTGGATAAATATGTTAGTCCTCTAATGCTCTGTGTTGCCTTCCTGTCCTCTGTTATTCTTTACCATGTCTTAAAGTGCAGTTCTCGGTCTCGGTTTGAAATCGGCATCTCAGTGAACTGATTGTAAGGTATATTAAACACACAGGGATTTGTCTTGTTGACATTTTGTACTCAAGTGCAGTGAAAGCTGTACATAGTGATACACATGTTTCAAGGACATAAAGACATTACAGCCAGAGTGTCAGGCATTACACACAAAAGACTATATTTATCTCTTGGCATGTTCTTCTTAATGTGGTGTTTCCATTTCCACTGCTGTGCTTCTATCAGAGTAACTACTTTTAGAAACCATTTGCAACCACTTGTAATAACTTTTAAACATTTAAACTATTCCTTAGTTATCATAATAAGAATAGCTATCCACATTTTTTTCTCTATTTAATTTTTTTTGCAGTTGCCAAATAGCAAAAAGATTTTAATTACAGTCATTATTAGCAACTTGTCTTAACAAGCTGTAGGACGTGACAGAATATTTTTGGCAGCCAGCGAGTGTGCTGGCTTTTAATAACAATTAACATTAATCAACATTAACTTTGTAAATTGGCCAATTTACAAATAGCAAATTTGGCTGTTGTGGTTTGGTATGCTCTCTAGTTGCCAGCAGTGCTGTTTACAATTATCCAAATATGGTTCTGTCAAGACAAGCAGCCACTTTGTGTTGCTGTTGTGTTTGTAAACACTGGGTGTACTGGGTGAGTCAGGTGATCGGCCGTCAGCAGCTCGTTACAGCTCGTTAATGATGCAGACTACCAACACCTGGTGGCACCAGCGACCAGTGGTCACAACTGACAGTTAGGGTTTATGTACATCGTATTGTACGAGTCACGTTTGCCTCTTTTAAACAGCAAGAATGGATTTTTTTGGACACGTCACAAACTGTGAACGCAAAAAGGTTCACATCGTGGCCGTATGTGAGGAACGCGTTCTTAAACAGTTGCCTCTTTGAGCCCGGTAGATATGGAGCACCGTCTTGCGTCTGTAAGTCTAATATTCACTCTTTTTTAAAAATATGTTTTGGTCTCCTATAGTTCAGGGTTCCCACTTGTCCTGGAAAACCTGGGAAATGGTTGAACAATTTTCCAGTCATGGAAAAGCTTCAGTTGTCCTAGAAAATGATTTACCACATCAGCTACCAGCTATTTGCCATTTTCAGACCTCATTAAGGATCTATTTTCTAGTGAGAAAACTAGAGACTTTGAGTTGATGAGTGTTTCTGGTGTTGGTCCCCATGTTTGTGTTGTTCTATGATAAATTCATAGAAATTTCTAAGCATGTACTGTAAGGGATTATTGCATAACTTAGAGCCATAGACTGCACATCTTTAAATCAGACTTCTGGGGCTGGGAGAGGAAGAAACATAGAAACAAAAATGTACAAATTAAGGTACAACTGTCGAAAATAACACTTCTCCAAAGCATGAATGTATAATAACATGTCTGTCAGACTGTAGCCGCTGAAAATGTCCTGGAAAAGTCCTGGAAAATGATTTCAAGAAAAGAGTGGGAACCCTGTAGTTCTATTGCTGCTGAATGCTTTGCTAGTTTGCATGTATGCGCTTTATTTATTTATTTTTGGCTAAAAACAGCTGCCAGGTGTGTGTGATAGTTTTTGACTTCAAGACCAGAACATTTAACTGAGACATGCTAAAAGCTCCATAGAGCTGAGAGTGAAGGCAAAGTCGGGTCAGTGGCAAATTCTCTTGAGCGTTCATCATAGCATTACATAATCCTTTGGTACTGTAAAAACTGTACCACTTTATAAACAGACTTTTGACCTTTTAGACCTTAGCTTTATGTGATGACATTTGACAGAAGGCTCAAGGTAAGATATTGGATTCATTTAATCAGATTGTTTTGATATAACAATAAAATATGATCATAATTATGCTATCCTTTTATAGTTTAATATAATATGAACCAAAAATGGAGGCCGAGCAACGAAAGATTATTGTGTATAAATGGGCTTAGCTATTTTCTGAGGATTTATCTATAGACCATTATCGTAATAATTCTCAGAAATATTACAAGGTGTTAAGCCCAACTTCATATCTTCTTATATAAGAACAGGAGTAAAGCCATTGTCTTCTATTACATGACACACAGGCACACATACATACTTATACTATGTACTGAAGTGGTCAAGAAGTGCAGGAGATTAAGTCAGTTTGTGGACATTTATTTGACTGTGTGTGACAGTGAGAGACAAAAGATTCACTGTGTGTCTACGTACTGTATGTTTTCATCTTCTGTATTGTGTAGGACAGAATGAGGCTGCAATGATTGTTCGTGTGTGTGTGTGTGTGTGTGTGTGTGTGTGTGTGTGTAGAATGGGGGGGTGAGGTGGAAGTGGAGGTGAAACCAGCGCACAATTCACACAAGTGTTTGTCAAAGAAAAAGAGAACTTAATCAAAAGAGAAAGAACTCAAGGAAGTGAGTGAATGAGATAACACAGAAACGTGCTGTGTGTGTACTGTGTGTTTGTGTGTGCGCTGTGTGCTGTGTGTGTGTGCTGTGTGTGTGTGTGTACTGTGTGTTTGTGTGTGTGTGCGCTGTGTGTGTACTGTGTGTGTGTGTGTGTGTGTACTGTGTGTTTGTGTGTGTGTGTGCGCTGTGTGTGTACTGTGTGTGTGTACTGTGTGTGTGTACTGTGTGTGTGTACTGTGTGTTTGCGTGTGCGCTGTGTTTGCATAAACCCAGAATAGGCAGTCGCATAATGTGAAATAAGTGCAAAGCATTAGTCAACATGGAGCTGGTTGTGCCTCACACACGTAGACAGAGGTTCTTTAAATACTACGTCTGTGTGCGTGTGTTTGTGCGCGTGGCTCCGTGTGCATGCGTGCAAACAGTGCGTCAGGCTCATTCATCTAGCAAACAGTGTGACGGCAGCAGTTCACAGCTGACTCAGTGGTTGGGGAGTGATCTGGGGTTGCTTTTAGCACCAGCAGGAGCACTTGTTTTTGTTGCCTTTGTTACAATGCTGCATTCTCTCTGAGAGCAGCTCATTTTCCTCCCTGTCAAACCAAATCACTGTGATTTCTCTTTCAGTAACAGTCTAAATATCTGCACCTTAAATCCACTCAGATGGCAGTTTGTGATTCTTCTTTAACAGGAGTTGTCTAAGGTAAATGATGATTGGCTCTAAGGACACAACAGGCAGTGATGAACCACTTAACAACTCGACATGTAGCTTGTAGCTCAGAATATGAGAGCAGTAGTACTGTAAATGCCTTGGATATATCAGACAGGAGGGTGTCTGCAGGTTACACAGCGAATGCCGTTTTGTTTGTAATAGTAAATCTATAGGTAGTTTCTGGGGAGTGAACTGACAGATCTGTTCCATCGGGTGATTTCAAAGAAAAGCAATTTAGCTGGCTCATTTCTCCAACTCTCTGAGGTGATGTCTTTATGGATGTGATGCTTATCAACCTTGGCTCCCATCTTTCTTGTTGTAACGTATTGAAGACACCAGTACAGCAGAGATATCTTAACAGTAATCTCAGAAGAGTCTTTACATTTATCGTAGTCCTGATAAACTTTCAAGAGTCAGACTAACATAAAAGCAAACTGATGCAAGTGTCAAGTGAATATATCGTCTCTAGTTTGAACTGTTTCTCTGGGTTTTTTTTGCCATCACAGTAAAAAAAGCAACTTTTGTGCAGTGCAAGCGAGGTTTGTTCTGTTTGTTTAAAAATAGAGGTTATTAAACATTTAAATGAATGATGATTTAATTCCATTTGGATGTCTTATTTTAGCTCACTGTTGCTCTGCCATGACTTACTAGGACACTTAGAGGGAACAAAGCTTTAACTTAGTAACATCTGTGCAACACCTGTACAATCCAAGAACTAGTGTCCATATCTGATGTTTGTCAAGACTCAAAGACACCTGCTCTACCTGTAGTACTACTCAGAGTGTGAAAATAACAGATGAAAGTTTTACATGTTTTCTTGCATTATGGAAAGTGCAGGGGCCAGTGTTTTTGGAAGTATTGACTATACTAGAAACAAATACTGAACTGATTCTTATACAGAAATGGTGTGACGTTGAGTTGTTGGTCTCTGAAAATTCACAGAGCAGATTTCCAGTTACCTTTCCACTCTGCATGATGTTCGCTGTATTATTTATACCAGCCACACATCTTCTCAGATCTTCACAACGTTGCTTCAGGGCAGACATAGTCTTAGAGGGAATCAGCAGGGGTTTACCTGAGGGTTAGGATGGAAAAACCTTGTAACTGCAATCTGAACAATTTTCATGTTCCTAAATCATCAGGTTTGCAGGGGCTTTCAAAGGTATGGGATGTTTCATTATCGTCAGGCTTAGCAAAGAATTTAAAGAATGTGGCATTTATGTTTAGAAAGATGGTTTAGTTTTTGGAGCGCTGTGTTGTTATGACTACAGTGATGCAGCATGAGGCTGCAGGCAGATCTGAGGTTCCTCCTCCCTGTCAGTCGTCGCTGGTTGGGATTCCTCTGCTCTGTCAGCCTCCCGCTGCGTGAACAAAGCCAACTTCTCACACCGGTTCAGCTCGCAGCAGGATGTGCTCAGAAATTTGGCTGACGTCAAAACACTTCTGTCGTCTTCTGAGTTAGTCAACGGAGGGAAGGAAACTCGTTTTGTAATTTGTGCCTTGATTTGGCTTTGTAGTGAAAAGAACGAGAGAATGAATGTCACACTGCAGGATTTCAGTAATGCAGACAGGAAAAAGCGTTTGTTAGTACTCAAAAGCCTGTCGTTTATTGTTCCTGAAGAGGCTGTTAACATCCCCGGTGTCTTTTTAGCTGCTTTACCCATGAAAAATATAATTAACAGTTTGTGCAGAAAATATGTTAGGCTGATTTGTTGACAGTGTGAGGCCAATATTACACATTTATAGGAGTTTATTTGTTATTCTTCTCCACCAATGGAAGTAGCTGTTGCCGAGGCAACACTCTCTCTCTCTCTCTCTCTGGAGAGTGTGAGGAAAGGAGGAACCCAGGGAATGACACCCGGCTGTATTTTGGGCTGCAGCGTGTGGGCTGAGCATCAGGAAGGAGGGAGCTTCCTGTGACAAAGGGTGGGAGGTTCACAGCTCATATTGGCCTCGGTAGAAACCTCGCTGCTGTCACAGATACTACTTAGTCTCTAGAAGAGTCTCTAGAAGTACTACTTAGTCTCTAGAAGAGTCTCTAGAAGTACTACTTAGTCTCTAGAAGAGTCTCTAGAAGTACTACTTAGTCTCTAGAAGAGTCTCTAGAAGTACTACTTAGTCTCTAGAAGAGTCTGTGGGAGGCCAGACTCTGATATCTGGTAGCACATGTTCTCTACTTTGAACTGCAATAATCAAATAATTTATAAATAATGCAATTTTTATAATCACCATTCTTACTGTGCAGGTGATGTTTGGCATAAATAGTCACAGTCCAACTTGCTTATCATGTCAATATGCTGCATTTTTCATTTGACTTACTGTTGACTGAGTGAAACATGATTTTATTTCAGTTGAATGTGAGAGTAAGTTGTTGGCCTGATAGATGAAGAACAACAGGGCAGAGAGCAGCAGGTATCTGTGAAGAAGAGTCAGAGCCCACAGGTGCATGCCAGGTGCCAGGAGGATCAGAGGGGCATCAGCTGAAGCAGCAGCAGCATGGTCAGTCAGCAGCACAGAGTGAGCAAGTGACAGCTGAAATGAAGTACTCAGTTGGTGGCGGCCAACTCAGGCGACACGTCAGCTGATGCAGAACGAAGTGTTTTAAAGTAGACGCCACAGTACTGGTCACCAGGATTCTTCCTCCTAAAATCCAGACTCTTATCTGACTGTGAAGGATACTGATTGTCGTATTCATCCAGTATAGTTGTCACAACAGTTGTTAATAAAGTCTATACATTAGTGTAATGAAATCTGTCTTTCATGATGGTTAGAATTTTGAGATGTTAAAATTGTTTTAGATGTGGTGATTTGACCTTATTGACATTTTGGACGTTGAGTAAATAACATTAAACCTCTCAAACAGCTTCATCAAAAACGTTCTACTTTGTAACCTTTATGGTACAGTAGGTACAGTAGAACTCAGATCAGAGAAAACCTGTATCAGACTGTAGTGGTTTTAGCCAGGTGTACCTATGTGCTATGAGTCCTGCATTCATAGTGATGCAGGTGAACAAGTATCTCATTCAAATAATTCAAAGACGTAATAGTATACAAAGTACACTAAAAGGGAAGTTCCAGTATTTTATGACTACAGTACTCTATAATCAACATAAAGAAAAGAACAGTAATAAAGTCAGATGAACTCCTGTAAGAGAAAGATGCAGAGTTAGAAATAGATGAGACAACATTTGCAACACAGAAGTCACATCATGAATGTACACAAAGTGTCTGTAGGTGTTGGTCTTGATCAAACTGTGTTGCCTCTTGGCATCTTTTCCTCCTGTAATGTGAGTTGTGTCTCTGTTCTCTTGATTCACTAAGTGTTTTGTCGGAGTTTTTAAATAGATTTGAAGCCAGTGTTTATTGTTCTGCTGCACAGCCCTACTGCTGCCGCTCATGTTATCACTGCATTTCCCTTCTTCTCCTTCTCCTCCCCTCAGCACACACTGGCCAGATGGACTCACTTCAGGAAATAATTCAGCCCTCACACAAGTGCAACACAAACACACTCATATTAACATTCAACATTTAGGATTTGTTTAGCTGCTGACTGCACTTAAAATAACTCCATGCAATATGATATATGAGATATACACAGTGTATTATATCTATTCATTAATGCACATTTATGAGGCAGTTGTATAAGCATGCCTTTAAAGACTGAAAGGATCATAAAACTTTGTCAACGTCTACGTCTGCACAAAATATAGAATCAAAAGGGTGTAAAGTCTAATAGAAGAAGGGGAATGAGAAAAAAACAAACAAGAGAGAGGCGGGGGAGGGAGAGGGGAGGGAGAGGGGAGGGCTATCACCACCTGCACACATAGTACAGCAGTGTCACGACGAGGTCAGGACAGAATCTCCTCTTAGAAAACCCAGCAGGCTCCACACTTTCCCCCGTTGAACACTTTGCCTTTAATGCAGCTGATTTGAATTGATATATAACAACTTACAATCAGAGCATAAACATCGTCAACAGTCTGTTTCTGCTGTCACAGGTTAAGCAAGATGTCATTGATATCGTACTGATTACTGTCATCATGCAGTTTTACATAAGAAGATGAACAACTTGTGTAATCACTGTGGCAGAATGACTGTCTCAGGCAAAACAGAACTGAAATGTTGCATCTAAAATATTGTTATTCCAGCACGCAGTTGTTTCATATTAATACTGGACTGAGCATCAGTGCGGCCTGTATAGTCCAGATGTTAGACTCAATGGTGCAATTTTAAGTTGTTGTCTTGGTTTACACCCACACTCCATACAGTACATACTTGCACATGTCTGACTTTGAAAATGACACATAGTTGGTATGGAGGAGGCATCATCTGAGAAAACTACTGCGAAGGCTGCTATAATTACTTAGTCTGACTCATGCCATGAACAAAAATATCTACAAAGTGTTGGTGTGTGGACCTGCGTTCTCATGAAGGCGGCAGACTGCTTAGGAAGCAGGAATCATAGTTGACATACATTTTTATGAAGTGTCTCGGACAGTCTTTAACAGTTATCTGCAGGTGTTAAAATTTGATTCAATTAAATGTATTATTTGTTATTGTAGAAAATATCGTTTTATATCTCAAAAAGCATCAGGTTGGCTGTGTTTTTATTGACAGCAGTGGTTAGAGTAGAGACAAATTATGAAAATTATTATTATGACAAACCAAATTCTACAAAAAACATCATGCTGTAGCCTTTGAACTGGTGACATTGCTTTCATGTTGATGCTCTTACCCACAAATCATCCTGACAGTTATTCCCACAGGATTTAAATTCAGCATCATGCCACTGCTGCCGAACAGACACAGCAACACAGCAGCTAAGAGAACAACCGTGTTGAGCAGAAAGAGGGAGCAGTGACAAAGTGAGGGTGGTTGACTCCTGTTAGCTGGATGAGTGTAGCAGCACACCGACCTGCCGGGGATTTACACCTTATGTCTCCAGTTGGTTTCCCATGCCTTCCCAAAGCACACAGCAGCACCGCCAAGAAAACTAGCTTACATTCACAAAGGATTAGGCCTTTAACCGTGAAGTCAAATGAACAGGAAAAATACACCACATCGATTAACAAAAGGTGAAAAGGATGCGGTTCATTTGATCCGTGTGCTAGCCGATTATGCAACATTGATCACTGTAGAAATGTGTGCTCTCTCTTGTTCACAGCCTGATAAGCTCCTTGGCACACAAAATGCTCTTTTTTCTCTCTACAAGGCAATAACCCTCTGATGATATGCTTTGAGAGAAACAGGGAGTCTGGGTAAATGATTGTATGCTCTAAGTTAATCAAAGGTATGTTTGATGTAGCTGACAACCAGGTTAGATGGAAGGTGTGTGCTCTGCCGTCTCTGGACTATAAAAGCTGGCGAGTACCGCATGATTAAATCAATCCAGTCTAAATCATGACAACTCAGAGTGATTTATCTGACATGCCAAGAGCTGCTGTAATGCGTACAGAATCAGACCAACAACTGGGCAATAAATCTGCACAACCAACCACACCTCAGCCGTCTTAAAAGGAGCTAAACACAGCTGAAGTGGTGCCATGAATGACTCTGTCAATCTCATGTCATTTAGAAAGATGAAAGAGCGGAATTTACTATTTGAGTTTTCCCCCCTTGAATGCTTGGTTGAGGGTCACTAGAAAATGCCACTCAACTCAACTTTCAGATTGTTTCCTCTTCTAGAAATGTGAATATGTTCAAGAAGGACATGCAGCTCTGTAGCACCGCAGACACATGGTCATAATACATTAAAATGAGCTTTAATTGCAAATTCAAAAATAATGTGAAATAAATCAAGAGCTTGTGTTTTAGAGCCCTTTATGTTCATCACCGGTATATTATATGATGAGTTTAAACTAAAGACTCAGTAAATTGTAATATTATGTCCTCTCCTGTTGAAGCAGATCACTGGTTTACACTTTATGGTCATCATCAGTCAGAGCATGATGTGATGATGGGTAGAAAGTTTGGTTCTCTCTCCTAACAGAATTGTGTGTACCGTTTAGTCAACATAGTGCCACATTGTTAAAACATTACCTAGTGCACAGTCCAGTAATCAGCCTGTCACTGACACCTTTACTTTGCTGCTCTGGGATGTAACCTGATTCAGAGCTAAGGTGGACTTTCACACCGCCATGATACCAGACACCTGTAGTTTGCCTGCTTCTTTAGTGTGAGTCTAGATAGTCTTACAATGTAATAAGGAACTAACTTTTTACATTTAAAAGTGGCTATGTTATCATTTCCACCACACTGTCTAATCTACACAAAATAAAGTTTAGCATATTTTTATTAACAGTTTTGCTACAGCACCAGTTCTGAGCACGGTACAATTTTTACAGCGGCAAATTTTCCAGAGAGCCCTATAATCTCTTTGTAGCACTGCTTAATGTCGAAGGAGGTGTACCCTGCAGAGCTCTTTGTGTCGCCTGAATAATTACTGGCCTTAGAAAGAAGAGAGCACTGGAGAAAGCGTGATGATGTGCATTAGACACCACCATCCCTCTTTATCTCCCTCTCTCTTTACACACCCTGTCTATTTTTCTGCACTCCAGGCTCCAATTGTGAAGCTCCTTTGCCCTCTGGTTTATGCACGCCTCTGCCTCGTGAAGACCGTCCTCTGCAGGCGGCTTCAGGGTTGCTGACATTCCCCTGTGCAGACTGCATAAAGCGTCCTCTGAGAGCTGAATTTGCTTCCATGGTGGATCTCAAGGCCCCAGCATAGCCACGTCGAGCCGTACACTTTATTGTTGCCAGTATGGAAACCTGTGTTGGATTTTATGTGCTCATACCCAGACATGCCCACTCCCACACACACACACACACACACACACACACACACACACACACACACACACACACACACACACACACACATTTCAGTCCCCATGCAGCCTGGAGCAGCTACAGAGCTCTCCTGTACTGTTGCCAGGGTAACATGGTCGGGTCAAACCAGTTGAGCAGTCTCCCCTGCCCCCCCCTCCCCCTTCTCACCTCGTTCACTGGCGTGCGCTGTTTCTCTGTCCGTGGCTTGTCCTCCCCCCTCACTGCGACCCTGTGCCTCATCATATCTTGAGACAGTTCTTCTCCATTTCACTCACTGCCACATGTCTGCCCCGAGCTGTCTGCCCCGAGCTGCCTGCCCCGAGCTGCCTGCCCCGAGCTGTCTGCCCCGAGCTGCCTGCCCCGAGCTGAACAGGCTGGAATGAGGGACATCCACCACTCTGGCTTCTTTAGATCTGAACTAGTGAGGAATCAAAGGCAATCCTCTTAATCCTGAACCAGAAACTAAAGAGGCACCAAGGGTGTTCTGAAGAAAGGGTGAGAGTTACGTTAGACCACACAGGTTTCAGGTCTACTGAGAGTTAAGAGATAACATCATGCATACCTCATTTATAAGGCATAATCTTTAACTGCTGTAGAGTGAATACATCAATGCCATTTTTACAAGCGGTAACGCATCTACTTTGCAATTATTTGCATCGGTATTTTTTCATTTGTAAATGGGTTTTTAATAATACAGAGTGTGGTAAGACCGCTCCATTATGTGTAGAGAAGAAAAACCCCACTTCAGGCCTTTGGCATATGGAAATTATATTACAACTAAGCCGTCGCTGGCAGACACACAGTGATGGATTACCCTTCTTCTCCTGGAGCTATTATAGATCTATTGTCAGAGTCATGGACTGTGAATAAATGGAAATGACACAGATCGACAATTAAAATCTGTTTATTACTGATAGAGCACAGCAGACATGAGACAGTAATGAGTGCAGGTGCAAATGGTCTAAATAAGTCTAATTGCTGAAGCTCAGTAATACAAGGCCACACACAAAACAAGATTAGAAATCATGACACATTTTTCTACAGAAACCCACACTGTTTTCTCTTTTGCTATTCAGTGTTCAACTTGTGTGAACTGTACAGGTTTGAAAATGATACATTAGGTCACCGTAGGATGAGCAAGGAGAGTGTTGAGTAGCTTCACATTTTATTTTCTCAGTTCCTATTGTCCTAGAATGAGGTCGATAGCTGTTACTTTCCTACTTTTCCAAAACATCTGAGGACACTGAGTAAATTGTTTGGGGAGCATTTCAAAGCACAAAAACACGATAGAGGAGGGAAAGATGTTTAACAAAGCCCATCACCCTGGTGAGTCCATATCAAAGCCTATTGGAGGTAATGCCATGTAGACGTCTTGGCACACATACACATTCAAATTCTAAGTCCAAACTGTGTAACGCTGCAAAGAAACATCATGCTGATGCTGAATGGAATGAGTGAGTGATGCGTGGCTCAGAGGAACAGGTGTCGAGTATCCAAAGCTCTTTGTTATTCGAGAGCAGTTCAAGTCACCACAAATGGGAAGCTCCTCCCCACGCCACCCTGGAGCTGCACCACAGCCTGACTCTTTACACACTGTAGGTCACACATGTTGAGTTTGATGTCCCAAATGTTGCGCTTTATTATCCAGTTTTAGAGAGGATGAGTGAGAATGAAAGGTCACATGATGTTAATGGATTTGAGCTCGTTGTATTTGCTTGACGGGCCGTTGCATTTGGCAAGCAGAGAAACTGAAATGACCCAGAGATGCCACGTTTCATTTCAGCAGAGCAGGTTTCAGGCCAGTTTGGAAACCAAGATACTGCAGTTATTAAATGTCTTGCTGAGCTAAACCACAAAGAAAGTAGAAAACCGCTCCTTTAGAGAATTTGCCCTGATCCTGCAGAGTGTCCCATTGATTTGATGAGTGAGAAAATACAACAGTAGACTGGTTTCATCACTCATTTTGAGGTTTGGCACCAGAATTAACTGTCAGTATTGGGTGGATCCATCTTCTCTGCTCACAAACAACTCACAGTCTTTAGCTCCAGTTACTAATGTCTACACTACAACTGTTGTTATACAGACAGACACAAGTAGTCATTCTGTGAATTTTCATAAGACATAAACAATAAAAGAACATTTTGTTTTCCTAAGATTTGGACCTGCAGGCCACCAAATCTAATTCCAATTTTGCACTCCCATATCTGTCATCTTTACTTAGATAATAATAATCTCCTTTAATTGTTGTATACAAATGCATAAATGTGCACAGTTCCTGTAAGTCCAGTCCTGCAATTGAAGATGCATGTGTTCAACTGTCCAATAATCTTTGTGCCACTTGTGTGTCTGCATGTTTTTTACTTGTGCTGACTGACACATCATAACCTCAGTGATGCTCTTCAGAATGCTAATAAGGCTCCACATTGATGCAAGTTGATATTTAATTGATCCCCCACTTACTGCTGGTTTTCCCACAATGGTACGCTTCAATTAATTAGAAAGGAGAAGCTAAGGCCAATTGCAAATTGCAATCCCGACTTAAAGGTTATTGACGCGCAGTCTTACTGAAGCTTCAGTGTTGCCTATCAGGAGCAAAACACCTGATTGTGTTCTCAGTGTCTCCTGTTTCTTTGTGTTTGTAACAGCTCTTTAAAGGTGCTTCTGTTAATACCAACTGGCACCTCATGAGAAAAGAGGAGCTGCACTGACTCTGAGCCTTGTGATGCCAGTGTCAGTGTCATGACATTAAATCCCTCTCTCAAAGAGGTGTCAGCCTGTCAGCAGCATCACTTAAGCATTCCTCTGTGCTGGTGTAATTGGTGAAGTGAGGTTAGACCGATACATGGACTACTGTCTTTATGGACAAACACATTGCAGCTACTTTGACTATGACCGTACTGTAAGTTGTCTCAAGTACTGTTGTGCAGGAAAGTGTTAAGAGCACTTACATACAGCATGTTAATCTTTAGTCTATAGTCAGTCTATTCTGTTACATCATGCACTGTGGCACATAAATGGAAATTACTGTGCTAGCTCTCACTATGAAAACAATCAATCTTCTAGCAGTCATTGAGCATCGTGCCCAGTCTTAAAACGTGTTAGAGTAATTTTTTTCCACTAAAGTTGTGAGAAGAAAACCTAATACACTGAAATACTTCATGTGTTTCCAAACAGCTGGGAATTGTACCAGTAAGTAAAAAAAAAACAGTTCAGCCACAAGCATGTTCAGTGTAGCACCAAATGCCGTATGCCAAAGCTCCTGGACTAGAACATCATAATGAAGGTGTTTGTGTGGGTGGTTTAAGGATTTTTGCCTTCTCACTCCCTCCCTTCCTCCCTCCACTATTAAATTGTAGTAAAATTGTACTTCTTGATTTTCACGGCAATTTTTTTGCAGTGCCTGAAACATAACCACCTTTTGTTACAGAAGGTGTCATTCATTAGCAGTTACAGGGTTAATGTGTTAGACATCTGCTAACCTCCCACCCTCCGAGCCAATAATTTGATTATTCATACGGAGTGCTGAGCGAACCGCGGTCGGGCCGGGCGCTGCTGGCTGTGAACAGATGTCGGAACGTGAACCAGCAGCCCTCGGCCTTGAACTCCATGCAGCTTCAAGCAGCGGCACGTCGTCCTCCGCCATTCAGACATACAGCGATATCCACCAAAAGGCTTCACCAGGCAGCGGCGTGTCACATCTCCACTCAGGCCTGATGAGATCTGGAACAAGAGGCAGCAGAAGCCCAGGAGGAGGACACCATTCAATCACTTGACACACAAGCAGGCAGGCAGCGGTGGTTTCCACAGGCTGGCAGATGTGCCCATGTGTCAGTGTGTGTATATTTCTTCACCGTCATGTTGGGCTTAACTCTCCTCACGCTGCCAGTGCATCTAGAGCTCAGGTTGACCTCTGTCAAGTTTTCACGTCTGTAGATAACTCCAGGTGGTGGCTGCCTGCCACTTGTATTATATGAACCAGAAAAAAAGAAAGACAACCAGTGTTAAACCTGAAGTTAATCAATGTCATGTAGCAGGTCTGACTGACATGCTAGTCAGTCATGCTGTCATTTCCTTGCCAAGCTTAGTGATAGGTAATGCAGTAGGGTTCTGACACACAGACTGTGTAACATGTCATCGGTTTCTGCATCAATGTGTTGTAGCAAAGTAAACTGAGCATCTTCACTCTCTACATATAAAACACTGGCTGTAATTTCAACCCTGAATGGGTAATTAGAGAGTTTCTGTGAGCGTTTGAAAGAACTGTATATAGGCAGAGCAGCTGTGTGAATGGTAAACAGAGTGGAGTGCACTCTTGTACTTTGAAAGACACGTTTAGGCTGACGCTAGGTTCCATTGTTTATTTGCTTTTTCAGACACACAATGCTTTGATTGCTATGATGAGATGGCGTTGGATATATCAGTGCTTTTAGGAACTGGGATGCAGAGTTTAATTCGCGAGACAGAAACTGCTCAATTAGAGCTAAAATGAAGCAAACACAAGCCATGATAGGCCATACACAGCATGGTGCCATTGATGTCTTCCTGTGCAGTACTGGTCATGGGGTGAGCAGGGAGAGAAGGAAAGCTACTGAGCCAGATACCAGGCAGTTTGCAAATGGTGTTTGGTTTCACATAAACAAACGCCAAGTCTGCATAGGCCGTAACCTAAGCATGAAAGGAATGATTAGTTAAAGGGGGAAATTGCTTGGTCATAGTGTAAGTGTAGAGCGACTGTATTTTCTCCAGTGTGTGTTAAAGCAGCACTTCACATCATAAGCTCATTATATCTGAGCCATAAAGTGATTATGGGCTCCAGTAAGGCATTGTTCTGCTGTTGACAGGATTAAAGATTTTTAGAGAGAGCGAGCGAGCATCGCCGCTCTTTGCTCGAGTGTTTGCTTGCTTTGTGTAACCCAGCAGTGAAAGGGGCTGCGCGCTTGACTATCTGCCAGCTGTGGCACACCCTCACTCCATTCTTTTACACATTCATCTCCTGCCAGTCTGTCTATCCATCTCGATATCTGTCCGCTTTGTTCTTGTTCAAAGGCGGCTTTAAGTGTCGTATTTCATAGACTTGTCATCACCTGGTGTACAATTGTTTCAAGGTCTTAAAGAAAATCCTTGAGACACTAAAAGCAGTAAATCTCTCTTGTCAGTGTGGCATTGATTAGTAGCTCTGTCACCACAGAGCAAGTGTGAATTCCTATGGAAAGTGATATGGGCTTTGTAAAAAGACATTATACAGCATCCACTAATACTGTCATGGTGATTTGTAATCATTTTGTTTCTTTTGCTGTTAACTTTTATTAACCACACTCATACCATCGAGGGCTACAGTAGCAGTGTATCCACTGCTCCACTATGTGTATCATGTGGATGTCTCTATTCATCTCCACACACTTGGTCATCTGTTAGCACCGAGATTCTAACAATCTTCTTACCACCTCTCTGCAGAAGAAGAGCGGAGTTGTGAAGACACAGGAGAAGAAGGAGCGGTGGAAGGAGAAAAAGGTGGCGAAGCGGCAGAAAAAGGAAGATGAGGAGGTGGAGGAGGAAGAGGAGAATGTCCAGCCCGTGGTGGATCCCCTGGAGAACGGCTTCCTGCATCACGCCCAGCGAGAGCAGGAAAGGATGAACGAGAGGCTGCTGAAGAAGACCTACTCCAAGAAGAACAAAATGGTCAGTGCCTTTATTTTACTTTACAGGCAGGAAATCCTGTTGCACTGTGTTCAACGAATACGACCATGTTTTGACATTTGCTTTGACATTTGCATTATTATATACACACAACTCTTCTTTTGAATACACTGTGTACCCTCCATCCGTCTGACATCTGCTCCACATTCACTGTAAGGCAGAAGAAGGAGGTGAAAGAGGCAGCGTCTGACACCCTTGTTAGGTGTGATTTGACTTATTCTTGTGTCAGCAGGGACTTTGTACCACAGTGCTGAAGAAATAGCTTCACCTCACACGAGACACTTGAGTCCCCTCTATCTGCACAACATCAAACCACATCTCAGCACTCAGCGCTGGAGAAAATCATTTTCTTCAAATCCATCTGCTAAAGGTTGTCATGTGGAGTTTTGGCCCATTTACAGCTGTCTAAAATTGACTCTTTATTGCCACAGTCATTTTGAAAATGGTGTATGACATGTTTTTTTAACATTCACTTGGCTATCTCTGTTGTCAGATTGAAGCTTTTGACAGAGCTCCTATTGTCCTCTGTGGAAGTGCAGGTCATTGCCACAACAGCACAGTGGGACTGTAGAGTCTGTATCTGTCTACAAGTCCAGTTGCCTTCGATTCAATGTGTTGCCCAGAGATCTGTCTGGGGTTTTGTAGTTGGTAATGATGTTTCTCACATTGTGGTTAATGGTAACTGTGGACAATAGCTTCTTGTCTCTTTGTGCTGTTAAAAGTAACTTTCTGCAGTGTATTTTTAATGGTATCACCTTACTGGGCTGGCAGTTGGTGCCAGTAGTTGCATTTATTTATTCAGTCATTTATTCTCAACAAGTGAGGTGTCCTTACTGGGTGTTAAAAGTGAAAACGAGTGTTTTTCCCATCATTCCGCTGACTGCCTCCATAGACTACCCGCCAACTGTGATCATCCAGTCTCTCGCTGATAGCAGGCGGATGGCTTGTACTCGTCTATTTACAAATGTACTGTATGTGACTTGTGTATGCCAATGAGTCCTGATGCTACCCCAAAAGTGTTTGTGTTTGATGAACAGATTGTTGGTATGCTGCCTTCAGGTGGCTTTATGCTGCCGTTCTATCCTTGTTTTCCTTCATGACTGCAGAAGTGGCTTTCTGTTTGTTTATACAGATAGCGGACTGCCAATATGCCCGGCTTCAAGCACACTGCTGAGCCCACAGACTCTGAGTCTGTCTCAGTGAGATAGCCCATCTATGTGTTAACAGTTTGTTTAAATGGGCGGATGTTTTTATGCTCCTGTTCGAGGCCAGGATCCACCATAGTGCTGTTGAGGATAAGAGGGGAAATGTAGTCAGGAAGCCAAACTAAATAATGAGGCTATGTAGCCCGGGGGCCTCCTCCACAGACAAAAATATCTCTCTTAGATAAGATTTCCTCAGGAAGTTAACATGGCTGAAAATGAGTTTGGCTGTGATATTTAGTTTGCTAAGAGACAGTTGGACATTATGTATTTAGCTGATGCTCTTATCCACAGTCTAAGTGCAATAGGCTGCAATTACTCAAACAGATCTACATTCTGCTGTAGATAATAAATCCATGATATCAGCAAACTGCTGCTGTCATATTAAAACCTTATAACTTCAGCTGAGCTGAATTTCATATCTTACACTAACTTCCTCTGAAGATTTACTGCACATGCTCCCTCGGAGATTAAGATCGTAGAGAGATTATGAAAGCAGCTCAAACCATACTGGAAGGGTAAAACTAAAACAATTTTTATTTCAATTATTTACCCCCCTATTTCTCTACCCTGTTGTGCATCATACGGAAGTAGAGACACAGAGAGTCTGGACCCTGTGTCTTAGATAAACTATATTTTGTTTTATGTGATATTTATACATGTTGAAATGGTTTCATATGGGATCTGTTTATTTCTCATGTTCTTAAGAACCAGTGTTGCAGTTTTCAATATCGTGTAGGTGGTACTTCTACAGATGCACTATTCTTCGGCTTGTAGTATTGACTATATTTTGACAATGAAAAACAAACCAAAAAATGAAAATAGTAACTACAGTAACAAGCTCCTGGTTCTGCAGATATGTGTCTTTATGTGACAGTTGCTGTATTCTCTCAGTAAAAGGCCGTCTATGACACTAAACCATTGCAATGAATGATTCCTCAGCGCTGTGCAGTATCTTGGAGGACGTTTTTAGACCGGTGAAGGCACATTGACCCCAATATCGTTAAAGTCCTAAAAAACACCTCAGTCTGATAGATAACTGCAGACGTCTCTCTTCCCAGCTGGACAGATCAATAAAGTACTGCTGGCTTCCTGTTCCCTGGTGGTTCCCTGTTGCTCTTACTTAACTTCCTTTTTTCTTTTTATCAGTTGTTTGCTTTAATCTTGGTGTTTGTCTGAAGCATTGTTTGACTCTCTCACTGTCTGGGATCAAGCAGCTAAAACATCTTTCAACCTGCCCTGGCTCCTGCTCTCTGCATGCAACAAAAGCATACGTACAGTACCTTTAGCATATGACTACAACTCCCAATTCCCAGCTACGGTGTATTATTGTTTTAAGGACTAACAGTTATGCTGTGAAACAATGCCACACAATTCCTGCTATAATCACTGTGCTGATGAATGAGGCTCATGACATGATCATGTTGCATAACAAATGCATTATAGATAACACTATGAATAATGAAGCAGTTGATCTGTGCCTTTAAATAAGCATTTAGAAAGCTCAGTGAGTCATCGGTGCTTTAGTCAGAAGTAGAGTTGTGTTTGAGCAGGGCTGTTTGTTCAGATCCTAACGGCTTCTTACCTCACAACCACCTACTGTACTTCCATAATACTGTATAAAACTTGTTTCCAAACAGCCTATGGCGAGAGAAAGAACATTCACACATGACCAGACGTCTGCTGAGGCCTGAGGGTCGAACTCATGCTGTGTGCCAACCTGTCTCACTCATGGATGATCTGAACAGTTTGATTACTGCAGCTTCACTCTCATTTATCTTTACAAACACAGACACGTTTCCTCAGGTTATTGTCTCATGAGGTGTGGAGGTATTCTTAGATTCATTATTGACTCTGCATCAAGTGTTTGCTCACTCACTGCTCTTTACAAACAGTAGGTCAGCCAGTTCATGACACTGTGTCAGCTATGTACATTTCTAGGAATTGTTACACTGTTGTCCAGATTAGATAACAATGAGCACAGCAGCGGTCTGGACCCATGGCTCGATTTTATTTTAGTAATTCTTAAATGACTATACAAGAGTGAGTGCTTGAGGTACAAGAGGAGATCAATACATCTATTCTTACTTTACCCTCACCCCCTGTGATGATTCAGTCCCTGATAGATAGATAGATGGATGGATAGATAGATCCCATGCATATAAAACAAGTCCGCATCCAGATGGACTGGGTTTCGATGAGGAGCCCTTTGTGGATTTTATCTGCCGTAGAAAATGTCCCTGGCAACGGCACCGACAGACTCTACCACAGTCATGTGCTTGTTTAGTATTCACAGCTCTCTTTGCTGGCAAGTTATCTTAACAATGGCATGAACACATAGTACTGTTCATGTACTCTTACTTACATCAACAGAGGCTTACTGTAGATCCTTCATACAACGTAACAGATGTTAGCAGATGGATGTGCACACATAAAGACTTTTGTCTGCACAGAGCAGCCATCTGGGCTTTAAAGCAGGTGTGTGTATGAGACTGATTTTCTCCTCAGTCTGATATGAAATAGACGTGAGGCTCATTTACAGCTTCGATAACTGTTGCACTTCTTCTGATTCCCTGAAACAAACGAGTACTCTGACATTATGACAGATCAGTCTGATGGAACACACTGATGTCTACATTCAGGATGCTTTTAGGGCGAGTGCACTTCAGGCTGCCCCTCCCTCTCTGTCCATATCTCTCTGCTTGGCTGTCTCACCAGTCAGACACGTTTCCCCTAGTGCATCAGCCCCTGTGATCTGCAGGAGAGGTGATGTGTTGCTCCCCTCACGGCACCCTGGGGTGCCAGTGGCTCGCCGCAGGACATGAGCTGCAGTGTCAGAGCCAAGTTCTTCACAGGGGTGCAGCGTGTGTGTGTGTGTGTGTGTGTGTGTGTGTGTGTGTCTGTGTAGGCATGTGTGTGTACATTTCTCTATTGGACTACCAACCAGAATGCTAACAGTGTGTCATCAATCAAAAGTTACTTACTTGCCGACGACCAGATGTCAGATATCTTGAACTGTGTTGGACACTGTCTGTACACACAGGGACTATTTTCCTGTCACATCCTGTGAGAAACAGTTTCAGCAGCAGTCACACTCCTCTGGAGGTGCTTTTGAAGGCTAGTACTGACATTGTTTGAATCGCAGCCAAACATTTGTACCAGCTATTTGCATGTGAGAGAAATGAAGAATAATGAATATGTGAATAAATGAAACACAGTTTCTTTTGAATTTTATTTTTGGCAAGAGTCAGGCCCAAAAAGCTCATTGCTGAAATCCATGCAGATGCAATTCTTTTAAATGGGTTAGTTCTCCTTGAAAGGTTCAGTCATTATCAGCTAAAACCCAACTAGCAGCAGCCAAAACAGAGTCCAACTCAGACAGCTGAAAAGTAACAGAGGACACACACATCCAGAGGAGAACACGATGAAAACAAAGAAATCAGATACATTCAGTGTCATTTTGGTCATTAACTTATTATTATTATTATTATTATTATTGTTAATGTGAAGAAACGACACTGCAGTCTAACCTATAGTTGTTTTTATCTGTCATGCCGGTACATAGCAGAGGAGAAGCTTGCAGGTCCCCCAACAACATGGCTTTGACCTTCACTCTGCTTCAAAAGGGGGTCATGAATAACACATAATGCTGACTTGCTCAAGCTACACGCTGATAGCCACATATATACATCACCTTCCCTGTCCATTAGTGCAGTGCTTTACCCTGAGCAGGCACACACAAACACACACATACACACACATACACACACCACTAACAATGTCATATAGGAAAACACCTCTGGACACTCCACTCTATTATTCCCTCCCCCCCTCCCTCAGGTAAATCCCTCCCTATCAGACCAGCCTGTGGACATAAAGCCAGTGTCCTGCATGCCTCTGTCATACTGTAGCTGCTGCAGGATTACTTCCCCGGCCTCATATCTAGGTGTGTTTATAAGCAGTAAGCCAGCCAGAGACAGATCAGATTAGCTGGGGCATTAACAGTGCACTGGAGCATAGTTCAGGGGCAGCCTGAGAGCCGCGATAGACATGAGCACCGCTGCCCATCAGCAGTGGGGTGGGGGTAACAGCCCGGCGATCAGGATGACTGATAACTGTAGGCTGGTTGTTATCTGGGGTGCAGCGACCTTGAGTGGTACCCGCTTGACTCAGGAGACGCCCAGTGTACAATACAAAGAGAGTAACAGAATTAAAGGAAAAGCCTGAATAAATAATTGGAGAAACATAACAAATGCAGATGCTTCCACACAGGAGCATCACATGGTAGAGATAAGCTGTTAACATTCAGTCACACTCTGTGGCCTGTATCAAAACGCTGAACAGGCCCAGTTGTATCAAGAGGAAAAGATCTAAGTTCATTGTGGTGTCTGCATTTAGGGTCTATGCATCGCTTACTGGTCATTAGTGTGAGGAACAACTGTGACTTTTCCTCGCTTGGCTAAGAATGTTAATGCAGGAAGTGATCAGACTGTGTCAAGAGCAGTGTGTCCACAGGTGCATATGGAGAGGTGTTATAGTCAGGTGTTATAGTCAGGTTACAGCGCTTAAACCCCTCATTACAACGATGAATGCACACATGAGAGTTCAGCGGTGCACTGATCTACAGAGCTGCAGAAAATGTGCTATAGTCAGATGAAACACGGTTCGCCACATTTTCAACAAGTTTGCAAGAGCCTGTGTTGAACTACACCAAGGGAACAGTACATGGCTGAATGTGTGAACCTACAGTGAAGGAATCCTGTGGCTCTGTTATGCTAAAAGGGGGCGGTAGGGGGCGGTAGGGGGGGCATTTTGCTGGCATGGTTTGGGACTGCAGGTCGCTGCAATCAATGCTTAGTTGTCCTGAGTGATCACCTCACACCCTTTGATGAAACATGATGTTTCATGAGGATGGAAATAATGTAAATGCTGTGTCCTGCACAGCCACCAGATCTCAACCCAGTAAAACACCCACAGGACATCATCAAAACACCAAATGAGTGAATATCATTTGGAAGTAGAGAGTGGTGTTTATCCCCCTAGTAGAGTTTAGAGACTTGGAGAATCATTGCCTTATTTTACTCAGCTGTTTGCACTTTATGCTACAGTTAAAGCTGCATATTTCATTAAATGTTTAATGAACTATAATCTTAATTGTCTTTATTTTTAGTTAGCATATACCTTAAACACTTCAAGCTGAAAGCTATGGTTATACGAGAGCAGCTGCATGCTGGTGCGATAAACTGTATGTTTTACATTCAATTTACGTATGATCCGATTAGTCGACTAATCGAAAAAATAGTCGGTGACTAGTCGACTATCAAAATAATCGTTTGTGGCAGCCCTATTGCCAAGTTATTCTGGCAGCACATGGTTGACCCAACACCACCCAACTAAGACTTGTTTCTTTGAATTGTCACCTGTCTGTAGCTCACCTGGCTAACTCTGTTCCAGCCCAGTTTAACTGGTAAATCCTCTCAAATTTGGAAAGTCTCTGAGCTGCAATGAAGTACAGCTGACTTATGTCAACTTTTCCACTAAAAAAGTCCCATTTAATGTTGTAAAGATAGAAAACCTTCATCAAGCAGCCATATGTTGATGGAGAACAACTTCAGTATCATCAATATAATGTAGGTCACTTACCAAAACTGAAATTTGCTTTAAATTTGACATTTTCCCTCCACCTCATAAAGAAATATTTGTTCCATCTAATCTCCCGAGGCTTACACGTTTTGCTCAATCTGCTTCTAATGTTGTGGTTGATCAAGAACTGAAACACTATCTACTGTTGCCCCTGTAATGAGATCAGTCCTAAAATGTGAAATCCTTGATGTAATTATAGGGTTGGAAAGCTTGTAAGTGGTAACATGATAGAAAAGGCCTTTACTCCTATTACTCAGGTTAACACTGCAATTTAACAAAGAGCATTATTAGATGAGTGGATAATGAGGTGCGCTGCAGAGGTGTCTGCAGGCACATCATACGCAAGAGTGTGTGGCTCAGTGTGTGTGTGCCGAGTAGAGAGCCAGAGATGAGTGGAGGAGCGTGACTTGTAATAAACCTTGACAGATCAGTTAGTTAGATGCTTGTAGCTTGAACATGCACATGATGCATAATCACATGTCAGACAATTGTCTCCACCATATCAAAGACAAGTCAACAGAGGAACATACACTCACGTCTGGGGAAGGACGTGAGGAGTTTGATCTACAGTAAAAGCTTTGGCCCAGATTATTTAGAAAATAGTGTAATGTCTGATTACGATGATGATGATTAGAAGTTCCCCAACAATCTTAGTTCTCTTGGCTAAGAATTGAATGGAAACTTTGAATTTCCTGTGTTTTATGCCGTCGCTGATGGAGCTGATGGTGGAGTTTATTACATTATAAGCACTACAAAAGGCACAGAGGGACACATAAGCTATATATTTATGTATATTGCCGATACTGTTAATTGCTTGTTATTTTATCATTGAATCTTTAGTTGTAGTTTGTGCTTTTGCACTATAAAATGACATGTTGCTTAAACTCTAGTGCCTTCCTGTAGGGAACCTCAGTTGCAGTGGCTAAGGAAAGAAGAGTTTTACCCCCCAACAAGACTACACAGCTGTTCTGGGCATTTGAACTAGTGACTCAATCCAGACCATATTCACATCATGTTTGTTTTTATGATGTGGTTACAGCATGCCAGTGTGAATTATGACTCAAATGAAAGATGTATTCCTCAGGATTTTATCTTTTTTTTAAAAATATAAATTAAACTACGAATTAGGAATTTAATTAAATTTTTGACTTCATTAACTTCAAGAGCAGACCAAAGAACATTTGATGAGCTTCCAGCACATACTGTATGCTAGTAACATCAGAATGACATAACTAAGAAACATTTTCCCACGATTAATTAGTAAAGCCAGCTAATGAGAACATTGATCGGACAATGTTACATGAAAGGTAATATGTCACTATGATACACGTTACCATTAATTGATTTATAGCCTAAGAATGTTTTTAGATTGAAGATACTGTGAATCCACTCAGTAACTCAAATGGTTGAATATTTGAAATTGTCTGGCAATTTAGTTGTAGTTGTTGTAGTCTGTGACAAACCATGGGTATTGACTGAATTTTACAGTAGAAGAAATCCAAAAGTTCCCATACATAACCAGATAATGAGAATTGGTAAATTAATTACTGCAAATGAATTCCAGGGAACAACTGGCACAGATGTGTGATTCATGGTTTAAAAAAAGAAAAGAAAAGAAAAAAGGCCAGTGGACTTTAATCCTCCCCTCTGTGAGATGATTTTCCTATATGAAGAAGTGTCTGGGAGTTCGTACCTTTCTCTCTCTGTGTGTGTGTGTGTTCAAGTTTCCTAAATGCCATCTATTTTTGCCCCGCAGACGGCTTGACCACAGTGGATTTAGTGTAAGCAGCCAAACTCGTCCCCGTGGGTTTCCACTGGGACTGGTGGTGTTGACTTTGCCCAGGATGCCAAGGGAAGGCTGGGAAAGGATGAGGGAACAGTCCCACTGGTGTTGAAATGGAGGCGGGGGAGGGCAGGGAAGGATTTAGTGACCACTGCTCTCGTCCCAGGGGATGGTTTAGAGTTGAACCGGGTCCCAGTCTGAGCTGGCCCCAGATGGTTGGATGTGGAGAGTCGCTAAACTCAAAGGTGGCAGATTGTGGAAAGGGCAAGAATGTAAATGTGACTATGATAAATATAACCCATTAGAGCGATCTCAGCAAAACCTCCTTTCATTGGAAGCACCAGTAGAATCATGTTGTGAGTAAGTGTGAGTGTGACCTCCAGGAATATTTAGCTCTCTCTGGATTTTTTCGTAAGGGTCTAACACCTCTCCCAGCTACAGCCGCAGCCCCCCACATCCTTCGACAACGAGAGAGAGATCTGCAGAGAGACAGAGAGACTGAAATAGAACTGGAAATAAAGGCAAGAGAATGACATAGAGCGTCCGAACCCAGACAGCCTCTGTGCCCGCTGTGCTTAGCCAGGTGAATATTGCATGGGACAGTGCACAGTGATTAATGTCAGGCCATGTAAGGTGCTTGGCCGGGTTGCTGTAATGTAGGTCCACACACACACACACACACACACACACACACACACACACACGCACGCACACACACACATCCCTTCACTTTTAACAAGCCCCAGCCATTGAGATACAGCAGGGCTACTTCAGAGCAACCACTCTGGGGACAATTAGGCCTGGGAACATTAAATTAGCAGGGATCTAAAGTCATGCTCTGCAGGAGCTGTGGCTATTGCATGCTGGGATTCGACTAGGTAACACAGGCAAAGAGAAACTCCTCCTGGACACAGTGTGCTAGCTGATTTTGCTGTACATGGTAAGAGCATTATTTTAGAGCGATGTTAAATTTTACAGTTACATTGTTGCGCAGAGGTTTTTCTTTGCAGTCATTATGTTTTGGACTCAGGAGGCAGGTGTTAGCCACAATAAATTTGTCAGGACATTATTTCTCTGTGCTATGCTTGTTGCCTACTTGTGATTACTTTCTTTTTTTTATTTTATTTATTAAAGTGGGACCTCCCAGGCTACATCATCTTCTAGTTATGCATCTACTGGAGAATCTGTAGCTATAGCAACAGATATATTGCCCCTGGTAGATGTTTAACTAGAGCAGACAGCAGGGAGAGCCACTTTATTACACCTTGTGCTTTATGATTTACAGTATCATTGAGGTTTATATTACAGTAATGTTTAGGGAGCAGTTCAGAAATCTGTGCTTCAGGAAATCTGGCTGTCTGGGGTCATATTCCTCCTGCAAAAGCTTTCTACAAAGTATCACAGTTGGAGCTGCAAGTCTGAAGTCAGATTTATTGTGAAGTGCTTTGATCAAACAGACTTATTACAAAGGTCGTGTACAGATGTAAACAAGAAGAGGGTGGCAGCCTGTAGCATACGAGAGCAGCTGTGTGTGATAACGCGTTTATGTGCAGTTTGTGCACCTGCATCAAATCTACCTTTAACAAGTATTCTTACTGAAGATGTCACAGGAAGCACGCTGCCACTTTGAACCGAGCTGAACAGCCCTTAACTGACACTGAACACCACAGTTCAGGGAACCAGAGAACAAAGTGTTGGAAATGAGGTCGCTCAGCCCAGATCCTCAGATGGTTCTGCTTTTCATGTTACTTCATGTAGAAGTTAGCGGATGTTGGCCTTTTTAGGGAGTGTTCTGTACATAAAAAGTGTCATCCACCGGTGATGCTGAATATTTTTCTTGTCAAAACGTAGCAGTAATGCCGTAGCGTGCAATAACATTTTAATTTTCTCATTCTAAATTATAGTATGTGAGATCTCACTTTGTTTGCTTGTGGCTTCTTATTATCTGGTGCTGTGGTGCTTAAAATATTGCTTGTTTATTTATGCAGCATGATACTTAACATTACATCGTTTTTCACGTTTGGTAAACTGATGCTCTTTTCCATGTCATCTGTGCACCAGAGAAATCTTCCCTAGAAAAGGGAAAGGCAAAGATGCATTCAGTGTCTGCAGATGTAAAAGCTTTAATGTGGTTTGTTGAATCTTCAGCTAAATGAGACATGTATTTAAATGTAAAAATAACTGTCCCAGTGTTTCATCCAAGCATTTACACAGATACCTTTGGGAAAAAAAATGAAAACACTGGTTAAGCCCTAAGAGAAGGACTGTAACTCAGCTCTATCAGGTGTCAGGTTCCCTGGTTACCACTGTGCTGGGAGGCTGGCAGCTGTCTGGCGTGCTGTGCTGTGCTGTGCTGTGCTGTGTTACATGAGGGGCTTTAAGGACATAGGGATCTCATGTTTGTTAGGGAGAATGAAACTGGGTGGCAGTCCTGAGCCTGCACCGAGAAGAGAAGCCTCCTGTAGTTGTGAGAGGTCTTTTGTTTGGAGGCCTGTGTGTTTTGACAGGCTTGAGAGGAGCTAAGACAATAGAGAGGCCAGACGTATCCTGATGCCATCCTGCACTAGGCTGCTCCACTCCACGTGTATTGTTCTCCCCCGTCTTTGCAAATGCTTCATTCTCTCCTTGTCACAGTTGTATCAATTTGTTTTAGTTAATTAGCGCTGCAATTAGCACCTATTTAATTGGATTCCATTTAATCATTGCTTGGCTTGCAGAATGTGTTTTCGTGTTTTCGCATGTGTGTCCCGGTGCGTTGTGCATCTCATTTACATGCTTCTGTTGTATCTCTGTTTATTCTTATTTTGGGTTTGTGCGTTCTCATGTGTTTACACACTGCAAACACATATGTGCTTCTGTGTATTCAGGCATGTGGGCTTATGTGTCTGCGTGCGTGTGTGTGTCTCTCCTTGTGTGGCTGTGATGAAATGCTTGTCCACTTGGCGGCGTCACAACATTTAAGCATCATCTTTGCCACTTTAACCCATTCAGGTCACTACATTAATGGGCTCTGCTGAGGCCCCTGCCCATGTTTTCATAGCCCAGTGCCTAAGGGGTGAAGGGAGGCGGTGGGGGGGTCGACGACTTGCAAAGCTGGACATTAACTCAAACGGATTAAATGGGATTAGTGATGTCACTGAGACAGATGTGATCTTTGCCGCCACAGCTTTCCCTTTCTTTCTCACCGTGCTCAGTTTTCCTGTGATACAACACTGACCCCTGCTGCATTAGACAGTCATTGCACCCTCATACATGATGTCGTGGTGTATGATGCTGCGTTAACCCTTTGCCAGACTGCATTGTATCGTCCATTGGGGGTCACTGTTCCCATTTGAAAAACATAGTGGGAGGCCTCTCCTCTCCTCTTTCTGCCATTTTGCCTGTCTAATGTAAAGCATGCTGGGGTCTGCAATATCGAGCCTGGGCGGTGAATCTTTTACAGGTTCCATCAACATGTTTCCTGCAGCGTTGTGTAATGGATGCTTAATGTGGCTTCAAAATATTGCCATGAAAACAGCATCGCCAGAGATAATGAAATGCCGCTGGAACACGGGCTCATGGGTGGGTTGTATATGCCAGCGCCATTGCTCATATTAGCTCATTAAAACGGAAAGCAGCGGTGCTATACAAGGTCAAATGTATCCATGTCAGTCAGAAATCTCATCGCATCAAGCATGTCCTACAATTACAATAACAGCTACATTAGGGGAGTCTCTTAAAAAGGGTGTATTTAGAATATTCGCGCCTAGAATGAGGCTCTGTGCGTTTTAATGGGTTGTGATTTAGGGGATATTGTTCAGACGTATATGCCTCGGAGCGGGCAGCATGTGTTTGGTTCCTTTCTTCCTCTTTTAAAGGCCATTCACACAGTAGCAATTGAACCAAGGGCTATAATTGTGTTTTCATGTACTATAGATCCTGTCATTAGGCCCCTGGGTCTGCAGGCAGTTATATGATGACAGCTGACAAGGGGGCGCGGCTCCTTTGAGGAAGAGGGGGGGACCACACGCACAAAAGCCACAATTACTTCCTGGATGGTCCCCAGAGCTCAGTGGTTGGAGTGTGTATGTACAATGATGTGGGAGAGGCCATTTGCAAAACAAAAAGAACCGAGGTGGTGGTGGTGGTGGTGGGGAGGGGAGGGGGGGTTTGTGCGGGTTAAGAATGATTGCTTTTGCACAATAGAGCATGTACACCCTGAGGCGGGGGGGTGTCAGACTGGGGGTTGACACGCCCCCCAGCAGTCCCCGAGGAGCTCAATCCAGATGGGGTGTGGCTCTTGCGGATAGGGAGAGAAGGCCAGGGTTTGTCCCCTGGCCCCCGAGGGGAGGAGTTGGCTCAAGGGGTTGAACTGTCAGGGTAATATGGGTGTGAAGCGCCCAGTATGTTCAGTCACAGGTTCACATAGTGTGGGGGGTGAGGGCTGGGGGCACTATTCACGGCTATTACTAACAGGTTCAACGTTTAATATTTACAATACAGTATGTGAAGATTTTCTAGTTTGAATACAACAGCTAAGGCTTGACTAATGCAGATGGTAACAAGATAGTATTTTTCTTGTAAGCGAAGGTGTTTCTTTAGAAAGGTAGATTGTTTATTTTGAAATGACTCTGATCTTTTAGCAGACCTGCTTTCAGAATGAAATGAGTCAGAATAAGACACAAAAGAGTCTTTCGGTGCTCAGCGGGTACATCAGGGTGTAATTGAGAGGTGTGACATGTGATTGAAGTCGAAGGGAAGACTTGAGCTGTGACACTGAGTCTGAGACATAACAACATCACCAGTCGGTGGTGCGTCATTGCAACACTGATTGGATAATATCTGTGCGGCGCGGTGAGCTGTGAGCACGTTCTGCAGGGTCGCAGAGCTGAATTAGCCTGGTCGCTCTCAGTTTAATTAATGAGCCAGTAGTAGTCGTATAATTGCTCCTCAAAGTGGGGTCCCCTCTGACGCCGGTGTAGAGCAGCGCTGTACACACCAGTCTTGTTTCGAATGCTCAGGTCAGCTCCCACAGGTCTCATCTTCAGCAGCACCCCCCCCCCAAACCGCCAACCCCAACCTCTACCACCGCTGCAGCCACAGCCACAGAGGGATGCATTCAACTGGTACTGGCTCGCATTAAATATTCAGCAGCAATTTTCCCGACGTTTGAAATAATACCTTGAAATGTTAATGCGCTCCCACTGCTTGTTTTAAGTGGAAGGCATCCCAAGGTGCTGTGTTTGGACTGCGCCGGTGCAGGGGGCTCTGTGCTTAAACTGCTGTTGGTGTGAAAGTAATACGCTACACTGGAGAATTACCACAGCCAGGCACTTGGGTCAAGAGGAGTATGCTATTCTTAGTGGCAGTCCTCCCACCTCCCAGCTCTGCTCAAAAATCCTCATCTGACTCACATATACAGTACGTCAAGCACACATACAGACTTCTGTGCTTTAACAAATGCAGATACGCACACACGTAGATATTTACTTCGTATAGCTGTGTGTGCATCCATATCTATCTCACACACATACATACATACAGGCCTTCATACATAAACACCCAGGTACTGCATGCACACACTGCATGTCCCCTCTGACATTGATTTTCATTAGACTCACAATGGTTGGCATGTTGACAGTTTCACCAGCGCCCTTGCTTCTAAATGTGTCCATTATCGGGGGATTACACCAGCCCAGGATTTATACAGTGACAGGCCATGATCTGATATCCGCTGCCATTAGCCTGACCTCACCCACTAGGTGCCTCTTCAACCTGATCCTGCCGGAGACATAGTGATGTTATCAGGCCCGGTGATGCCTCCATCACCTGATACACCCCGTGGATTAGTAAGGGACTTGCCACCGGCTGTTCTGTGGTGAGAAAGCATCGCAGTGTGCCTGCAGAAGCTGACATGGCTCAGTGAAAATATTAATGCTGAGCTTAAAAGGTCCAGGTAGTGAGGTTTGCATATCACACATATCAAAATAGTAGTTTTTTTTAACTTGTCAGGTAGATACACACAAACACACACACACACACCACACTTGCTCAGATTTTCTTTCCGCTCACAGTCGGATGCAGCAAGCCTTGGAGAAGAACTCACACTTGGCTGCACAGTTCCCCCATGTGCCTGTGCCCTTCAGACCTGACAGAAAGGCATTAAATATTAGTGGCGTTTTACAGCGGGTTTGTAACATGGTTATTCCAGTCACTGGGCTTTCCTTCCCACTGTCTATGCCCACTGTGGGGCTGTGGGTTGACAGCGCTGGGACAAAATGCTAGCTCGAGGGAGGCTAACCTGGCTGTGAGCCTTGGGCAGTGCATATGTGCACACTCCAACACAATGTGGAACCAGGAGCACGAGTTGGTACATGGAATTTCAGACGTTACCATGCTGCAGAAATGTTCCCATGGTTACATACCTCTTTGCATACAGATAATGAATGGTAAATTTTGTAAAGCCACTACTCTAATCCGTGTGCAACAGACATGTACAGTAAAGGCATATGTCACTGGTGTATCAGGATAAACAAGAGGTGGGCACAATGACAGCAGATGTTGTTGTTTTTTTTCCATATGCTATTATGACAACATTAGACTAATACGTAATAGCATTAAATCATGATGACAACATTTTATATCCAAAAGGTCACACGTCAACTTCACAGTAACATCATAATGCAAATGCACTTACTGTAATACCATTCCTACAGTCTTTACATTATGTGATGAGCCTGGACAGATGTGAATGTAAAGTGTTACTTGATTGGTCGGTGGAAGCATAATATCAAGGCAGTAATTCTTTAATTTCAATACTTTCAAACACCTCTGTTGTTTGTCCTTAATGTGAAGTTTGTACTTGTATTCGTTATAGACACAACAGCCCATGTCATAGAGTAGACAGCTATATCATGTGGGTGGTGACCAGTTGCTGTCTTCATAGTTCAGCTATTCTGTGGGCATTTAATTACCATCCAGGAGACGAGCCAAGTGGCAGGGCCAGGTCCTGGCAGGTTTGTTCAGAGAAAACTGAAAATCAAGTGCTGCCACCTTTAGTCTGTATTGCATGTTTTTCAATTAACCAACAATGAAGGAAGAGGAGGCAGCACAGACAGGGGCAGCTGGGATATTAGTTAGCTATTCAGCGAGGATCGCTCGCATGTCTTGCCACATGACAACCTCGCTGACATGTCTGGCCTTTGGGTGGCGCAGAGGGGTTTGTCGCAGCAAATGACAGTGACCTCCCCTGTGCCCCGCTCCCCCGTCACCTCCTGGTGGAATTGATTAGGCATAATTGGAGGGAGTCAGAAGCTGAGGCAAGTGGTGCTAAATAAATTTGGGTAGTGTTAATTGTAGATTCCACTGTGTCTGTGTGTGGCAGTGTGAGGGGTAGAGAAACACTTAGCCACCGGCTGACAATGGAGGATTAATTGGACTCCTCCAATGAACATAATTAGACTGATTGTTGGGAGAGATAAAGCAAAGGTTTTATGAGTGCAGCAGCACTGACAGTGCTAAGAATATCATCCCTCTTCCTTCTCCTCCTTTCCAATTTCCCCTCTGTGGCGTAGTCCCCTTGTACAAAGTTAATGCTCCTTATTCCTCTTTTAGCTGTAAGGGAGTTGAAATCCCTGCACACAGGGTAGGAGTGGATCACAGGTTCATGGTTACTGAGCCTTACAGTGATAACATCTCTTCAGGGGAACAGTCCAATCTTCTGTTCCAGCTACAGTGCAGCCCCTGTATCCATGGTCTTTGATTACATCAGTTATTGAGGTTTTATTGGTCATAAATACAAAGAGCAAGAGAGTCCTCTGCCTGACGGGGGAGCTACCATACATGCAGAGGATGAGAGGAATTCTTGTCAGCTGTCCAGAACATATGAATCCAATTGTAGCTGGGGTTCATTCCTGCTGCAAGTGGAAATGATTTGGGAGCCCCAGAGCATTACTCAGGCTTGGCCAGGACATTCAGCAGCAACAACAGCAGTGACTTGTGGGACTCCAGGATCAATCAGGGCCCCATCCCCACCACAGAAACTCACTGAGCGTGAGCTGGGCTACACAGTGCTCTGAAAGAGCCCTCTTGGATGGTGCCCAGGTCTCAAATAGAGAGGAGGCCTCCATAGACTGCTTCAAAGAGGAGGGCGGAGGGAGAAGAACAATGCACTTGACAAGATTCATCAGCAGAGGTTAACCACAAACAGCTACATGCTAGCTGCTACTATAAATATGACATGAGAAGATAAGATGAAGAGCAGCAAATGGAGGAATCAAAGAACATGTCAGAGGCTTTCAGAGTCTATGCCTTGCACTCTGCAGGATCACAGTTTGACAATAAAAGGAGTTGAGTTTCCCGGAAAAAAATAGCAGGTGATGAAAGATGGTGTTGAAAGTGAACGACAGTCTTAAATTCTTTTGAATGTTTGATTAATTGGCCAGTATTCAAAACATGTGTTCAGCGTTTTGAAGTAAAGTATGGAGAATAAAACCCACAGTCAACAAAAAAAGTAAGGATGATTATTTCCATACCATGGTTTCTGAAGGCTTAGGTTGCCTGAGGTTCTTTGACTTTGTATCTTACATATATTGATTTCAGCCATAGCCATATGCAGTGTATTGAATAATTTCACTCTTGCCTCTTCTGCTGAACTGTCTGCTATGTCTAGTTCAACATTCACTAATCCATCTTTCTGTATGGCTAATACATGATAGCACTCCTTTAGCTTAATGTTAAATGTAATCAATTGATATGTTTTTGTAGCGATATCCATCATTTGTCCTCTATGTGATTAAATCATGCTTCTCTTCTCCCTTCTGCCCAAGAGGTATGGCAGAACAGTGAAAACTGACCTTACTTGTTAAAACCATCCTCTGAAATCTTCAAAGAACTGGAAACATCTGCACAAATGTTGTTTCCATGGACACCTGTCATGTTTCTGCCTCGCTCTGAATGGGAAAACAATGTCGGGTTTCTGACCTGAACCAAAGACTAAAAAAGTCAGCAAGCTTTCCTGACTGACAAGCAGGCAGCCTGGGGGGGTTGGCTGAGCAGAGCAGGGCTGCTGAGGGCCGAGGGTTGAAGACCTTGACTCCTGCACCCGTGGTGTGATGGAGAGACTTGGCCTTCCAGCGAAAAAGAGACAGAGGCCTCTGCTCAAAGTCGAGGTACCTCGGGGAGACGTTTTGATGCATGATGGGTGGAATAAAATAAAATAAGATGGGATCAACCCAAGCAGCAGCAGCTATTGGTGGAGGGGTGGTGGTTGCTGTAGCCCTCTGGCAACGCTCAACCTAAGGCTAGCTTTGCCTTCTATCTTCTGTGTTTTACTATATGGAACTCCCACTGGTGCCCTGAGAGAAAACGGCCTGTTTTAACATGTTCTGAAGCACATCGACATATCCGTTTTAACTCAGCTGGGCATAAAATGGGGAAGTGGCTCCCCTTTGAGGAGAACTCTCTGACCTTGGCAGGAAGTCTGAAAGAATACAGCCGGATTCTTGGCTTTAGTGTTTTCCTTTTGTGGCTTATTTTTAACATTCATGTTTGGTTTTTTTTGTCATTGGCTTTCGCTTTACATCTTATAAAATCATTATAACTGTATGTTCAAGTACAGCTGTGGAAATAGGGGTAATTGATCACCATGATTATGCTATTGACTGAAGGCTTTTTTTATTTTAGCTTTTCTGTTTTCAGCTTTATTTCAATCCATCCTGCTGTTGTAGCTGCTTGTTAACTCAGGGCTGTAATGAATGCGGTTTAAGGTCCACAGTGACAAAGTGTTTTCGTCATAGATACTTTATGAACTAGCTGGCTAATAGAGGGAACTACGGTGGTGCATCAGTTCCTACTGGGCCCTGCATCTTCCTTGATTGATGTTTGGTCCCTCTGTGACTCTTCGCGCCAGAGCAGTCTACTACTGACTACAGAGAGGGTAAAAAGTGAGAGGACGCAGTCCAGGCCTTCACCAGAGAAGGCCATCTGATCATTTTGTCTCACAAGTTGTTTTACCTTGGCCGCCGGGTGGCTCCCACCTGGCCCCAGTGGGGTTGTGACTACTGAGGGTTGGCCGAGAAGTCATGGCCACAGATTAACTCCGCTATTTATGGCCCAAGCCCGTCTAACTGCAGCCCCAGAGATGGGAAATATTGCTCACTTAGCAGGATTACTGGGTGCCGTAATGCCCCAAAGGCCTGCTTTATGGCAGGCCATAAATGTTCCCAGGGAGAGGCAGCGAGAGTCGGATTGATTAGTGCTCCGGAGGAAAGTCGATCCGTTACCCACGCCCCACTGGGGAACGCTGTGATGGATGCTTCCGGGAGGTGGAGAGAGGCACTGAAAGGGAGGGGAGGGCACTTTACTCTGCACCACACCAGACCTAGACATCCCCACAGTGACACAAGATGGAGGGCCCCCATTGCTTGCGGGGCAGCAGGAGGTTGTCAGGCAGTCACAGAGCTATAGCCCCGCTATGCAGTGGCCCTTCGCCATCCCACTGGCAGACAAATGGAGAGGCGACCTTGCCACATGCTGCCATTTACCAAAGTTCCCCTTGACACCTTGCGTTGCCCAGACATCAGTCATTTCAAAAGATAGACCCCACCTCCACCCCACCCCCCTCTGGGGCAATCACTTGATACAGTAGAAGGTCTGATATCACAGCTACAGCTGGACTCTTTTACCTCTATTAGATGTCTACTATCTCAGTCCAGGAATACTAAAACTAAGTTGATTCCCATATGGTTAAATGGATGACATCCTCAGTTTAAGAAGATATTCCATTAAAGCCAATTGAGTATAAGGATGTTTAAAGGAAGTCTGCTCTGCAGGTTCCACACCTTCTCCAGGTTTAACCCTTTTCACTGAGAGTTTCTTATATCTGATGTGCGTGACCTCCCCAACACCTCTTTCAAACCAGACTCTGGCCCTTTTTTGATTCTCGATTGCTGTGTAGTGCATTATGTGTGGAGGTTGTTTAACTCTACCTAATATACTTTGCAGTTCCCTTAGCTCCATCATGTATTTAACAGCTTAGACAATGATTCTCCATAAATATGGAATTTGTTTGGAGCTGAGTCTGTTTCATTGAAATGTACTGAACTATGAAACCTTAGTAGTAGTTTGTTCTCAACAGGAAATTAATTTATTTCCTTGTTTATTTATCCATGCGGAAAAAAATCGACATCTTAATCAAGATTAAGATTTATTATCACCCTTAAGTTAACTTTAGTGTTAAGCATCTAGCGGCCCAGTTAACTCAGCATCCTTAAGAACTCAGTGCCAGAGGCAATAAATACTAAAGAAAATAACAGCATGAAAGCTAAAGTGGTGGGACATAATGTACCAGCTCTCTCTTCCCAGGTTGTACTGATTTCTTTCAACATGGTGCTATGCTCGCTACACCTCTCACCCCATCCTTCTGGCTCCCTGCTGTTCTCCAGTCTCCCTGACATGCCTACACAGTTGGACCGTAGCTGCCCTTATACAGGCATTTCACGAGCTTAGATTTTTTCCAGATGTCTAACTTGGGATATTGGCTACATGTGTGCTTTTGATGTATGTGATTTGCTAGCAGTGTGTATGGGTGTACAGATATGAGTAATGTGAAAATTTGTACGTACATGCATGTGTGGTGTGTACCATACAAATAAATATTCAATACACTTTATGATAGTTGTGTAAAAATGTGCAAGTGAATATGCCATCAGCAGCCATTTCTCATTTTATTAGCCGTGGTGGCACATGGCACGCTGAAAGGGATCATCATCAAAATAACCTGACTGCCAATGGAGCTGTGCTCTTTGGATTTACAGTTACCCTTGTCTGCTGTTTCAAGTAAAGCAGAAGTGTGTTTTGTTATTTAGGGGGCTTAAAGCTCTGGGGAACTTGCCTTTCCTTGATGCAAAGTCGCTATGACTTACATCTGCTATTGGGTTACCACCAGATATCCACATCGGCAGGTGTTTTTGAAAAGCAAAACGTTTCAAACTGTGCTTATATGCCTGCTTGTCCATGCTATAAGGGTTGTGTCATCTCCTCCCATGTGCAGACTCACATCGACTCACATTTTACTCAGATCGACTCACATTTATAACATAGACAAGTTAAACTGTTGTTACTTTTTAGGACTATTAATTTCATAATGTGTGGCCTTTCTTTGTCTCTGCAACTTGACAGTCCAAGCATATGTATTTTCCACCGTTCTGGGTAGGAGTCGTTTTTCTTGTATAACGTGTTAAATCACAAGAGAGAGGATAAAATGCCTGCCAGATAAAGCTGATTACAGTGCTTATCAGATACATGCAGATAATTATGGTCATAATGCAAATGGAACAGCAGTCAAGATAACACAAAGCCTCTCCACCATCAAAAAGCATAGCAGGTGATGAAGAGATAGTGTAAGATAGAACTAATACCCGGCAACTGTTTTGGGTAAGACAACGCAAGCATGTCATGAATTTACAAAGCATACCACATACCAGAAATAGCTGGTCAATAAGCGTGGAAATCCCCTCTGTGGTCGCTGCCATATCTAACAGGAACTGGACTGTTTGTTAAACCATAACCAGTTTTGTAGGTTTATATATTTGGATTAGTGTCTGGCAGTCTGGTGTACAGTATGTTTATTTATGCATTGTGGAAACTATGCTCTACCTTGTTTGTTTTGTCTGTTAACTGATGATTTTCCAGGGGTAGTACTGTAAAAGGAAACACTCAGCTGGCAGCTTTAAGCCTCTATAAGGCTGGGAGAGCCTCTCTCTCCTCAGCTTACAGGTATGACGTTTCTTTCCTCACACTCTGAACCCCTGTTGTACTGCTTTTAGTGTTATCTTGTAAAGCTGACATACAGCATGCGGTCCTCACACCATCACTCATCACATGCCACACTGACCCAGACCAGATGAGGGGGAAGCATGTTAGCATTGGACATGCATGGATTTACAAAAGACAGAAATCTGGCCATAGAAATGAATGCTCTCTAAAAGCAATGACATTACATGGATGCTGATGTCATGCACCAACATTAAAGACACAGCTAACATCTGTAATTATTCATCATGACCAATATTGTGCAAACTTGCAACCAAACAAATGCACATTATAAAAATGTTGTTTTGGTGCTTGTTTGGGTTGGCATTGAACACAAACACCTCCTACATGATGCCAGCAGAATTATCTGATGCCAGAAAACCAGTATAGACAAGATCAGATAAAGTTAAAGTCCATCCGATCATATCAGAGCAGGCAAGATCAAACTAGACTGGAACAGACCAGACTTTATATATTGAGCCTATTGTTTTGTTGGTGACAGCTGGTGATGCTGGTTACAGCAGTAGATGACAGATATCACATGGAATGAGACAGAAACATTCTTACACACAATAGACTGTAATCTTACACAGGGAAATGATAACATGATCTCTATCATATCTCCATTTGGTTTGTTTCGGCTCACAAGAGTAAATCCAATGTCCTAAATTAAACAAACGCTGCAGAGGTAGTTCAGCTCCAGACAGGCTGACGTGTCAGCTGAACATACTGACATCAGCAGTTCAATATCTTATTTCATCTGTCCTGCTCACTTACTCATTTCTGCTACTGTTTACTACTTCCACTGTTGTTCCTCCAGTGGAAGTCACTTTGACTTCTATAATTATACACTGCTTGTATACATACTGTAGATCTGAAGTGTTTTCCAACCTGGGTACAAGTAATTGTAATATCAATGACACAGTGTCCTTTCCATACAGTAGTGACCTCACTAGATCAGTGATGGGAATAAAATGCATACATTTCATACACAGTAATCGTCCTGATTGGAAAAGCTTCGACTTGACTCTGTATAAACACATGTAAAGTTTAATTTATCACAGACTCGTAGATACATTCTAACCACAACTAATGATCAAAAAAGCACAACATGGACAAATACGAGAATTTGTGTCATTGTATAATGTTTCATTTATAGCAATGTGTTACTGTCTCTGCCTTTGCTATCACATCTTTTTTTCTAAAGCAGAATTTGCTGGACACATGCAATGTTTTCAGAAAAGCTGCCGCACATAGCTAAGTCTTCTTCTAACTGACCCACTGAGTCAAAAACAAGCCAACATGTTGGAAAGTAGCTGATTTGCTGTATGGGATTGTAATTTTTTTTTTTACAAGAAACCGCCATGAACAGAAATATTTTAGTTGCCTATTTATTTAATAGAGCAGGGAGGTCTGCCTTGTTTTTATCACACCTGTTTTTTAGAAATGGCTTCCTTTTTTGAAAAAGTCATTTTCAAAGAAGTGGCCTGCCTTTGATGCTGCTGAGCTACGTCACCTTTCCCCCTTTCATACCATCCCTCGGCCATTACACAAGCATGGTTTACACTAGATGGTCCACTAGTCTTAACTTGTCAATGGAGTGGTTTACACTTTGCCCTTTATTTGTTTTTAGATTTGCATTGCATCTTGACTGTTGTACTGCTCTGCAGCTGCTGGCACTTGTCACATCTACTCTCCTGAGTGGGCATTAGAGGTGTGAACTGAGTGGCTAACACTGCTCTTTTCTCTTTTCGTCTGTCATCTTTGTTCATTTTATTATTATTTTTATCAGACCAGCTTGTTGTTACAAAGTGTGGAATTAGATGGGTGACATGCTTATAACTATAACTGACATGATATTAATAAATCATACATTTCATATACAAGTTTTGAATTAGTTTTAATACACATAGGAGGAAACAACTCATTTTAGAATCTCATTGATATAAAAAGGTAACACTCCCATTCCTTTATTATTATTATTATTATTATTATATAAAAAAGCATTTAAATCTTATTATGAAATATTCTAGGCACTATTCATGGAGTGAGGTGTCAAATGTCAGAGAAGGAGATGTCTCGACATTTTGCCTCTCAGTGCAGTGTTAATGCTGCTGAACGGGCCTCAATGTGCCATCGATCTGACCCAGATGACCAGGCGTTCACATCCCTGTAAAAACACACAGGGGATGGAGATGTAGAGCAATGCACCATGTCGTGTTTGCTTTGTTAGCTCCCTAAAGCCTGGCCTCCGAGCTCCGTTTATCAGGTTTGTTTGCACAAGGGGGTAATTTGTAATATTCACTCAGGGCTTTGGAGATAGAGCAATGGGACAAAGGGTAGGAAGGAGATCAGCAGTTTGTTTTCATTGGTCCAAACTGCAGTGGAAGTTTTATTTCACAGCATTACTCCATTTGGTTTGTTTAGGTTCACCCTTGCCAGTTACCAGTAAGCAAAGGATTATGATTGAAAATCATACATGAATACAGAGTTACTGTGTTCACTGGACAGAGATCCAACCATAATGTAAGTTAATATAGTTCTATCATTGTTATAGGGAAATTCTACTGAAGGTCTGACTCTAACTATTAAATACTCGCCGCCTGCAGCCTTTCATGTAATGCAGTTTTTCACTGATAACCAGAGTCAAAATATGTCTATAGAAATTCCTCAAATTAATCAATTCACTATCCTCTTCTATATTGTTACATGTAGTGCTTCCATGTCACATTGCCTTGTCGTATCTCCAATGCTCTGCCAGAGGTAGAACATTAAGAAACATTTAACAACATGACAGTAAGGTAAGTTTAGTTTTTATTGCCCTCAACTCTGCCATGAATGGACTTCAATAAGACTGTGCTTGCTTTTAGATGTAGCACTTAATACTATGGAACCAGGCCAAAGTGACCCCAGATATTTGGGAGAACATTGCTGTTAAGACAGATGCAGACATTGAACCTCTGCTGCAATATACTCAACAATATCCAGTTCACTCCTGGCAGATCTACATAGACTATTTGCTCTTCACTGCACCATGTTGTAGGTTAAATGTTGTGCTCTTTAACACAAAGCTGAGGTGAAAACGTCTAATTAGGTACTAAACTGTTTCACTTTGCACCACTTCCTCTCAGACATCAACGTTTCTGTTGGTTTCATCTGTGTCAAATTAGGATCTGGACCACTTCATCTCATGACCGATGTGTGAAGTGTATGCAAAACTTAGATCAGCAAATGATTTCTGTTTCTGTGTGCAGACATACTACCAGGTCATGCTCAATAGCCTTATTTATAGTACTTGCTTTTACCATCAGAACTTTGCTTTTATTCTCAGTGTGAACAGATCCACTCCCAATACATAACTTATAATTGTGGTATATAACACATGACATGCCTGTTGGGGCTCAATAGATAATCTAACATTTGTTTTGAAAATACCACAGGTCACACTATCTGTCACACTATTACTTTCTTACAGAAAATGTGCTTTTGAAAGGCTACAACACACTGTTGCACTAGCCCAATGCCAACAGTAAACAAACACTTAGAGCAATCATATAGGTGCATCTACAGTGTACACTCTGGCATCATTATGGCTAAACAGAACACAACTGTAGGCATTTATGTGTCCTGAAAACAGTCTTGTGGTGCTTTGATCGACATAAAATGTTGCGACCAAAGAAATTTCACAGTGTGAAATGCAAGGCAGACATGGTCTCTGGCCTTGCAGCTGTTGCAATATAAAAGGACAGAGAGAGAAGAAAGTGGAGGATAAAAAGCCTTTCCATCCCTGGAAGGTCAAGTAGACAGGCAATTTTACTATATCTCCTATCTCTGTGACAATGGCTCTAGCAGAAACTCACCGAACAGCAGTGTGAAAGAAATCACAGAGAGGTAATGGTGGAAGTAGAGGGGGAGTTCGGTCTTGTGGGAGTCATTTTCCTACACTACTTCTGGCCTATAGATTTATGTGATTTGGCCCCACTGTCTTCCTCCCTTTGATGAAATTCAATAGGTAGACGTATGGCAAAGTGCTTCTAGCTTTAAGATGATTGCTTGGGGTCTCCAAAAGTGGATGAGTGTCTGGAAACAACTACACGGTCAGAGAGCACACGCATCGCCGTCCTCTCTGGAATGAAGTGTCAATACCATGGTAGTGTTTTTGAAAAGTATTAGAATTTATTTAGGTTGTCCTGCTGCATCTTCAGTATATAATAGTCGTCAAACAGGAGTGACTTGATACAGTGTTTGGCTGTTGCAGGAGAGTGTTAAGCCACAGTCCAGGGTCGGGGGTATTGGACTCAGGTTGTGCTTGATTGTTGACAGAGCGCCGCCCAGGTAAATGTCAAGCAGAATCAGACTTCCTCATCTGTTGCTTCCTCCCTTGCTGCTTCCATTCCTTTCACCACTGCTTGGTATTGATTTAAGACCAGATGTGGTCTCTGTAGATAGAGACCAGGCTGGCTTGCAGGTGAGGTTAACTGCTATTTGAATAAAAGGCAGTCCTTGTTCAAACAGTAACAGAAAAGCCGTGGGCCGGCTCAATCACACCCCTCCATCTGAGACGCAAATGTCCCAACATATCACAATAGCCAAACGTACAAGCCTGCTGATATATGCCAATGCCCACACAATAGACTGTCTTTCTACAAGCAAATGTTTTGGTCAGAAAACTTTCCCATTTAAATTCCAGTATCTCATTGTTCATGTGTAATCAAACCACACACTGGGACTAATTATAACACCAGATGCTTTAATGTATCAATAATCCTGTTTTTAAGTGCAAAGAGTTTGAATATTCATACAGTTAAACAAGTAGCCGTCAGTGCGTTAAATTACAAATGGAAAAACAAGCTGAAAACACCTGAATACCAAAGGTGAAAGCAAATAGTCCATGTCACCATAAAACTGTTCTTTAATCCGTTCAAATGATAAAGTTTCACAAGACTTTGTGTCCATATCAAACAGAAACTAATTGAACACTTGAAACTGACTGATCAGTTTGATTCTGAGTTTGAAGCCGAGCTGAAGAACATTTCTGTTAAAGTGCATGAATCTACCCCCTTCCTATCTTTGCATTTTGACTAGGTGAGAACTCCATTAACGCTAGCCGTGTTAGAGGATCGGGACCTTTGTGACCCCCCTTCAGGAGGGTCTGGTCATGCTGATTGTTTAGGCTGTGGTTGTACCATACCGGACAGATCAGGCCTCCCTCCAGCTCCCGGGTCAGACTGAGACTTTGAAGGCTAGCTGTTGAGATTCAGCAGACAGACGCCTCCTCTGGGGAGCTGACATCATTAGAGTGGAGAGCAGGTCCCTGCTCCTCTCCAGCTTCAGTGAGGGAAAGAGAGAGATAAAGAAAGAGAGAGGAGGAAGGGAGGGCGGGTTTAAGCAATGCAAGGTCAAGATCGTGGCACAATTACCCTGGCAGCGTCATGCCCTGAGAGGCCAAAGCCCCTGACTTCTCACCCTGCCAAGGTCGCCTGGGCCGCTCCTCAAGACAATTAGCCTCCCAATATCCTCCCGTCATTTTCACATTCACCACTCACATCCCTCTTCCTTCCCCTGCTCCTACTGCTCCTACTCCTCCTACTGCTTCTCCATCTCCAGCTACTTCATATGCTGTGAATATGCTCTGCAGTCGCTCCCAAGCTGTAGACATCGTATTCTCTACAACTCTGCATGTGTGTCTTTGTGTATATATTTTGCTAATACAATGTGTTACCGCCATCAAGTGGTGCTGCAAAAGTGCCTCACGTGCGTGTACGTATCCTCAGCAATGCACGCTCACAAGCCCAAACAAAGCCTGGGTACATGAAGGAGACAGAAGTGACACATTGAGGTTTTTTTTGGGGAGCTGGAAGTGGCAGAGTGTCAGTCTGGATACTGTAATGTATGAGTGTTCGCTGCTGGAAGGAGCGGGGGGCACAAACAGAGAAAAACACAACAGTAAGACAGCTAGTTGTGAATGTGGGTCATCTTTGGTTTTCCTCATAATGTAGGATGGGATGTACATGGCAACATTTAAGGTGGCCCATGTCAAGCTGAAGAAAAAGTTGAAGGCAGCTCATTTAAATGGTTGTTTTGGACTTCTGAACTTTCTAAAATGAAGATAGATATAAAACTATTTTAAACTGTTCTTGAAGGTCGTCCAAGTCAATCTGCTACAAACAAGACAGATGTATTGTTTTACATGAAAATGGACCAAATACCTTACATTTTCCACTCCACTCTGAAAAATGTTCTTTGTTCATGGAAAAATTATTATATTCTCAAAAATCTATACGGTAATAATAATGTCATTGTAATTGCATGATGTAATTCTGGTGTGATGGCACCTTATATGACTTAAGCAAAACAGCTGGTGGTTATCACTCGATGCCACATCAAGAGTTGTCCTGCTCATCTGAAATTAAGCTGCCATTTCATTCAGTCACATAATATCCTATGTTTTTAAGTGGCACAGATTCAAACATTGTTCATCCCATGATGGGGAACATATGGAACAGTCCAGGGGACAGCGTCATCCAGGAGACAGCTTCATCCAAGGGGCCTTGCCAATCAGAATGCACAGCGAATCCCCCTGTAAGCTTATTAAATCACTATTATCCCTATTAACACAATGGACGTGATCCTCTTCTACCAGCTGCATCCTCATTTTATGTAGTGTACATTGTGACAAGCACTGCCTGTCAGATCATCTAATGTAGTGAATATGCTCACATGCACACACGCAGATGTGCACAGGCACTCACAGATAGCGGAGCTCAAATCCCAGTGCATGTCAGCGTTTTGAGGAATCATATAGATGCAAATGCAGCCATGTAATTGCACAAGCAGTAGATCTGTGCTCTCTGGGCTGGATGCTGTCATGTCAACGGCTGATTCCATCTGCTTTTCATCGTTAGTTTTTTTTTTCCCCCTTTCCAAGACCTGATTTCCATACCAACCCAAAGCTTTCGAATCCTCTCATCTTATCTGCTCTGCTCCTTCCTCCTCCGCCTCCTCCTCCTCCTCTTCCTCCTGCTCGATCTCCTTAACCAGTCTATCTCTTCTGGTCCAAGCAGGAGTGATGGAGCTGACAACAAAGAGTCAGATGTCACAGCCCAACAACTGGATGATGGGGAGGAGGCCTCCTGCATAGTTCTTCTTCTCAGCCTCTGTTGTCTTTGTCTCTCCTTGCCTTCCTCTTCCAGATCTGCCATGCACAAACTCCTTAAAGTGTGCCATTGCAGTTTTGTGAGGATGAATGCATCAGTCCTTCCATCTTGTCTCGCTATACATTTGATCTCTTCCTCTGGTCTCTTCTTTCTTTCTTGTGCGTTTACCCTCTTTGTCTTCTCTCTTCATCTCCTGACCTCCCGTTATTCTCAGCAGTCTTCATATTTTTGCATGTCAGGTGCTGGAGCTGCATGCTTGCTGCATCTGGGCTTATAGGGATTTAAAACATTCCTTATGCAGGCCTGCATATGGAGATAGATGAAAGCCAGTGTGACGGCAGTGTGATGTGCTACCAATATACCAATTTGCTGCAAGTCAAAAGAGCCATGATTCTTTGCTTGGAGAGAGAAGGACTTGGCTGGAGGGGATTGTGAGGAGTGTGCCAAGACTTTTTTTTTTCTCCTGTGCTTATAATTGTGATTAAGGCATTGTTACATTGTACATACTCATGTAAATCTCCAGATCTCATTAAATTCTACAACTGAGGAATGCAGGGAATTGAACTTAGGATTTAACCTATTAATATAATGGTACATTTAGTACGTTTATTGTTAATGTTTACAAATGACTATTTGCTGCCTTATCTTTCCTTTGACTTGAGACTGAAGTAAAATATGTGAAAAACAATGTGAATCATAAAAGTGCAACAAAATAGTGAAACTTAAAGTGACTTAAATTCAACAGCCTGCTGGCTGAACAATTTTGTGAATATAACCGGTGAAAATACAAAGGCTGGGTGTAGTGAGCACTAGCTGGTCTGCAGTGAAGATACCCACTGCTATTTAGTACCAGGTGGAATCATTATGCTACAAATTATGTTGTTTACAAAAACTTTAACAACAACACCAATTTCAATAGATGTTTTTCACAGCAGATATTTTGACTTTTCATAGCAGGTGGAACAAATAACTTTAATGATAGCTTTGCTTCATTAAGTGTCCCAGTAAGCCATTCTGGTAAATAAATCAACACACTCAATAGCAAGGCCTGAAACACCTAAATGGAACGCAGTCATTGTTGTAAATTACATCTTTTCTTTTTCTGCTGCATGTTCAAATTACAGATGTGAAAAATGTGCATCGTGTGAAATGGATGAGACCGGGTGGCCTCGTCGAGCACTAGGTGACTGAACAAACATCAGACCACATAGGAAAGAGTCGACAATGAGATCATTTATTTGTTGCATGCACATGCCAACACCAATGCTGCAGTAGTTACCACACTGATGCCTGCATGTTGATATTCAGGGGGCTACAGCTAGCTATCTGAACATGCTAGTACACGCTGGCAGAAGGTACATGTAATACAATAGCAAGACAACATAGCTTGCTTTTGTTTCTCATCCACCTGTCCTGAAGTGAAGAGATCAAACTATATGAACAAGACCTACATTTGCCAGTTTTGTTTGAACAGCAGCAGTCTGTTAACATGTTAATATTTATCCATTAGCTGTGCTCCACATCATTTGGACACATGCAGTATAACATGAAGATACAGAAAACGATCTGTTGTATGTAACATGCATAACAGGACATATTCAGATTCTGCTCATGTAAAGGTTTGAACATATATAAGAGAAATAAATAATTTAGATTCAAGTAAGCACACAGAGCGGCACATACATTGTTACACTCTGGTTTAGTACACACACACACGCTTCAGCTCCCCTACCTCTCCCTCCCCATCTCCATCCAACACATAACACTTCCTCCAAAATTCGCTGGCACTGTGTGCTGTGCAGGCATGAGATAACGTCCCAGAAGTTTTCCAAGGGCAGGACGAGTGCTCAGACATCAGAGGGAAGCCGCATCGAGCCGAAGCTGATTCATTACATGTGTTGCATCTGCCTCCTATTAAAAAGCCCAGAGCACTCTGGCTGTCTCTCCCTCTCTTACTGCAGACTGCCTCCTGACTCCTCGCCTGAACTTCATCTCTCCCTCAATAACTCCCTCTTTCTGTCTCTTCCCTCCAAGCTCACCCTCTGCTGAGATGACATGCCTTGGCTCCCCACTCTTACACATTAACCCTAGCTTACTACAATATACGTTAGGTAGCTTTCTAATTGTTTCTCATGATAACTACAGTAGAGTAATGAATATAGAGTATGATATATATTGACATGGCTTTTATTATTGGCCAGTTTTATTTTATCTCAGACATATCGGTGTTGACTGCCAAGTTAAAGGGATTACACTCAAGGCATGGCAACGCTGTGTCTGAGGTCATTCAGAGACTGTATTTCCATTACATAGTCTGTCCGGCAGAGAGCACTGATAATGTTTATCTTCCCACATGCTAAGTCTATGCAGCACAGCCAAATGAAAGTGAACTTTGTATTAAAAACAAAACAAAAAAACTTGAATAATATCATGTCTTTGACAATGACTTAAAACTCTTCCCAGTTTTGTGATTTATTACACATCTATTGGCCATAGAGACCCCACAGACGAGTAGCTGTTGCCATCATAAAAACTAATAGATACTGAAATATGGTTGGACCTCCGTTGTGATGTTATTGACAGCTCTAACCCTAACACTAACTGTGTAGGTGAAATCAGATTAAAATACCATCTTTTATTGGGAAAGGCAAAAATTAAACATGCTGATGAAAACATTCAAAATACTGTATGCAACTGATCATTTAATCCCATTCGAAGGGCTTCTTTTACCCTTTTTGTTCTGGACCTGCAAACAGAGGCAACAACTACTAACTAAATCTACCTATAGGGAGAAAATACCTCACATACTTTTTATCACATGTTAACTTTGATGCTGGTCATCACCCAGTTTCACTTTGGTCAGCACCAAAGCAACTGCATTTTGATTAAGAAACATGGCACGATTTTACTCAGACATTCCATTAAAGAGCCATTTCCTCACCTGATTGAAGAACACAGTCCAAAGTTAGACTGATTGGAAGTTCCAGACTGTTCTTCATCTAGCTTTTTTTAATCGCTTGCTCATTTCCTTTACCCCACAATCTCATCTTCAGTGTTTTAATTATGTTGTGGTGAATGATAGCTAGTTTTAAGGTGTGTGTTTTGGACTTGTTAAAAGGGGCCTTTTTGCAGTGCGTACGTCTGCTCCAGCTGATAATTATTTCAGATTACATTAGAGGAAATTAAACATTTCTTAAAGTACGTGTGAGGGTGACAAAGTTATCAACTGTATTCACAGGAGAGAGTGTGAATTTTGCACTTCCAAAAATGTAATTTTTTCGGCTGCTAATAAGATCATTTTCAAGTGTTAAAAAATAATTAATGGTGCTACAGTATTTCAGCAGAACTGCAGTTTTCAGTAAATGGATCAGTTGTGCTCAGTGATCAATGATGAAAGTAACTGGTGATGAAAAGTGTGTTTATTATCAAAGCCAAGATGAAGACAGACATTCCCTCTCATTTGTACAAAGATAATCCTCATTATTGTTCATTTGTGTTTCAAAGTCGGGTCTGGCTGATCGCAGTGGCCAGAATCCAGTGTTACACTGGCAGAGCACTATAATGAAATTGTAGACACATTTCGTTTGTAACTATCTAAATACTTGGTGTAAGTGTTTCAATTACGTGGCCTACATCTGGATCAGCCAAAGTATTTACAGAGTTTGTATTTTCTGTGATATTTAACCAACTTGTGAGCTTAAGTTACAAAATGTGTGTGTGTGTGTGTGTGTGTGTGTGTGTGTGTGTGTGTGTGTGTGTGTGTGTGTGTGTGTGTGTGCGTGTGTGTTGTCTGCCATTCTGTCATTTCGACATCTGTCTGGACCACTGATCTGTCCGGCCAACAGACTCTTATCAGCTGATAAAAGTGTTTACCCCAGCCTTATCTCTGTCCATTTAAAGGTTAAGGAGTTGAGAGTCATGACTGATAAATCCTTTCCACATGAAACTGTTGCAGAATCTGTGATTGATGTAGCATGCCTACAGTTATTACGGTCATACTGTTGAGCTGCGCAAAACACTTTGACCTGAGAGCAGGAGGCAAATTTTATCTCACATTTTCAGACATCTGAAAGATACAATCAATCATTTGGTTGAAATATTGCTGGAAAAAAAGAAAAATGATGAATGAATGAATGAATAAATAAATAGATAAATAAAGTCAGATTTTTGTGCTTTTAGTTTCACCTTTCACCTAGTAAATGGTGACATGTATTTTTCACTGTTTTCACTAATCACTGTAACCACATCGAACCTGATTTAATTAATTTAAATCTTACCACCATTAGAACTGCAGTGATGAGGGAGCACCGAGAACTGGTAAACTACTAATATTTGTAAATATTTAATTCTATTTTTATTATCCTTTATTCTGCTAAGTTATCTATAGCATTTTAGTGTGGCAATTGGAATATGGAATGGATGTCAATGCCATTATGAAGTTGTGATTAGAGGACATTAATTATGGAAGAGTGGTTTTTAACCCTTGAAAAAGTTTTATGTCCAAGTTAATTCAAATTAACATGTGTGCAATACATTCAAATTATTAAATTGCTTTTTTTCCCAAGGTTAATACTAATTTTCTGCTGCAGCTATTCAGGGGTTGAGAATATAAACATATATACTGTATGAATCTTTTTCTACACTTCCCCATTATCTTGAAAATACTCCTGGTGATTGAAAGGTCTACTGAGATAATTACAGCGCTGAGAGGTACAGCAGCACACACTTGAAAATGAATGAATAAATCATTCTGTCTCTTATTTTCCAAAAAAGGTTTCACTAAGTGCAAATGTGGCATTTCCAATAGCGTGTACCACAACCTGAAGTTGTTTTACTGCAACTTTGAATGTGCCTTCATTTTTGAAAGCCAAAGTGAACTTTGACTTGCAAATAATCATGTCAAGTAAAAAAAAAAAAAAAAAAAATGGTGGTACAACCTCCAAAGTGAACACCATTTGAATTTTGCTTGTTAGCATGCATAAATCTGTTGCAAAATGCACTCACTGCTCTCAACGCTAATAGTGTACACAGAAATCAAAGCTGAGCGTTTCTTACACAGCAACAAGAGAGGAGGGAGATCTGCATAATGTTGGCCCCAGCTATGAAGAGCAAAACGCAGATCCACAGCATTGCTCTCTTGCTTTCCTTCCAATAACATCATTAGCATTTTGACATCATCGGCCTAATTGTTGTTGGGAGCTCTGAGAAATGCTTGCCTTGGAGTGGGAGTGGGGAGAGGGAGGAGGGGGCCGGGGTGTTTCTGCTGTAAGGCCTTGTGCTTATCAGTGCAGGGCAGATACTGTTCCTACGGTCCTGGCTGACAGGTGAGGTCTGTGTGTGTGTGTGTGTGTGTGTGTGTGTGTCGGTTGCGGTTGTCAGTGAACCCTCGGGACAGGTGCTGAGGGATGGTTTCGTTTTTGGGAGCAGGTGCACCTCCCACCCCCCACCCCTTCCCCCCCTCCTCCTCTCTTGCCTTGTTCCCTGGTCCCCCCAGGAGGCATATGGTGAGAGTGATTGGAGAGACCTGGGGCCCACGGGGAGTGCTCCTCTCCCCAGTTCATCTGTTCCAGACAGGGCCCTGCGGGACACTCAGGCTCTCCCAGGTCCCTGTTGGCTGGGAATCAGGCCGAGGAGGCGGTTTTGCTTTCACGTTGACTGCTTTGTTACAGTGTTGGGCGGTCGCGGTGGCCACCCCGGTTAGCTTTACGCTGTGCAGCTTTCTACACTGCAGTTTTGTGCGCAGGACACATGCTGCACAGCTAATAGGTCACACCCTCTAATTTGTTTGCCCCGTACCTCATTTACACGCAAGTGTTGCTTTTAATCTGCCAACTCTTGTCGTGTCCTTGTGCCATCGCTTGGAATAGAAACACCAACTTGCTGTGATTTCACAAGCTCATATTTGTGAAGCAGCGCACAAATGTGATGTGCCTCTGAGTGCACTAGGAGAGAGAGTTATGGGGGCATTTTAGGCCTTGTATAATATGTGTACCTCATTTTATGTGGTCATTTATTATAACACGAACTCCATGAATAATGTATGATTAAAAGGCGTAATGGATACACTGGGACTCGTCAAAATAAAAGCAAAAATCCATTTGCTCTCCCTGTAGTAAATCCACTAGCTTGTCCTTGGGCTAATTTCCAACTTGGGACTTGGTGGGGGAGTGAGTGCATGTCTTGATAGCAATTTCAAGGGAGGGAGGTGTTGGTTGTGCTGAGAGCTGAAGAGCGAGAGAGAGAGGGAGATGAGGGAGGAGGAAGTAAAATGAGACATGGATGGGGAACAAAGCCAGGAACACCTCTTTCTCTTGAAGCCTCCCTACTACATCTCACTCTATCCCACACTCTATCTCCTTCCCTCTCTCCTGTCTCTGTCTCTCACCATCTTATAGCTCCCTCCCCCTGCCTCCGAGCAGCTGCCACTTCTGAGCCTGAAGAAAATGAAGGCAGATGAATCAATTTGGCCTGTGGCCCTAAAGTGCACTTGTCTGCACCCTAGCCTGGGCGGGGGGGATAATGAGCCGATAGATTGAGCCGGTGCCGGAGCCCGGCACTCAGCGCCGAGGTGCCTCTGCCCGCTGCACCGTCGGGCCCCCGCACATACACACACATACAGGCACACCATTGCTGAGGCCTCCCTGAGCAGCGGTAGCAGCCTGTCGCTGGGTTAATGGGGGTGAGGGTCCTTTGCACAGGACACTTTTCAGAACAAATTAGAGGAAGGATCTGTATCCGTCCTCTCCAGCGCTCCCTTTCCAGCATCACCCTCATCCCCCCCCCACCCTGTGCATGGGAAGCCCAGAGAGGAGATTTGAGCGCGGTGGTAAGGAGCAGAAAAGCATCACGCCAGCTAGAAAGGAAGGTGCAGGCGGGGGACAAGGTCCAAGATCCTAGAGTAATGAGGATTGACACTGGGACAAGGGTGAGGCACAGCCTCCCTGAGTGCTGTTGACAGGTGACGGCAGGCTAGGGAGCGGCGAGGCGGAGTGAGAGGAGCTGGAGCAAGGAGAGGAAAAGCGAGGTCAGGACTAACAGCTTCTCTTATTCAAGGAGGAAAAGGGTGGGAGACCGCACAGCCATTCGATGCCCCCCTAAACCTTCCTGCAAGGTGAAGGAGGAGGGAGGATCAAAGGAGCAAGACAACAAAGCATCACCCGCCAGCCTCCAGCCAGCTCCCTGCTGGCAGGCTGCAGATTGATCCACACTGCAAGGAGAGTGAGGAAGAGGAAAGTTAGCCGAGCCTAGCATGAACTGATGTGAATCGCTACTGTCTATCAGTGCCTTGACTAGTCCTTTCTTAACAGGGGTCTTTGTGACTTCACCCAGGGTTAGAGTCGTGTAAATGAGCAAACCCAAGTCGGCACTACTCAACTTGAGGGGAAATTAAGATGCTGGAGGGCCCTTTGAAGATAATTAAAGAGCACAGAGCGGCAGCCTCCAGAGAGGGACTGCAGACATGTTCAATACCGAGACTAATGGAGCTAATTTCCAGTACATTATTCATGTAAAATACAGGCCCTGACTTAGCTATGTTTTTTCTATGTCGTTCTGTCTGTCATCTCAAGTCAGACTGCAACCACAACTACAGATTAATCATGTTCACTAGCTATTTCAGCCTGATTACCCTCGCCCTGATACTGTATGGGTTAAAACCTCCAATCTAAACAAATTGAGTCTCCACAAAAAAGGCTCCTTAAAATAGCCAGGTGGCCAAGAACTGTTCCCGCTTGGCTTTCCCAGAGTGCATTTCAAAGGCATTACCTCAAGCGTAGTGGAAAGGCATTATGACCTTAAACTGTGTCACCACTGGTAACCAATCACATCTCAATAGAGGCCATTAGCCCCACCCTCAAGCTCACTAACTTGTCCTTTACCATTAATGAGTAGACAAAAAAGAAAAAACAACACATGAAAGCTGTACAGTTGGGAGCTTAGGGCCAATTAAACACCTCCCCAGACAGGAAATTAGTCCCAGCCTTAATCACAGGCAGTCAGTGTTGTCAATCTTTTGTCAGAGTTGGTGAATTCCAGCCTAGATCAATTGCTCTCCTGTCCCGTTGAACAGCGGCTTGGGGAACGGTCCTCGCAAGCTGCATCATTAACCTAGGTGCCTAATTAGACGCTGTGGTCTGATCAATAGCCAAGTTGATTGCTGACTGGGTAATGTAGCTGCAGGCCCCAGAGGAGACGGAAACACTTTGAGCGCCTTCAGGAATTTGTCAGCAACACTGATGCTGGGTAAACAAAGTAATCAACGGCTGCACTTGACGGCGATGTGTCACAGACTGTACCTCGACGTTCTGCCTCTGCCTGCCTGCCTGTCTGCACGCCGAGGGGGAATTTTCTCTTTGTGCTCTCCTTGAGAAAAGGAAATCAAAAAGGCCACCATCTATTTTGAGATTCAAGGAGTGATTAGGCTGACAGCAAGTCGAGAGAGAGCGAGGCACAGGGAGAGGCGGGTGGAGGTGGAAGTCAAACCTGATTAGGCCCACCTGCCAGGTTTCTCTTCCTTCCATCTCTACACCCTGATTGCTCGGCGGCAGCTCCCTCCTCTCCTCCACCACGCTCACCCCATCTCACCCTCATTCTGTCACTGTTGACCTCGGTGCACTGCTAATGCCCCTTGGCCAATCAGCATGCTTGCCCTGGCGGCAACAGGGTAATTAAAAGGGAATTGTGTCTACTTGGCATGTGAGCTGGTGGGCACAAGGGTAGACAAACACTCTCTCTCTGCTGCCTGGGCTCCCTCCCTCTCTCCCAGCCAGGTGGTAGCGTACAGGACCTGTCAGATTAGCTGATGACCCTTTTAATTCAAGCCCAGCCGGGGGCCATAATTGATATTTACCGGGAAAGGTTAATTGTAGCAGTGATCTGCTTAAATTACAGTGGAGATCAGGAGACCGGGGCCAGCCACCGGGGGAGCTGCTACATGCAAACTGCTAGTCAAATGGATTACACCCCGCGGCCATCGCCACTGTACTCCAAGGTGGTGAAGCAGCACGGGACATTGTGATTGGCCAGTGCTGCACCAGTACACAGCCTTCCTTGCTGAGCTCGCCAACCTCCCATCTGGCTGGGAATTTGGAAGCACGCCAACTGTGGGTCTTGATGGCCTGCAATAAAACAAGCCATCCATGTTGGCATCAGGGTTGAACACACAAACTGGTATTTGTACATTAAAGCTGCTTAAAGCTGATAATTTGTTCCACTGTTTGATCTCTTTATTAATTTGACCGTAGTCATGACCAGAAAACAGCAGAAATAAAATCAAAAACAAAGCAAAAGAAGGTGTGAAGTAGTGAATGGCAGTGTTAGACAGTGTTAGGCAGTGGATCCAAAACTTCCACCTGCTCAGCAACATTTCTATAGTGTACTGTTTGTAGGACAAAGATAATACAAACTTACTTCTGCATTAACATTATGAAATGTGGTAAAGAAGCAATGTTCATCACAACCTGAGTTGGACAGTAATATATATATATATATATATAATGACTGGTGTTCGGCTATCAGTCTAAATTGGTCCATATCAATGCAGTCCACACAAACTACAACAGAATTTGTAATGTGCCTTGAATCCATGTGACTACTGTAGCACAACATAGCTAACAGGGTCCACATTATCAAGTGAATGGATCAGGTGCACACAAGTCCAGTACATTAGTAAATACAAAATTACTCCACAATATTTAATGTGCACATAAAGCATTTTTGAAGAGAACTTCAATATATTTTTAATTCTAAATACTAGCATACAGTCTGGTTGTGAGGAATTTAATATTTAATATTTGTTCAAATTGTTTGGGAATTCAACAGTGAGTTTGTGAACACCATAAATTACCCACAAATTGTCATACACATTGCTTTATCAAACCTACTCCTACCCTGTTCGTACCCATTGATCATGACACATTAATCATCATTATTAAGACTGATGTAGAACACAGTCACAGTTGATTTGAGTGAATTGTTACTGCTGCATTCCTGTTGCTGGCTGGTCTGACCAGCACCAGTGAGGAGGTTTGAGGTTGCAGGTGTTTTGCTACAGCCACTTCTGCTTTGCATTTACTCAAAGCACAAACTGACACCGAGCTGTGAGACACCACATGGACTTTGTGTTTCCCTGGAGTTAAGAATATAAGGACAATGGCCCATTGAGAGTCTGTTGAAGCCATTGTAGGTATGCTGTATTGTTATGCAGAGCTGCTTAACTCGTGGAGTCGGTTATATATCCCAGTGAGTGACAGGAAATAAGATGGAACTTTAATTTCTGCCCCCGGTTGAATCGTAGCTGTCCAACTGATGGTTTTGTTTTGTAGTGTGATTTATTGCAGTGTCTGTACTTTTGATATAAAATGGATTGCCCTGGTCCTCAGTGACTGTGTCAGGTTTCAAGCTCTTGTAATTCTAACCAATAAACAATTCTAATTGTTAATGTTAATGTTTCAGAGGTCATTTAAGATGAATAAACAGTTCAAGTGTCGCCAAAACAACTCACAAATCAAATGCTGCTCATGTTTTAACAAGAAACCAAGGGAAATGCCTGTTTTAAAAGCTTTCCGCTTTGGTGTTACATTTCATGTATTATGATTATGTGATCATTCAATTATAGATAATTCATAAATTACTGTCAACTCTACTAATGATTCTGCATTTATATGTTCAGAAACCACTTAAGGTAAATTAAAGGACCACCATGAGCTGCAAGACCACTTTATATATTCTTTAGCATGAATCAAGTCTCTGGTGGAGTAATGAACACAATTTTTCCACATCTAACATGAGAAACAAATAAATGTCCTTTTGGTGTTTAAAGGTAGAATCTGGAGTTTTGTTCGTTGCAGTTTGTAAACAAAACATTCAAACTGGGCCCCTCCTCTCGGTCTCAAATGTGTAGCCTCCTGCCCCTGACAGCAGGGGGCAACCGCCATTCTGACACCCCACCAGTCCAACTAGGGCTCTAATTGTCTAAATGGAAACACTTAATTTTCAATCAAACGTCCCATCATTCTGACAATTTTTCGACAATTCCTTTAATAGCATATTCGCCTTCATGAACGTACGAAAACAGAGAACAACAATTTAACTCAATGATAACATGTCAGGCTGTTACAATATTTTTTCCACCAAAAGATTTTGCACTGGTTGGGCTTAGGCAATGAAGAAAGGAGTTGGTTAAGTTTAGTAAAAAGAGCAGGTAAAGGCTAGACAGGCTGACTAGTCCCTGTCTGCGCTCTGCTGCGTAATAACGTACAACCATGTGGGTATTCCTCTATCAGCATGTCTTAAAGAAGGGAGTCACTTGTTGAGTAATGCACATTTCCTTATTGAAAGCCTTGTCGGAATGGGACGTTCGCATGTCGGAATAGCGGTATGTCTAAATGGTGGGATGTCGGAATGACAGCAGCCGCAGTCCGAGTCCGAGTGGAGCGCTGGAGCCGTGGGCCGATACCCGTCCGTCACCACCAACGGGACCCTCCGCTGTTATGTCGTAACGAGCAGGAGAGCCGTTTTGATGAGCTGGGAAGTGGTTGTTAGCGGCAGATGCTAACCACTACCGCTAGCCAAAGTTAGCATTGAGCTAGCTCACCACAATGGCCCTCATACTTGTTACCAGTAGAGGCTTTAGTTGTCAGTGAAATCCGGGTATCCGTCCAAGACACCAGCGCTTCTGTCAGACTGTATTTCTTTTTCTCTGCGGTCCTGACTGCTGCTGCTGAGAGAGAGACACTCGCTAACATCCGGACAGCTAGTGGGGCTAATAGCCTTCCTACTCGGCTGCACGTAGCTTCACCTGAGCTCTGTCATTGGCTGGAGAGAAAACACAGACTCTCTCGCTCTCCACTGAACGTCCCCATGCACAACAAAACAAAGCAAAAGACCAAAATACAGGCAGGGGAGGGAGCGCTGCAGACACAATCACCACCACACAGGACTAGAAGCTCATAGGTGATGATTAAGATGGATTTCATTTGTATACGTCTAGCATTTATTTTTGGGCAAAAAACTCTAGACTCTACCTTTAACTGTGCTGGGGTCTAGTGACTGTGAGGAACACAGCATATGATTCAGGTCATTGTAATTCTTTTCAAAGCATTCAGTGACCCCTCGTGCCCTGGGGTTGTCAGTCTGTGTCTTTTAATCATTTTCCTCTTTCATCTTCATTTTCATGCAGTGATGTCAAAGCGATGATGTTCACTGCTGTCATGACGCACATGACTGAAAAAATCCAAATAAGTCTATGGTGTGCTTTGGAGTAGGTTTACTGTAATGTAATGCCCATGTCATTTGTATTTAACTAGTAAAATAATACAGTCGTGGACTTAATGTGTAATTTAATTATCTATATAATCATTTGTTTTCCTTATCCTTTCAGTTGCTCCGTAGTGTATAACAATTTCATCAGGGCAGTTTGCAACACCCAGTTTATCCCACTGAAATGCTGTGAGCATAGTGGTTTGGTTCAAGAGGCAAGCACATGATTATAAGATGCCTGCCCCTTTTTGTGTTTCCTCTGTAGATCAAACCTTTGGCGCTACGTTTGGTCAAAGTCAGCGAGGACGAGACGGTGCAGGAGCTCAGCCGACCGCACAGGAGCAACTCCAAGGAGCAGCTCAGCGAGGTGAGACCTTGGACGAGACCTCCCCGCTTTTCACAGGCCTCCTACAGAGAGCCAGGCTATCCACTTTCACAGGCCAAGGCAGAGGACCCCTGAAACGTGATACAGAGAGCGGATGGACGACAGCAGCACTGAGGCTGAGATCAGAGGGCAGCCGGTGCAGTAGCTCCTGCTGTGTGCAGCTCTCACCTCGTAAATGCCCAGTGTGTTGGGGAAAAGACTGGTTGGCTGGCAACACATTGACAGGAAATGAGCATCACCTTGTTGGCCTGGCATTACTTAAAGTATGCCGCAGTTAAATGTAGACATGACCTAACGCAGTTCAGCCAGGTGTGGGCCGACCTCGTCGACCCCAGCGTGGAACGAGTTAAAGAACCTGTTCCAATTATCGCTGCGCCGGCATCCATATGCTAGCCCATTTAGAGGATGAGTAGATGGCAAAGGAAAATGGAGGCAAGGCACTGGTTCAGCATAGGGGATGAAATAATGCAATTTAGATACAGAGGAAGTAATGAGAATTTATGCAAAATCCCAAGCGGCTCATTTTAAATGAATGTAGAAATATGCTTCCTAACTAATGCCTGTCAAGCAGGCCTCCCAAACCTAACCAAATTCAATCAGACTGTTCATTTAGCTGACGAAAACAAGAGGAGAAAGGGAGAGAGAGAAAAAGTGGAGGGAAAATATGAGGCTTCCTTTTCCAGCAGGGGTAAAATGATGGAAAGAAAACGATTTTAATGAACTTATTAAATACATTGTTTTAAGCTATTCAGCATTCCAATTGAAAATCCAGCCTAATGAAAAAAAAAAAGAAGAAAAAAAATCACCCGGCCTAATTTTTCCTATCTTCATCCTCTTTTTTTCTGAGCCTCACTGCTCTGTTTCTCTTGTGCACTGTCCCCCCTCTTCCCCTCGCACCATTTCTCTTGAATTTGTGTAAAAGGCTGTCTTTTAATGAAAAAGTCAGGAGGAAGAGGCGGGCTTGTCAGATAAAAGACCGACGCCAGTTGACAGCTCTGACAGGGATATACGACAAGCACAGAGAAGGAGGGGTGGGGGTGGGGGTGGGGGTGGGGGTGTGGATGTGGTGGAGGTGGTGGGTCTGGCAGTGATGGGGGTGGGGGTGGGGGGCACTGATGAAAATTGCACGCTGTAATCGGCGACGGTGTTAGATGTGGCATGTCTCTCTAATCTGCTGCCAAATAAATGGTGCACAGACGCTGATCGCTGTAGCCACACGGTCCATATCTATCCATCTCTCTCCCTCTGCCGGTCTTTACCTTTCTCTGTCTGTCTGCCTGCCTGTCTGTCTGTCTGTCTGTCTGCCTGTGTGTCTGTCTGTCCTTTTCCCTGCTGGCTGCTGTATTTCACCCGGTAAAGGCCTGGACATGACACACACACACGCACACACAAACACAATGATTCCTTACCAACACCGTGTCATTGTCTCCCCTATATTTCTTATTTTTTCAGCTCCATGAAATCTCCGCCACCGCACTGAGAGCACTGCTAATTTTCGTAAAATACGCTCCACCACATCAAAGTGGCTTCCCAGCTTTAAGAGCTCTTAACTAATGATGCCGCGTCGGCAACGAGTAAAATGGATTTCTCTTGTCTTACCGCCAAAGGAAATAGAGACAAATGCGACATGCGGACGCGCCCGCCTGCCCGCCTGTAAAAACAGTCATGCATCAATTTGGAAGCAGGGGGTAAAAAAATTGCAGGGGATGCTGTTTGTTCATTGCCATGGTTGGGTCTTTATCTGTTTATTTTGACTAGGTAATTGTGCCTGCGGTGCAGCGGGGCCCCGGCACTAAGCCACACAGGGATTAGGGAAATGTGAGGTGGTGGAGGGGGTGGGTTCCAATGCATTTGTGTCCTGCAGAGGAGAGGGCGGTAGTTGTGGTGCTGTCATGGTCCTTAACACCCTCCTGTATCCTCCCACACCCACCCACATGCACCCTAACCCACCCACCTACCTGCTCTTCCTGCCACAGTGGGCACACACACTCACGTCCTCTCCTCATCACGCTCCAGTGAGCTCTGATCGGCCTGCCTCTTGCCCTCCGTGCAATGACAAAAACCAATAGTCTGGGCTGAGAGAAGATGGACTGGACCCTCCCCCCTTGTCGCCATGTTTTTCTTTTTTCTTTTTTTTTTCTTCTTTTTTTAATGGGTGGAGGAGGGAGCATGGAAATGGGGAGAGGATTAGGGGGTGGATTTAGCAACATTTCTCTTCTCTGGGGCTGTTTAGTTAACCCTTAAATGCCGCCGGCATCCGCACCCTCCCTCACACTACCAACCACCATAACCGTCACCACACACACTCACACACACACACATGTACGCACACACACACATTTTGTCCTCCCTCCCCCACACTCCCTCTCTGGGGCGGGTTCTTAAATCCTTTTGAAGTCCTAAGCGCTGCAGAAATCCATTGAGAGCCATGTATAATGGCTTTTAAGAGAGAGTGTTTAGCTGTATGCCGACCCTATGGCTTATGAACCGCTGGCGTTTTAATGGATCCCCCCTTTCCCTCCCCTCTTTTCCTCCCTTCACCGGCACTAAATCCAATGGATTGTCCCTCATTATCATTTAAATAAGCCTCTCTTTCTACTCACAATGCTGCAAGTTGAATGAACTCTACATAGTAAGGCTAATTCCAAATGGCCTTGGCCTCCCACCACCTATGTGCATATGCACTCACACACACAAACACATGTATACACACACATATTTAAGTGCACTCATGTACAGACAGACAACAGACCGCATTCTCACTGGAATACACTTTTGGCCCCTTTGTGTCCAAAGATTTTGCCTTCTGTGCTGCTCTTCCTCCCCACCGCCCTGGCCTCCTCTCTGGTTGTGGCAGTGAGGGGAGCGGAGGGGTTGAGCAGAGTGGGAATAGCCTTTTGATTCCCGCAGAGCCTGCTTTCCGGTTCACGGCAGGGCTCCTCCCTAATCGTCACCGCAGGAGCCGTCCTGCAAATCAGAGGGGCACACAGGCGTTGATGAGGGCTGAGGCCTAGAGCAGGTGTGGGAGAATGGATGAGGGGCAATGGGAGGGTGCAAAACAAGGGAGGAGGCAGTGGTGGTGAAGGTTTGGGGGAGGTCGTTTGGATTGAAGGTGGACCTATGGATGAAATTGGTCTAGCAGAAAAGTCCCCTCCAGAGACCAGGGGGGGAGAGATTGCCAATCTAGACAGAGGAATAAAAGCAGTGAAAAGTGGAAGTGGAGGGAGGGATTTGGAGATTGGTATTCGTGCTGGGCGCTGACAGACAGAGTCAGAGCCAGAGAACAGAACAAAACCAAGTCTTTTCTGTCTCCATCCTGCTCTTGTTCAGCATTTAGAGGACTGCATTAGAAACACAGGAGGAGTTTGATGGGCCAAAACGCCTCCCGCATGAGTCCAAACAGGGCTGATATAACATTAAGACAAACGCTCGGTTTGCTTCTGTAATGTGACAGACACCATTAAAAAAAGAACCTACAAAACAAAGACAAAATAAATTGACAGTATTTTGTGAAAGATAGTTTAAGTACAGATAGACATTATTATACTTTTTCTCTTTGAGTTATTATATTCACCTTGTATATGCACCACAGTATATATATGCAGATTGCATAAATTGAAATATCTACCCAGTTATGCTAATGCCAGTTGATGCTTCTTTTATTATGTGTTCTGACTGCAATGCAAACACAAACTGGAATATTATAATATGATACGGAATAAGAGGAGAAGCCATTATCTTCAGTTAGCTGCTTACCTGAGCTGTCAGTCACTCAACACAACAATCTACATGTGGGTGTTTTTTTCCCATTTTGTCTACTAATCCAAGGGATAAGGGATTTACTGTGTGGCACTCACACAGACAGGGGAAGCAGAGTAAAACCAATAGTTAGTGACACATAATCTTGACCTACACTGTAATTTATCATCTATATTATATAACCATGAGAAATAATTGTCTTAGCTCCAAAAAAAGTCAGCAGGCAAGAATTTAAACATCTTTTAAAGGAAAAGTTTTGTTGTCTTCCTCTGATGTTAGCACACTAACCAGCTAGCCCCACTAGCCCCAGCCTGGCTTGGGCCTTTCTGATAGAGACTCACTGTATCTTCCAACCTGCTACGAGGACATAGCGCTGCTTAAAGTGTGTATTTTACCCTGTTGTACTGTAAAGACAACTGTAGTCCTTGTCAAGCGACAGTCACCACACTTCTTGTCTGCTCCTGGAGAGGAGGGCAGGCAAGAAAGCACATTTAATACCACAGAATACTACAGGAAGCCCCCTACAGCATGCACAGTTCAATGTTACTGTGTTTGAAATTCATTTACACATACTGAGAATAAGTATTGTTCAGTATTTTCATTATAATCTTAACAAATAATTAAAGTTTTCCTCGGTGTATTTTAATGACAGCTGAAATGAAGTCTGTCAGCAGGACGTGAGTGATTGTTTTTAAAGAGGGGTGGCTCAGCTACCCCGGAGGTGTAAGCCAGAATGTATGGGAGTGATGTGTGGTGGGTGGGAGTTACATGGCAGGGCGGGTAAAAGGTTAACGTGAATATTGATATTAAAGCAGCACTGCTTCATCATGTCTGTGTCAGCGAGTGAAACGCTCCTTAAAGGTCATCCCTGTTCTCCTCTCTCTCCCCACAGAGTTCCACTCACTCGCTGTCAGGCCGCGGCTACTCGGTAAGTGACATTTTCATGCTTCATAGCTTTACGGCAGAATTACAATCTCCAACGACCCGCTTTATGGCCCTGGCGCTCGACATTTTAATTATGTTAAATAGAGTAATGGAGAAATCATGATATTAGGAACATTAATTCTGGCTGACTGACTGATTAAATTGCGGGAAGGTGTCCTGCGCTACCTTGGCGAAAGGAGCCTCGTTTTATTGGCATCGATCAGCGCCTTTCGACGGTGCTGCAATTTGGCTGTCAGAGTTTTATGTCTTCCTCCAGTGACTGTCAGCGGAGGATCCTTTTGCTCACATATCAGACAATATGCCTAAAAGCCTTTTAAAGGCCCCTGCATTCCTGCAATAAATACAATCTCTCAGAGACAAATGCATGTGCAGTTCCACCTTCAGGAAGATCCATAGCAGTTAAACATATCTTATGATTTGCTGGAACTGACTGCGCCTTAGTACGAGTGGGGAGATGGTCTTTATCATAGAACATGTAGAGTGTTGTTCAAGGTAAATGTGCCCGAAAGGAATATTTAGTGACGCTTTGGAAAACATCATCCCAGTCCTTTCAAACATACACTACCTCGCAAATTGTCAGTGCAGGACTATTTTTATCCGGTGAAAGCATCTGTTGCCGTGGCCCAGTGCGTTTTCGAACCGTAAATTTCTGCCCTCCCCTCCCACCCCACACCCCACCGTTGTTTCAGTGATGTGTCTAGTCTCTGGGTAATAGAGACGTCCTTTATGTCCTTCACTTAAAGGGGAACTCATAAGAGGAACATTCTTTAAAGTGTGCTACTTTTAGCTGATGAGTGGCATATGGCAGTTCTTATTGCAGCTTGGAAGCAATCATTCCGACAAACAAAACAACTATAAATGGTTTGTCATCGTTAATCTGCCTCAAAGGACTGCAGTTAAAGCGCTGAATAAAGCTTAACTTCAAAAGGCATTGATCTGTGTGCGATCTTTTTTTTTTTATATTATTTTGTTTTAATAGAACATGTCACATTCCTATTCCCCAGCGGCCGCGTACTCACAGATGGATGAAAACAAACAAGACCTTCCAAAAAAGCTTGTGGAGCCCTTTGGCTCGAGCTGTCAGTTTGAGTCGGCGGGGAACAAGGCCTTCTCTTTATCTGAAAAGAAGAAGGAGGGAGTCAAAGAGAGAGAGGGCAGAGATGGAGATGGAGGGGAGGGGAGGGGAGGGGAGGGGAGGCTCTGCGGTGGGGGCGGTGTGGGGGCAGGGGCATTGTGTAAGCAAAGGAAAGTCCTGTAACGAGGGCAGGAAGTTTCAGGTTGTCTCTCCGGTGGTGCTATCTGCAGCGGTTGGAGCCTCGGGGCTCCTCCTGGGTGCTGAGCTCTGACTCTCAATCTGCTCTGCCGCCAGGCCTGCTTGATTTCTGGGGCCTCCTTATCTGTAAGTGCTTCAGGCTTTACAGTATGATGGTTTTGGAAGGCGGGTGTGGGGTGTTGGGGTCGGGGGGCTCCGGGGAACTGCCAGGGAAGAGGCTGAGTGGGTATGGGAGGGAGAACAGGACAAGGAGCGGGCCAGAGGCTGCAGAGAGTGTTATGGCTAGAGGAGATGCAAGAGAGAGGCTACGCATGTGGGTGGTTGTAAGGTGGGGTGGGGGTGTGGGAGGGTCAACGAGGCAGCCACAGAGGCACATACAGCGCCACTAGCCACCAGTAGCACAGACCGGCCTATCTGCTGGTCGGCCCCCGGGGCACAGCTGCTCTCCACAAACAATCAGCAAATCACGCTGGTGAGTAGGGGCTGGTTATCTGTCACAAGGCACTAAGAGGTAAAAAAGCCAATCTCCACTGACAGTTTGTTTTTCTACATCTATGGGAGATAAAGCCTCTTCTTGTTTATGCCTCCATATGTCTCCTTTCTTCTTCTGCCTGCCAGGCGTGAACGGCCTCATTTGAATGGTTTACACAACAATGTGGAGAAGTGTTTCTTTAAGCTTTAGTGAGTGAATGGATTGCCCCCATACCTTTATACCACGCTAAAATACTGCATACACAACACATTGTCTGCTGGTTTTAATTCATCAAAGAGTGGAGTTGCACTTGAAAACTCCAGCACATACAATAATATAAGTCAGGTGTCTCCTTGGCGGTCAAGAGTTTCCAGCACCACTACTGCTGTGCTGAATAGGTTTAAATTAAATGACCTTAGACTCATTGTAGACAGGATTATATGTTTGATGCACTAGTTTATGACACAAAACAATTCCAAGATAGCGCTAGGTTTTGTTGTGTTCACACAGTTCATTAGGTGCCTTTTGATATCAATGATCATTCCAAAACTTAGTGGCAGTGCCAGCAGTGATGCTCAGTGAATATAGAGGAAACACTGCAGTCTGTCCTTTTGTTCATTTAATTGGATGGGCTTTTTCCACTGACATCAGCAAATGTGTTAAAAGAGGACACATATACATTTCCATCCTTGCTAAGGGGAACACAGACGGTGTAATTAATCAAGGTGTCTGTCGATAATTACTATTTATCCAGGTTATAGTCATCCATTAGAAAGCTGATGTAATGTTGATCAATTTATCCATAAATGAACAAGCAGAGGTTGCAAGCAATAACTTGCTGACACTGGGCTGATTTAATTCTGTTTCCATGACAACAGGCCACAACAAGGGATGGGACAGCAATCAACACAGCATTGTAATAATCTGTTGTGTGAACAAAACATAATAAAATACACAAAGAAGCTAAAAAGATAATAGACGTGTGACAGATTTGAATCCAGTGCCTTTATCCATCCTCTCAAAAATCTAATTTCACTCGGTAGGCTAACTATGAACTACTTCATATCCTCCCAAACATGGTGTGTTTATTCTGTTGATGACATTGGTAGATGTGAAAACACTTCCACCCCCCCACCAACCCTTCATCCTCCATTCAGGGGTGGGGGCTAATCTCTTGACCGTTGAGTCCAGCAGCGATACGTAGCAGCTACTGAGACTTGCTATCTCGCTCTCTGTGGAAGACTGGGTATGGGATTGTTTATCAGGCGGTCTCTCTGCTGTCTGCTTTGTGCAGCTTCATTATAGCCTCAGCTCTGTTTGGGAGACAATATCTGTGGCTTGTTTCCTGCGCTGCTACCTGCTTGTTGTTCCAGCGGAGATGTGCCCAGGCTCTGGCGATTTATCATCCTCTCAGGGGCTTCTTGATAAAGAGCCCAACATCCCCCTCTGCGCCTGGGAGATACAGGCTGCAAGAGATGTGGAAAATGTCAGAAAATCTCAGCGCAGCTCTCTGCCCGCTCTGTCACTACCCCTGGGCTGGATATACGTTATAGAGGAGCAGACGTTTTAGCTGAGCGAAAACGACAACACACCTCCCTTCCCTTTCAGATGAAGTGATTGAGCCTCAGTCTCCCACTCCCCGTCTTTTGAAACCACCCAAGGCCAAGCTACGGCTGATGTCTTCACACACGATAAAAGCACAGAGCTTTGTCTGTGACAGTATAATCTGACTAGTCTGTTTTGGGAGGTTTTATGTCTGCCATGTCAAGGAGTAAAACCTTAGCCACATTGTTTGGGTTGAGCAAGAGTGCTCAGAGCTCTCAGACACACCCATACTTCATTTCCCCTGCTCGGGTTGTCATAATCATATTTAACGCTAAATGAGTCTACACTCTAAACAGAGCTGTCTCAGAGTCATTTGTGCATTCTTAAACAGCCTTGTTTTAATTGATTTGGCATTCACGACCTCCACATTGTGGCAAATAGACTTCCCTGTCTGAATGATGAGGCTTTTTACAAGATCTTTATCGAATACAAGGATTATGTCACTTAATTACAATAGAAGCCATTAAAAGCTTCACGCTTTATTTAACAAAACGACACAGATTCACTGGATTAAATGCTAAACACAGCAATTGAAAGAAATTGAGCGTAAATGATATTCTTATACTTAAACAGAAAACCATGGCTTGTTCCTCTACAGTACATGAAATCTCTTGGCTGTATCTTTGTGAGCATCTCTGTGACTCCACGTCACTCTGCCTTTGTCTGCCTCTCGCTCTGCTAACTTTACCATGGGGTGTGCAGGTGTCTCCGTACCACCAGCTCTGCACACGGTGAAAATTAGTGAAGGAAACCACCAGCCCAGCAGGAGTGGGCCGGGGCCCTGACATTGTCCTGGCCTTAGGGTGGGGCGCTGCCTGTCAGGGGCCTCTCTATGAGGGCTGTCCGCCTTGAAAAACCTATTTGTTTATCCCCGTGTGCGGTCCGGCCTCAGATCCTGGGCCCTGCTGCTCTCTGCGCACCAGGGACTTGGGCTGTTGCCGCTAGCAACAGATAAAAATTGCTGTTAACCACAGCAGGGCCCACAACACATCAATCAACGAGTCTGCAGATAAAGGCTGCAGGCTTCAGGGGCCCTGGCTGAATGGCACGGTTGAAAATCCTTTTCCAGTGGCTGAGCACACACCGCTATCATTCAGAGTCGAGGAGGCAAACTTCATTTCCAGCAATGCAGCTCAGGTTTTGTTCTAATGGAGATGCATTAGAACGGCACCAACACAAAGGGAACTCTGGGAGAGGTCATTTGAATAAAAAGGCGACACTGTGAATTAGTGTTGACCGGGCCTCAGGAAAAGCAGCCCCAGCATAGTTCAGTTGTTCTAAATGAACTCTTAATTGCTTTTGCCACTTGGCTTTGCTCTTAAGGCTGCTTAAAAGCTGGGGCGTTCAGCTTCACCGCATTCCACATACTCTGTTCATTAGGACTGAATTGAGATCAATGATTGGAAATATCTCGAAGCTATACCCCAAAGGCCCAAATTGACATTAGTATGAAATATTTTTTTCACCAGAGGTGATTTCAATGGTACATTCTAACCTTTTTCAGTCTGGCTCCACCGGCTCTAAGCAAATGTATGGTGATGACTTCAGTGCCTGGTAATGAAAAAGAACAATACTGATCTTTTCTTATATTAAATCCAGTTAATGTATTCCCAGATGAAGCTCTGTGCTATCACCCATGCTGGAGTTGGTCCAAATGAAACACAGGCTCTCATGGGTAAAAGCATTAGTTTTATCCCCCTAAGCCCGGCCTTGATTATCATCACTCTTAGTTTGTCCTGGATGCACTGTCCCCTAACTCACATTTGCCCCACTTTAAACAAATAGCCCTATAATGTAACAATCAAACAATGCTCTGAGGATTTGTTTACTGCAGGCTTTCTCCCCATTAAGTTTCACGGACACTGTAGACAAATAAAGTGGTAATTCCACTTTATCATATGTTACATATACCACAATCAAGCAGCAATTACATGCTCCTTCCATTTGTAAGAGCTCCCAGTGCCGACGTGGATGTTTTAATGAGGGCTGTAATGAACGCTCAGGGTGTTTGGCAAGTCTCCGAGATGTTGCTGGGGCTTTTATGGCTCCCCATTATAACGTACAATTTGCATCAGCAAATTACAATGCTCCATATCATTATCCTGCACCAAGGCCCGATCATAAATTAGAGCTCCAATTACAAACATCTATCTGGGAACGGGGAATGAATACGATGGCAGCCCACCAGAAGCAGGCAGGAGGGAGAGAGAGCCTCCTGTGGATTGCGGGATGAGACTTCCATAGAGGTGCGATAGTCTCGTAGACCGTCCTTATGGGGAATTCATGCTTCCAAAGGAAATAGACAGTTTTGAAGGGGAAGAATGTCTGCTAGATCTGTTTTGTCAGTTCCATATGTCATATTTCACGGCGCGCTGCTCATTGAACTTTTTGGTATTTTAATCTCCTTCCTTCTGCTAAACACAACACCCACTGATTTCGATGGCTGACTGTTTCACACTTCTCATTCAAAGCTATGTAAGCCTGTCCATTCAGCTGTGCAGAAGAACGGCCTCGTGTGTTGTGTCTCAATCCAGACCCGGCTATGTCTCTGTCTCTTCCAATCTCCCTCTGTTTGACTCTCTCTCCCTCTCTTATTCAACTTGATTATACACTGGAGGGAACATAATAAATCATAGAGATTTATCACGCTGCAGCTTATTAATTCAGCGCCACAAGTGTAATATTAGTCTGTGTCATTTAAAGAAGCAGGCATTGCAGCGTTGCCAATGTCCCCCAAGGAATCCAGAGGAAGCCATTTTAGTTTGGGCAGAACCTAATGAAAAAGGGAGCGTGTTTTGCGAGACTTTTCATTTGTTGTCGCTCCTCACTTCCTCACGTCATCTTCATAACGCTCCTCTCTTCCGCCAGCTCATATTACCATCCAGCGCTGCCTCAGTTGTTGGAGGTTAAACAAACAGCGGTGTTCCTGTGATGGCTGTGTTGCCTGTAATCTGCGACCTGTGGCCAAATCTCGCATGGAGAGGTAGAATAAAAGGCGTACGCCGACAGATTGCTGCAGGCGCCAAGCAGAAACCACTTCTACTGATGAGACAAAAGGCCTGCGGGTCTCCCGCAAACCCACAAGAGCTCCCCGACGCCGCGCAAACAAAGCCTGAAATTAAGAAGAGCCAGAGGCAGGCCCATTTCTATAGCAGAGCTAAAATGTTCCTTTTTCATGGCCTCTGTGGATTTCCAGTATGGGATTGTAATAGGGCAGAGAGACGAAGCCATGCTTTGGAATTTTCAGTCACAGATTTTGAGAAAGCACTTTTCCCATCCTTTTTTTTAACTCTCTCTTTCCCTACTCCCTACTAAAATTCACACCTCCCACCATCTTTACTGGGCTAATTTTAAATGTACTAAAACCTCCTCTTGTAGCCTTTAGAGGGTGTCAGATGATGTTTAATTCATATTTTGTTTTGCATTTTAACCTTGCACATCTGTAGGATCAAACACATCCATCTTTGCTTTCTGGCTGCAGAGCCAGAGCACAGAGCATCACTGCAAACCCTTGTTTGAGTATGAGAGGTCATGAGATGAAGAGACTTTATTCCACATTCACAAACACCCCCTAGCAATTATTCCCACTATCTTTAATGTTTCTATGAATCTATTAGGGTTAAAGCCCCCACCCGCTTCTCTAACTCTACACGCACGAGTACCTTTTCCGAAACCTGTACAAAAAAGTTATACTAAGTAGGTCATGTTCTGCCACTCGTCTTCTAATCACTCAACGAAAAGAACACGATTTCCCTCCATCGGAGCCCCTGAGCCTTGCTCCTGGGATTTCACTGAGCAACGCACACTCATTTGATTTTCTGGCATATGTTTTCTCCTTTTCCTTTCTCTCTCTACACCTCTCTTTTCACTTTCCTTACCTTGTTTCTGACAGTACACAAGCAACACCTACCCTTCCTCCAACTTCACCACACACACATATGCACCACAACCTCCTCCTCCTCCTCCTCCTCCCCCCACGTCTTTCTCTCTCTCTCTCTCTCTCGCTGTCTCTCTGTTTCTCTCAGTGGAGAAGGTGTCTGACAGTAACAGCAGGTAAGGTATAAGATTACAGTAGAAGCAGGGGCAATTATACCTCCAGCTGATGCTGGTGTGTTTATGAGGAGAGTAACTGTTAATGACAGTGTTGTGGTTTCTCCAGAGGCCAGAGCACAGCTTTGGGGAACCTGCTGTTTTTGTCAGCCTAGCTTCCTGCTTTGAGTTTTTTTTTTCTGTCCGCCTATCTGATTTTTTGTTCTTTCTCTTTCTCTCCCACACCTCGCCGTCACCGAGAGCCTTCACTTTGAGCTGAGCTGCTGTGCCTCTGTGTCACCCTGCCTACTGTGGTTTTGTCTTTTGGGCACCAAGCAAGTTGAAGCTTCCTGCATTGTGCTCAATTAGCATGTGCCGACTAGATTACAAGTAAAAATGTCCTCTTAAGGTCATATTATGTACACACGCATACATAAGCCTGTGTTTGCAACTGCAGGTCTCTCACCAGGGCTTCTGGCTGCTTCACCACTTCCCCCCTACGTGCTTTCTCACACGGCAGGCAGATCGCAGCGATTGGAGAGTTTGTGTTTAGATGAAGGAGCTTAATCATAATTGCATGGGGTTTCCAGTGTCTGGCAGTGGTGCTCTCCCAGTTGCTGTTCGCCCTCACCAGGTCCTGGCTTGCAGTGACAGGTTCTAGTCCTGGGAGATGCAGAGGGAATATATCACAATTTGATTTAAGTGAAAGTAAAACTAAAATGAACTACATGTAAGTATAAACATGCTCTGAGGTCACAGTATGCTTCTGCTACTGTACATGTTGAACATAAAGATACACATCACATCTGTGTGTTAATCCAGCCCACCTTTAAACGTGTTGTGCAGCGCTACCTCACGTTGTTATTTGACCATATGTAAAATCCTTATGCACTTCTGTCGGTGCCAGATGGTGCTAAGACACTATTTGTCCTTTGTTTTCTCAGAGGCTGCACCTGTTGGGGTTGACTCTACCTGCTTGACTGTCTGCATCCGCTGACATATATTTGACTCAGTGATGACCTGCATGTCATTTACAGTCTCTGCCCCACTACAGAAACCTTACAAGAGCTGTAAATTAAAGTGTTAATTAGATATATGCAAATCCAGTATTTTCAGTGTCACTTCTTCATGCTGCCGTTTCATGTGGTTTACTCCTTTATGTCTGTTTACAATACAAACCACCCAACCAGATTCCGGACGGGCCCATTTGGGGTATTGTTGTAGAAGTCTTGGCTCAGCTGTGACCCTCTCCCTGACTGATGCGTGTTTATGTTTTTGGCGGTCGTCACTATGAATGCGATTTTACTGTTTCACTCACTGAAAGTCACTTTGGCTAGAAGAGTCAGCTAAATGCCAGGAAATGTAAATGAATGCCAGACTCACCCTCCAGTCTTCTGCCCACAACCATCCACACTCCAGACCCCATCACCGTGCCCTCAGCGTGTGGTTGGCCTTGGCCCCGATCACATCAGGGCACATGGGAGATTAACTGGGCTGGCTTACTCACTCAGCAGGTTCCCCGACTCCCCTCCACTCATCCTGGCCCAATCTGCCAGCTAGCCTCCTGCTCTGCCGAGCCATGGCAGCAGGGCACCGCAAGCCCGGCCCGCCTTCATTACGCCTGCCAGATGGGCTGAGAATTAGATTCGAACTCCCACCATGGAGGGAGGGAGTGGAGAGATTGAGGAGAGAGGAAGGGAGAGAGGTGGCAGAGGAAAAGGGAGGAGGGAAGAAAGTTGTGGGGGGAAGAAAGTAATGGTTTTTGTTTTCATTTATGTTGCAAGTTATTACATTTTAATGTAACACCCCTGGGACCTGGCAGCATTAAATGCCTGTTCTTGAATAATCGACACTAACTGCAAGCAAATGCTAGGGAGAAATGAAATTAGCGAGCGCAGCAATTTGGCACAGTGATTATCGGCTCCTTGGAGGCACTTCCTGATGATTTAAGAATGCTAACATTTAAGCAAGTCAGATCTCATTACTCTTCAAGGTTAAATCGAGCTGTGTCGGAGGGGAGGCAGATGCTTGATTGGAAATAGTGCTTCCTTGTCTCTCTTCATCTCTCTTTGTTCATGCCGATGTTTCTCACTTCTGCAGCAGCTCACTGCAGGCAGAAAAGACTCAGGGCTGAAATCTGTCAGACCCTGGTGACACCTTTTGCCAGCTCTTAATTAGATCAGCAATACTTGGTTTCCAAGGTATAATTTGTCCTTTGCCAAGGATCATCACTCGTGCTATGAGCGCTGCCATGCTAATTGGCGTTCTGAATCTCTGTGTACCACACATTCCCTTCCACACAGATGTATGTCTGGGCCCATGGATGTGCAAAAGAAAATAGGGACCTTTTTGAATCCACACCAAGGGAAAAGGTTTTATTACTTTTCAGACTGCACCACAAATGTTCTTTTATACTGTTTTTTCTCTGCTTTCTCACTCGTTCTGCGGAGGCAGAAACGATTTTCAAAGTAATTTCAGCCCTGGCATCTTCTGGTCCACTGTTTACCTCAGCCAGCCATACACATCTGTTCTCCTCACAAACTTGATCCAATTAGGTGACACCAGACAATGGCTTACTCCTCCATAAGCCCAGCGCAGCACCAGGGGTCCCGAACAATACGGAAGTGTTTTTTTCTTCCATTACAGGGCGTCAGATCCTTTTAAAGGTGTTTATCCGCCGTCGATGTGTCAGCCTCTGTTTCCAAAAGGGGGCTCAGCTGGGGAAGTGATAGGCGATGAGGATAATGATGCGAGTGGGAGCAGTGTGGCGGATGCAGATGCACTTTACCGTGCTGCGTGTGATAAATCCTTCCCTCCGCTGCACTGCACCCCGCAAAGTTGAGGGACAGATGGGTTGGACTTTTATCTCCGCTTTCTAAATGCGGGAGAAATCAAAACATTTTTCACTGCAGTGATGAGATTTATTTAAAACAAGGCAGGAGCAACAAAGCTACTTTGGGGAATATGTCTATTAGTTTTTCCAAGCTGTTGTTTTCTCATGCAGAGGGGGAAAATCATTGCAAGTCAAATGTAATCATCCCGCCGTTGGGTTATGCTCCGTCTCGAATGATAATAATATTAGGTTGGTCCCTGGCATTGCCTACATCAGGCTTGTAATTTGAATTTCTGAGACACAAGTAAGAAGGCTGATGTTAATCACAACCAATCACTGATGTTATCGTTGTTGTTTTTTTCCTTGTTTATAACAGCTTTATCTTTTGGCACATCTTGAAATTTGGCAGCCTGAATTCATTATCTGCAGTGTTTCATGTAGTCAACAAACATGGTGCCTGTAATGTGGGATCCTTCCTCCTCCTACTTACATGCTGTGTGCACCGTACCACATCTGATGTCTCTACATCACATTTTGTCTTTGTTGTGGCCAAAAGGATTTCTGGATTGTTGCAGGGTTACCCCAGGAATGAGGAAAAAGCCTCTAAATTGTAACCAGGCATTTCCACATGAAACATTCATGCTTAAGTATGATTAGCAGAGATTAAGGTGGGTTTGTTTTGCCTCTTAGAAGGCCCCGTGACACTTAAGAAATGGATTGAGAGCAGCTTTTGCAGGCACAGCCTCCTTAATCCTGTGCCAAGAGTTCTCACCCACCTTTGCTGAATTATTTACATTAAAGTTCTCACGTCGGCTTTGGAGCCAAGGGCCTTGAGGTAGCACTATGTGTCGAACTGCCTAAACCTCAAAGCATCGAAAGCATGGAAAATATTATGTTAAGTATTACTAAGACTTTTAATGGAGCATGTTTTGCAAATGGAGAGGTTTGTCAGTGCCACATGAGGTAACACTTCTGTCGATATTAGTAGACAAATAGATAAATACAGGTGTTGCATTAAGTTCAGACAGAGTGCATATTGTAATGGAAGTAGGAGCTTGTACATTTTCTATTTCCGAGACTGACGGAACAGACAGAGATCAAACAGTGGTCCATTCCCCCAGCCAGTGATGTGAATCCATCTCGCCATCCAAGTCATTCTACTATCATGTATCCCATTTCAATACCGTCTCCCTATCATGTATATGAGATGGAGCCCTCCCATGCGCCGGATGATGCGATCCCTAGATAGATTCATTCATACATAATGATAAAAGATGGGTTTGGACAGGACTACTTATTTGACAATCATTGAAGTGCCAGTGTGATGGATGACGGGGAGGACCTCCACCCCTCTCCCCTCCCACCCCATAACCACGGCTCCCTCTTCTGATCCCACCTTATTTATTTTCCCCCAGCCCAGCTCAAGGTCTCCACTCACTTTAAAAGAGAAATATCAAATTGAATTAAAATTGCCCACTCACCCAAAACAGAGACCCGCGCACCTTAAAAATCACACATCTGTTCCCACAATTCATTGTTGCAAAGTCAAACTCTCTCTCTCTCTCTCTCTCTCTCTCTCTCTCTCTCTCTCTCTCCCTCCCTCTCTCTGTCTCTCTCTCTTTCTCTCTCTCCATCTCTCTGTCTCTCTCTCCCTCTCTCTGTCTCTCTCTGCGTGGTAATGTGAATTATTCATGCCAGCGGGGCCGCGGCGTGCTTCATCATGTTAAAGTGCCCATGACATTACTGATGGAGCCACTGACGGCCCCGCACTGCTAGCTATGCTAATGCATTTGGAAGGAGGAAAGAAAAGAGATAGCAGCACCTCTAGGGATCAGGAGGACAAGAACAGATCACCTATTAGAAATTACTACTTGAAAGTCTAAGTCCTGCTCCAACTGCAAATTTCCTTCCTTACCTCTAAAGAAATCCTGTTAGTGAGGAATCCCAAACACTGTTCCTCTTCCAGGGCTTCCACATCAGTCAGACAGCATTCACCATTAAAGTTATCAGGATGCGTGGCACCGCCGTGGTTGAGCTGTGAGATCGCTGGCCGTGAACCTGTTGGAGTGTCGCTGGGATGCTTTGTTGTGTCTCTTTCTCTCCCTGGTTTCCAGTTATCTATTCAGACCTTGTCTAATAAAGGGAAAAATACTGAACAGATAATTAAATTTAATTCATGAACAATTAATTTACTTTTTCATTTTTTTTCTACTTTTGTTAGTCTGTTTGAATTGTGTGCCTACATTATCCCAAATGTCTCTAGCTATTCTAAAACCTGGCCCTGAATCTGCAGCTTTAATCAAGCTAACAGTCAGTTCAATCCGGTCACCTGTCAATGGTGTTGTAGTCAAAGTCATTTTTTAAATCCTGTTTTAAGCCACATTTATGATACATGTTTGGATCTTGGTGGTTTTAACGACATGTTTTAGCCAGATGGGGATCCGGTATTACGAGATAAAAAAAAAAAAATGAAAAAAGCTGAATAAATGTTAGTGGCAGCTTGGCTAGCAGCCCCTCTGACATAGCTTGTTTCTGCCAAACAGAGTTAGAGAACAAGTGACTTTAACTGTTTTATTTTGTGTTTCTACCTGATTTAATCACAGGTCTATTAGTTTTGGAGAGGAGCAGAGATTTGTGGACATTTCCAGGAGCATTTACGCTGAAAGAACCAAAATGACACCATTTGGTGCCCCCACACACACAGACAGAGCTAGAGGCATATTGTTGCAATTTTGCCTATTTGTCCTGTACAGTATACGTACATCCTGTTGTTGTATGTTAATCATTTTGTTGTGGAGTCTGAATATCAATAACACCTTGAAATTTACACAAATTCAGGACTCAAGGATTTTGGTGGTAAAAGCTTCAAGGGCATGGTGACGTCATAAAACAGTTTTGGGCCTGTGGACGCAATGTTTCAAAAACACCTTGGAGGAACATACACATGAACTCAAGGACAACCCATTAGACTTTGGTGGTCAAGGGTCAAAGGTCAAGGTCAGACCAGAGGCAGACATCTACAAGGTGGTAATTCTCAGCTTCTATTGTTTTGAATGAGAAACCCTTTTTGACAGCATACTGTCATTTAATGACTCTACAAAGGAATCTAATCCAGCTTCAGTCTGATGACAAAAAGACAATTCAGATTTTTGGTTCAGTTATTGAAATACTAGTTATACCACAGCACTGTTTATTTTTCATACAAGCCAGTAGGTGGAGAATTGTTTCTGTCACCCAGCACTGCTCCTCTACACAGTTCACCTGTCAGTTGACTGTTTTCTAACTGCACAAGATTTTTTTATTTTTTTATTTTTTAGGTTTGACACTTTAACAAAAAACTAAGAGCAGCTGAACAAGTTAATAAGTTTCACTCATTCCTTTCACCGCCCACATTTTACCAGCTCATACTGGGATCCAGAGTTTTTGATCACAGCCCCACTTCTCTGTTGGATTACCTTTCTGCTCACCGAGAGAGTGCATCTCAGTAGCACCCAGGGGATTACTTTGTGTTGCGGTACATCCGTGCTGGGAGCTCTAATGACGTGCTGTATTTATCAGAAATTCAATAAGCCAGCTCAATTGTAAGTGCAAAGAATTAACTCTGATCGTGATATTGAATGTAGAGCATCAGTTTAGCTTGTGAAAGAATATACTTGCAGTGAATGGTGCTGTAGTGCAGATAATGTGGACCCACGGGGAGAGGCCATCATTCAGCTCCATTTTTTGTTCAGGTGTCTGTATTCATGTGTAAGAATGGTCTGATTGATAGGGATTTCTAAGACCGCAGACTCTAATGTCTGGCATCTCATCTCCATATCTGTTTCTAGATTCATGTAAACGGAGGCCTCTCCTCAAATGTTATTTCTAGATGTTGTAAATCGATCCTGCATTGAGCTGGTACAGTCTGGCTGAGGTGATACACAAAGAAAACAAGCACAGAGAAGGGAGGAAACAGAGAGAAGAGGTTGAGCAGGGTATGAAAGTATTTCCACTGTCGGTTTGTGTTAAACCGGCCTCCGATATGCTCTTTGTGAAGCTTTTCTCGCCTTTTCAGAAACCGCCCGCGTGTCTGTAAAGGTGCTGGGTGAGATGAGCACAACTGATACTGTGGTTCCCACACGCTTTGCCTTCTGAAATTTCACAACCGATAGCGGTTACTGACAGAGGGGCCCTGATAAAATCTCACCTGATTAGAAAAAAAAGAGTGAGAGAGGCGGTGTGAAAGAGCTGAGGCAAGGCAAGTAAAAACGAGAAGAGATAGCGGGCCTCATCGGGTCTCTGAGGTTGTGTCTAGGTTTCAGTTGACACATCTCTGGCTGGCCCTGAGTGCACCACGCTCTCCACAAATGAGTGGGTTGAGTCAACACTGACGGATTACAAACCACACGGGCACTGCTTTATCGTCTGATTGCAAATTTGACAGATGAGATTCAAGCATGATTACAACTTTTTCCCTTTCCAGAGCAAACAAGGTCAACATTTCTTCAAACTTAAATGATAAAAACCTTTAAAGCTTTTTTTTCTTTTTCTTTTTTTTACCATTCACATTTTTTTTCTTTCATGGTTGATTATTGAAACCATCACGCCACATTTACTGTCCATAGTCAATTTGGCTCCGCGGTGGTGGCACGACTTTGAAGAGTAGGGGTACTCCTGGGGCCAAAAGATGAGCCCAATCCCACGTAGGCAGGAGATCTTGCCCCAAAATAGCCCCGTTGCCTGGCTCCTGGGAGCTGCGATGCAGAAACTGAAAGATGCTATCGCAGTCAACCAGCCGCTCTTGTTGAGAGGAGGAGGAAGAAGGAAGGAAGGCAGTAGATGCCATCATCCTGTTTGTTCTTTTTCTGACTTAGTCTGCTGCGATTATTCTCTCGTTCTCTGATCATCTCTGATTTATGTGTGTTCCATTTCGTCGCTGTCATTCAAACTGAGGTGATGTGATCTCTGGGATGTCAGAGTTATTAACTAACAAACACAGTGATTTGACTCGCTCAACAACATATGTGAGATGTGAACAAGGGGCAACCCAGATGCTTTGAGTGAAAACTGTTCCCCGAGACAGCACTCAATTTGGAGACATATTTGCATTTCACAATCGCTATAATTGGAAGATTTTTTTGTTTAAACCTTTCAAATTTCAGGAAATTGACACATGTCACAAAGGGTCCGCCCATCTCCCCCTCTCCTCCTCCTCCTATTAGAGGTGCTTGTTAGGAGAGCTGCCATAGGCCCTCATCGCTGTGACAGCTCAGTCACAATCTATTACACTTACTGGCTGCCTGTGCATCTCATAACTGGCACCAAATATTGGTTTTGCTGATAAATTCTGAAAAAGCTCCACATTAATGATGAGAAAAATAAATAAAAGGCTTGTCGACAGGATGTGGGTGGCTGTCCCATGGGAGAGGGATCTCAGGGATATAGAAATAGTTACAGCATCACCCAACAGGGGTTCCACCACCTCCCCCTCACAATCTTTCCTAAACTCCCACTGCCTTGCAGCTATCGAGGCACTTGTGTGGCTGTAGTAAGACAGCAAAGTTTTCATTTACTATCTACACAGCTCCCTCTCCGAAAGCAAGCCTTCAGGGTAATGTTAGGTCTTTTCATAAGTTACAAAGATGTAATTAGACAAATTAGCTCAGCAGACACTCAGGGTTGCGTTTTTAATGGCTGCGTGTTGCCTAGGTTGGTAATTAGCAGGCAGCCGCTGCTCCAAAATCACACATTGCACCCGAGGCCTTGCATCCGTAACCTGACAACCAGTAGCAGCGCAGTAATGAAGGCTTATGTATCCCACAGGCTTGGTTTGTCTCACTTGCCAGCCAGGTTTGATGTTGGGACTCACACTGAGCCACTGTGCAAATCTCTTGTTTATGCCCATGTATCATTTTCTTCCAGGTTGAGCGTGCCGTCCTTTCAGCACTGTGATGTATTCAAATCAAATGGATGTGTTTTTGCCTCAGAGGTGCAGACTTTCATTTGAGCCAATCACCTTTATGGTTCAATTCATCAGGGCCTTGGACTACGTGTCCAGGTCTCTTGTTGTGAGTAGCACCCGGGGAGCCGATGAGCCATTTCCACACACCCAGCTCCTCTCCCACTTTTAATGACTTGCCGATGGTGATTTTCACCAAGCGGCTGTTTTTTATTGGCTCGGAATAAATTCCCCTTCTCTCTGACACTAGACGTTCTCTTTAAATTGGATTGAGAGGGCTGAATGCCAAATCGGAAATGACCTAGCAAAATGCAGATTAACTTGTGAGAGAATACATTTGTCTATTTGCTGTATGTGTCCATATTACATTTGTGACACAGTGTTTATCATAAATATGGCTTAGCTGCAAGCTTTTCCGTGTCACAATGAGTCTTCATATACTGCAAAAAATTGATTTCCCCCCATTTTCCATTTATTTGTATATGACCTCAAGCACTAAGGCATGTTCTTACACTTGTTTTTCACAACAGTTGTCATTATCTGAAAAGACATCACATTCAGCTGCTATCATTAGGTGCATTGCAATTGTTCACTTTGTTTAGCAGAATTTCCCACATTCAGCCTCTCTCTACCTAAAATGGTAGTTAAAACGTGGACATATTAAAGCTTGTATTTCATAATTATAAACAGTTTATATTCAACATCTCAAACAGACAAACTGGACTTTTTGAGGCTAAGTCAAGCAAAAATAACACCATTAGCTGCTCCATGTAGAGAAGTGCCATTTGCCCTAACCTCTCGCAGCCTTAGCAGCTTTGTACCACATACTGTCTTTCTGTCCTAACTGTGGGGCAAGTTGGCACAATGTTCTGCCTTCACCGACGTGGGAAGGAGATGATTGGGAACAACGTGCTGCGAGTGGATAGCAGCACACATCCACAGGAGCTTTGTGGACCAGGGAGATAAGACTGGAGCCCACAGCATGACAGGGAGAGTGGGACTGGGGAATGGAGGACAAGACAGTGCAACCTTAAGGCCAAAAGACTCAGCAGAGAGTAATGAGGGCCAGGTCTTACCGAGGATACTGCCAAAACTGCCTGAGAGAGCAGGGAATGGAGAGGACGAGAGGTGGAATAACAACCTTGGAGGGAAAATTAGCTGCCTGGCTGTTGTAGCTGACATAGTAGAATGTGGAAACAAAAGGCACCAGTGACAAGGAGCAAATGAAGGTGGCTTTGAATCTCGTGACAGGAATCTGCAGGGACAAGCAAGGGATGCCCAATATGTCTAAAAAGTTAGATCTGCACTTTTCTCTGTCTTATGCACCATTATTGACGAGACAAAACATGATTGCAAAGTAGTTCATTTGTTTGAATCGGTAACATATGTTGTACATGGTTATACTGTACATGGTTATCAGGCATCTTGACAATTAGGAGCTAGCATCAGATCCACACATTTTAATGTGTGATTTTTCACAAGTGCTGGAACAGGTTTATTGTGCTGCTACTTTTAGTACTAATTAGGGCTGCACAAATTAGGGCAGTGTAATCAAAATCATAATATTACAGAGTGCAATATCAGAATTGCAGGAGCTGCAATTTTCTTTTCTTTTTAATGTGTCACAACAACGTTGTGCATTGTTAGCACCAGAGTGTTGTGTTGCAACAAAGACACCATCAAATCATATTCTTAAGACATAAAGACATTTTTGTTTGCTACAAGATGAATTTATATTGTTAGGAGTGAATGTAATGAAAAGCAAAATGACCATTCCAAATGAAGTCCCGTATCTCACAATGACTGCCAATATTGCAATATGATGTTTTTTGCATATCAGCCTTAGTGCTAGTAGAGCAGAATTTCCCACAGGCTGAGGATTTGTCTGTGGTGGTGGGTGGTGCAGGGAGTGATAGGTGTACATGCAGTTCAGAGGGAGAGAGTGTAACTTGTGTTATTTTTTGTTACTACAATTTACTGATGACCCAGAATCGCCTCGCATGCAGGCACTAGCTGGGCAGCTCCACACAGAGAAGCCTCTAATCGCCACTCAGTAACTGCAGCGTTGGTAACTCAGACAGGTGTGGGCCAAAATTACTGTAGTTGGATCAAAAACAGTCAAGTATGGTACTAATCCAAACTTGACCTAAACTGATTAATTACACCTTTTGGTTTATGTCCGACTTGGCAAAACCAAGCAAACCGAATTGAAACTACTGTTAAACGTAATTCTTCCCTTTTGTAGGTCTGTAGGTTAAGTGTTCCATTTTATGTTCAGACACATGACAGGAGAATAGGCAGAAATGGGCTAAATGCTAAGGGTTGCTATTGCTATATACTCTGTTTACTAGAAGAAATGTTTGCTTCCGTCTCTAACTTCTGCCTATTAGCATGCGAGCCAGGTAGACCCAGTGTGGCCGTCCACCTATTCATTCTGATACCCAGTCACTGTAGTTTCCTGTCTGCCATGCAACACATAAAATCTGGTCTTGCAAGGGACGCTTCAGCCCTTGAGAAGACTGGTAAGTAAACAGCCGTGACTGCTAACAGAGACTGTAGCAATAGCAAATCATAAATGACTCCTTTAAAAATTACATTTACATATAGTTTATTGCTTAGTACCTTACTTACCTATAAGCAGACCTTTAGAGAAGGGCTTAATGCCACAATATAGCTACAATACAAGTTCTTTTTAATCATAGGGTCAGTCAGAATTAATCAGCTGCAATCTTGAAAGGAAAAGGCAGACATCTCACAGGGGCCATATGAAGATCCTCTGAGGGCACAATCTGAGTTGAAAAATACTTTTAATTTTGAGCGTCACAGTTTCTCAGGCGTGTATCGTTGGCCATCCATTCTGCTTGATGCCTTTAGATTCCTCTAATGGAATTTTGCAGTTCTTCTCTCTTTTGCTTTCCCTTTCTCTCTCTCTTTCTCTCTCATGTCACACACACACACACACTGAGCCTCTCTGTGTTGGGCCCGCCTGTGGCACAAGACATGTTGGATCATTTGATTCCAGCTAATAACCGGAGTTAGCCCAGAGAAAGGCATAAATGAGTTGTGGCCTCCCTGGGCTCCTCCTGTTGCCTGTGTGAAGTGTAAGACGACTGGAGGCTGATTGTGTCATAAGGGCACTGAGATGTTCAACAGCAAAGAAATATCTATCAGTTCAAGTATTTGCCACATTTCTACTGTAAGTCTCTTGTTTTCTATCCAGAACGAGTATTTTTCTCTTCTTTTCTTTTTCTTTTTTTCACTTTGTTTTGTTCTATGCAGTTCATCTGTTTTTAAAATGAGTGTCACTGAGTTGCATCAGTAACTTAAATGTATATATTTGGAAAAATATATATTCTAGCTATATATATGTAAACACACACACATCACACTTCGCTGCACACTCGTATGCAAACAGACACAAACTCCTAACCACAAACTGTCTACACCCTCTCACACAGTTACACACGTTCGTATACTAATTTAACAAGGCCAAGCCCACGCCTTCCCCCACAAGCACACACACACACACACGCACAAAACATACTCAGATCTATACTGCATATTCTCAGTAAAAATGAACACACTTCCTTGTTGACACGTTGTAGTGCTTTGTGTTTTGATTAGCAAGAGAAGGGAAGTGGTAATGAACTGTGAACACGCTGCTTCCTTCCATTCGGAGACCGAGCATTAGCTCATTCCTCTGCTCTCGCCACCAAACGCTGTATTACTATTCTGTCCATACACCGCTGCCAATTAACTCTGGCATCTCTCTCATCCCCCTTTGTTGATATTTAATGTCAGAATAACTATTTGCTCCGTTTTCTCAGCACATCAGCGATGATGATATACCTGGTTATGGATGAGCTGTGACATTACGATGCCCGCTGCTGTTATTCCCTGAGTGTATGGCTGATTGTGTTGTTGTTTTTTGCCAATGAACCTTTTGTAACTAGCTACTGCACATCATTAAGATAGATAGATAGATAGATAGATAGATAGATAGATAGATAGATAGATAGATAGATAGATAGATAGATAGATAGATAGATAGATAGATAGATAGATAGATAGATAGATTATGTTAGCTTGAATATATTTTTAGCATTATCTTTCACAAATGATCCAATTAAATCTTTGTTTCAGT
>NC_140915.1:38185544-38254011 GCF_045865225.1 Trachurus japonicus | reverse complement strand
GACTACTGGAACCTGCAGTAACCTGCAGTAGACAGTAGACTACTGTAACCTGCAGCAGACAGTAGACTACTGTAACCTGCAGTAACCTGCAGGTTACAGTAGTCTACTGTAACCTGCAGTAGACAGTAGACTACTGTAACCTGCAGCAGACAGTAGACTACTGTAACCTGCAGTAGACAGTAGACTACTGTAACCTGCAGTAGACAGTAGACTACTGTAACCTGCGGTAGACAGTAGACTACTGTAACCTGCGGTAGACAGTAGACTACTGTAACCTGCGGTAGACAGTAGACTACTGTAACCTGCGGTAGACAGTAGACTACTGTAACCTGCAGTAGACAGTAGACTACTGTAACCTGCAGTAGACAGTAGACTACTGTAACCTGCAGTAGACAGTAGACTACTGTAACCTGCAGTAGACAGTAGACTACTGTAACCTGCAGTAGACAGTAGACTACTGTAACCTGCAGTAGACAGTAGACTACTGTAACCTGCAGTAGACAGTAGACTACTGTAACCTGCAGTAGACAGTAGACTACTGTAACCTGCGGTAGACAGTAGACTACTGTAACCTGCAGTAACCTGCAGGTTACAGTAGTCTACTGTAACCTGCAGTAGACAGTAGACTACTGTAACCTGCAGTAGACAGTAGACTACTGTAACCTGCAGTAGACAGTAGACTACTGTAACCTGCAGTAGACAGTAGACTACTGTAACCTGCAGCAGACAGTAGACTACTGTAACCTGCAGTAGACAGTAGACTACTGTAACCTGCAGTAGACAGTAGACTACTGTAACCTGCAGTAACCTGCAGGTTACAGTAGTCTACTGTAACCTGCAGTAGACAGTAGACTACTGTAACCTGCAGTAGACAGTAGACTACTGTAACCTGCAGCAGACAGTAGACTACTGTAACCTGCAGTAGACAGTAGACTACTGTAACCTGCAGCAGACAGTAGACTACTGTAACCTGCAGTAACCTGCAGTAGACAGTAGACTACTGTAACCTGCAGGTTACTGTAGGTTACAGTAGTCTACTGTAACCTACAGTAGACAGTAGACTACTGTAACCTGCAGTAACCTGCAGTAGACAGTAGACTACTGTAACCTGCAGCAGACAGTAGACTACTGTAACCTGCAGCAGACAGTAGACTACTGTAACCTGCAGTAACCTGCAGGTTACAGTAGTCTACTGTAACCTGCAGTAGACAGTAGACTACTGTAACCTGCAGCAGACAGTAGACTACTGTAACCTGCAGTAGACAGTAGACTACTGTAACCTGCAGCAGACAGTAGACTACTGTAACCTGCAGTAGACAGTAGACTACTGTAACCTGCAGTAGACAGTAGACTACTGTAACCTGCGGTAGACAGTAGACTACTGTAACCTGCAGTAGACAGTAGACTACTGTAACCTGCAGTAACCTGCAGGTTACAGTAGTCTACTGTAACCTGCAGTAGACAGTAGACTACTGTAACCTGCAGTAGACAGTAGACTACTGTAACCTGCAGTAGACAGTAGACTACTGTAACCTGCAGTAGACAGTAGACTACTGTAACCTGCAGTAGACAGTAGACTACTGTAACCTGCAGTAGACAGTAGACTACTGTAACCTGCGGTAGACAGTAGACTACTGTAACCTGCGGTAGACAGTAGACTACTGTAACCTGCGGTAGACAGTAGACTACTGTAACCTGCGGTAGACAGTAGACTACTGTAACCTGCAGTAACCTGCAGGTTACAGTAGTCTACTGTAACCTGCAGTAGACAGTAGACTACTGTAACCTGCAGTAGACAGTAGACTACTGTAACCTGCAGCAGACAGTAGACTACTGTAACCTGCAGTAGACAGTAGACTACTGTAACCTGCGGCAGACAGTAGACTACTGTAACCTGCAGTAACCTGCAGCAGACAGTAGACTACTGTAACCTGCAGTAACCTGCAGTAGACAGTAGACTACTGTAACCTGCAGTAGACAGTAGACTACTGTAACCTGCAGTAACCTGCAGTAGACAGTAGACTACTGTAACCTGCAGCAGACAGTAGACTACTGTAACCTGCAGTAACCTGCAGTAGACAGTAGACTACTGTAACCTGCAGTAACCTGCAGTAGACAGTAGACTACTGTAACCTGCAGTAACCTGCAGTAGACAGTAGACTACTGTAACCTGCAGCAGACAGTAGACTACTGTAACCTGCAGTAGACAGTAGACTACTGTAACCTGCAGTAACCTGCAGTAGACAGTAGACTACTGTAACCTGCAGTAACCTGCAGTAGACAGTAGACTACTGTAACCTGCAGCAGACAGTAGACTACTGTAACCTGCAGTAGACAGTAGACTACTGTAACCTGCAGTAACCTGCAGTAGACAGTAGACTACTGTAACCTGCAGCAGACAGTAGACTACTGTAACCTGCAGCAGACAGTAGACTACTGTAACCTGCAGTAACCTGCAGGTTACAGTAGTCTACTGTCTGCCGCAGGTTACAGTAGTCTACTGTAACCTGCAGCAGACAGTAGACTACTGTAACCTGCAGTAACCTGCAGGTTACAGTAGTCTACTGTAACCTGCAGGTTACAGTAGTCTACTGTAACCTGCAGCAGACAGTAGACTACTGTAACCTGCAGTAACCTGCAGTAGACAGTAGACTACTGTAACCTGCAGTAACCTGCAGTAGACAGTAGACTACTGTAACCTGCAGTAGACAGTAGACTACTGTAACCTGCAGTAGACAGTAGACTACTGTAACCTGCAGTAACCTGCAGTAGACAGTAGACTACTGTAACCTGCAGCAGACAGTAGACTACTGTAACCTGCAGCAGACAGTAGACTACTGTAACCTGCAGTAACCTGCAGGTTACAGTAGTCTACTGTAACCTGCAGGTTACAGTAGACTACTGTAACCTGCGGCAGACAGTAGACTACTGTAACCTGCAGTAACCTGCAGCAGACAGTAGACTACTGTAACCTGCAGCAGACAGTAGACTACTGTAACCTGCAGTAACCTGCAGCAGACAGTAGACTACTGTAACCTGCAGCAGACAGTAGACTACTGTAACCTGCAGTAGACAGTAGACTACTGTAACCTGCAGTAACCTGCAGTAGACAGTAGACTACTGTAACCTGCAGTAACCTGCAGTAGACAGTAGACTACTGTAACCTGCAGCAGACAGTAGACTACTGTAACCTGCAGTAGACAGTAGACTACTGTAACCTGCAGTAACCTGCAGTAGACAGTAGACTACTGTAACCTGCAGCAGACAGTAGACTACTGTAACCTGCAGCAGACAGTAGACTACTGTAACCTGCAGTAACCTGCAGGTTACAGTAGTCTACTGTAACCTGCAGGTTACAGTAGTCTACTGTAACCTGCAGTAGACAGTAGACTACTGTAACCTGCAGTAACCTGCAGTAGACAGTAGACTACTGTAACCTGCAGTAACCTGCAGTAGACAGTAGACTACTGTAACCTGCAGCAGACAGTAGACTACTGTAACCTGCAGTAGACAGTAGACTACTGTAACCTGCAGGTTACAGTAGTCTACTGTAACCTGCAGTAGACAGTAAACTACTGTAACCTGCAGTAACCTGCAGTAGACAGTAGACTACTGTAACCTGCAGTAACCTGCAGCAGACAGTAGACTACTGTAACCTGCAGCAGACAGTAGACTACTGTAACCTGCAGTAGACAGTAGACTACTGTAACCTGCAGCAGACAGTAGACTACTGTAACCTGCAGCAGACAGTAGACTACTGTAACCTGCAGTAGACAGTAGACTACTGTAACCTGCAGTAACCTGCAGTAGACAGTAGACTACTGTAACCTGCAGTAACCTGCAGTAGACAGTAGACTACTGTAACCTGCAGCAGACAGTAGACTACTGTAACCTGCAGTAGACAGTAGACTACTGTAACCTGCAGGTTACAGTAGTCTACTGTAACCTGCAGTAGACAGTAGACTACTGTAACCTGCAGTAACCTGCAGTAGACAGTAGACTACTGTAACCTGCAGTAACCTGCAGTAGACAGTAGACTACTGTAACCTGCAGCAGACAGTAGACTACTGTAACCTGCAGTAGACAGTAGACTACTGTAACCTGCAGCAGACAGTAGACTACTGTAACCTGCAGCAGACAGTAGACTACTGTAACCTGCAGCAGACAGTAGACTACTGTAACCTGCAGTAACCTGCAGCAGACAGTAGACTACTGTAACCTGCAGTAACCTGCAGCAGACAGTAGACTACTGTAACCTGCAGCAGACAGTAGACTACTGTAACCTGCAGTAACCTGCAGGTTACAGTAGTCTACTGTAACCTGCAGGTTACAGTAGACTACTGTAACCTGCAGTAGACAGTAGACTACTGTAACCTGCAGCAGACAGTAGACTACTGTAACCTGCAGCAGACAGTAGACTACTGTAACCTGCAGCAGACAGTAGACTACTGTAACCTGCAGTAACCTGCAGTAGACAGTAGACTACTGTAACCTGCAGTAACCTGCAGTAGACAGTAGACTACTGTAACCTGCAGCAGACAGTAGACTACTGTAACCTGCAGTAACCTGCAGTAGACAGTAGACTACTGTAACCTGCAGTAGACAGTAGACTACTGTAACCTGCAGTAGACAGTAGACTACTGTAACCTGCGGATGTGTCAGCCGAGGCGCAGCGCTGTGATGCGTCTGTGCCCTGCTGACCTACGTGTGTGTGTGTTTCAATTCGCCAGCAAAAAGGACAAGAACATAACGGTAAAATGCACACTGCGTTGGTGATAAGCTTCTGTCGACCGCAAAAAATCCACTTTCAATTTAAGGGCCCATTCACATGGATCAGCTCCACGTACGGACCTGCTTCTCCAGCTCTCAGCGCTTGCTGCTTCCAGCAGCGCCCTCTCGGTGAGCGGCAGCTCAGTTCTCCCCCGGTCCAGCCCGGATCTCTACTCCATAGCTGCCGTAGCAGCAGTGTCATACCAGTACATTTAACCGCATTTTTAACTTTTATTACACACAAGGCAGGAAGTTCACGTCTCGCCAGCCTCCCTCCTCTCCACACGTGAGTCCTCCGTTCAAACCGACAGACAGATCGAGCAGTGAAGCCGCTGAGAGGGATTCACGGCAACTCCTGAATAAAAAAAAAAACGCTATGTGGCATATTTTTGACTGTCTTTCCTGTTAATGTTATCCTGTAGAGCTAAATTTGGTTGGATGACTGATGTTATTTGTCAGGACATTTAAAAGAGGCTGTGTATCTGTCAGTTGTTGCAACATGTGCGAGGCGCGCTGCAAAAGACTTTTCATTTTTGGTAACGCATGAGTACTCTAACGCGTTTTTATTGATTATTTACTTGTATTCATAGGTAACGCTGTAACGTAACTGATTACTTATAATCGATGGTAACGTTGTAACCTAACTAACTACTTTCCAAAGTAACTATGCCCAACACTGCTGGAAACCGAGGGTATGTCCGGTGGAGGTTTCGGAAGCAGGGGTTTTGTTAGCAAGGCGGCAGTGCAGTTGCTCCGCCGCTGGGATGACCGGGGCGAGGCTGCAGAAAGCTGTGAAGGAGCTGGGAGATGAGGCTGAGAAGGCGAGCTGCTGGTCGTGGCTCCGGAGGAAGGACAGCAGATGGGGGCAAACACCCGTCTAAGGGCAGCTGCAGGGGGTGGCGGGGAGACGTCCCCATTAGCCACTGCCCCCCCGCCCGGAGATGTTCTGGTGTAGGGGGCGAAACATCAGTGAACGGCGGTCTCCAGCTGACGACCCTGCAGCTGCACACACTGGCACCGGAGGAGGTCTGACAAGCCGGAAGGCCGAAGCAGGAACCAACACCTGACCTGTGCAACGAGCTCTTGAACAGATGCAGCATACTGACTGTTAGGCAATATAAACTTACATCAAGAACTATTTTATTCAGAATTGCAGTGCTTTGACAAATTATTATTCAGAGACAAGCAGACAACCTGAGCTCTATTCAGAGTCATTATCATTTCTATCCACTTTGTTCAACCTATTGTTGTTTGTATCATTTAACCTTCACCTCACCGAGGAACATCAGACCATTGTTCTTGACTGAGAAGCCATGTGGAGCTGTAGATATGTCTGGATGCACTGAAAGTGCAGTAAAATGGTGTGTGTGGTGTATGCCATCAAAGTAGTGCTAATACCGGAGACCAGAGCAGCACAGTGGGAGCGTCTCTGTAGCCAGTTGTATTCCCTAAAATATTCCCTAAAATGAATGATTACCTCTTTAGCTGGGAACTCCCACGAATCCCACCAGCGACGCTGAGAACCAAAATGACAAGAAGAGGAGGAAGGATGGGGATAAAGTCATTTCAATCAATTCGTTTATTTCGGGCATGTCAATTTAAATCATCATCATCACACTTCATCTTAGCATTTAGAGAGAGTGAGAGGAAAGTCACGAGAGATAGGATGATATGCAACAAAGGGCTGACGCAAAATTTAGTTACAAAGTCTCTGTGCAAAGTAATGTCAATGTTCACACAGTAAAGAGAAAAGTTGAGGGGTACTAGTCTTAATTTGATCATTGTGGTTAAGTAGGCTGGTCATTTTTTAGCTGACAATTAATTGGTTGGATAAGTTTGCTCCCCCCTGAACAAAGGAGGAGAAAGTGAAGCCCCATTTTCCTCTGACCAAAACAAATACTTATTTATTCATTTATTAACATTTTTTAGTAATCAGTAGTCAATTTAAGTAGGGTGACCATATTTTGATTTACAAAAAAGAGGACAGTTGACATGTTTACAGCAAATGCATTTGCTATTGGTTTATTTTGTTACTTTTAGTTGGCCCATATGACATTTAGTAGTAGGCCTGTATCACTTCGAATATTAAGTGTAAATCAACCCCAAGCTGCACTTTTGGCTGAATTTGATATCATTTCAGATTAAAGGTGTTCAGAAATGGCCGTTTGTCCTGTTTGTCGCACCGAGTTTCCACGAGTTGCCGCACGAGTTTACCCGAGTAAGGAAAACAAATTTGATTGGTTGTTATCGAGCGGGCGGAATATTCAATGTTTGGGGCGAGACCGAGCTCCGTGTGTGTGTGTTGTCTCAGACGTTTGATTGACGGATGACGGATTCAATATCAGTGGCTGATGAATCGTGAGCAACATGACACATAATTTGTGCGCCTGCATTGTCCAATGCGGAAAAAAAATACCACACTTTCATCCCGGATTTACTCGAAAATAGAATTTTGCACAAAGTTTGGGCTACATCGTCTGATAGATGAGTTATTATACTAATATTAGGACCCACAGTGGGCTCAAATGTTTTCAATTTTCTTTTCTGTACAGCTTTAAAAACCATAGATGGCTAAAAACCTTCCAGGCTAGGATGGTGATCCGTAACAATAGATTAGAACTATTTTAATTAGTTTGTAGCTAGGTGTTTAAATGAACAATAATCAGTATTACTGGCAATAATAGAGAGCCCCTTAGGGCCCCATGGAGGCTTGGGCTGGCCCTGATCACAGATAAACACGGCTGTCGGGCATTTAGAAAAAAAAAAGGAAAACAGTGACTACGTGTCAGCCGCCGGCCATCCTGGAACACACAGATGCCCAGTCCGCCCCTGGTGAAGCTACACTTGCGCTTTGGCATTTTGTGAGCAGAGACAATGCTGCTCCGATGTCTGCTCCCTCTGTATGAGCGTATATTGTACTTACAGTTGGACTCACACAAGTGTTTTAATAACACGACAAAAAGAGTGATCTATGCTCTGATTTGTTAAAAACGTGCGATCACCAACTGAAGCACCCCACACAGAGCTTATGACATGTTCACAGGAACACAAACTCAGATATGAGATTTGCATGGTCGCTAGTAGCTCACTCTCTCTACTGCTGTGTGTGTGCATGAGATGATGCTGCTCTGCAAGGTTTCCATCACTGCAGCTTTGGACAACAGTGTCAATTGATCAATCTCCATCCCTGACCATGGTCATTAATTGCTTTGTATGCAGTTGCCATGGATGTGGCATTGAATTTTGTCACTCATATGATGATTACAATTCATATGGTGGGGTGAAATATGGTGTTCTAGATGACAGTAAACATAATTTATAATGCATTGCTGTATTCTTCATTCAGCTGCAGGGCTCATTATAAAGAATAGATCATGTTCAATAGATCATGTTTTTGAGACTGGAGCAGAGTGCTGGAAAAGTGGCGAGACTGCTGGAGAGAAAGAGAGAGAGAGAGTCTTTATTGTCACTACTAGATAATGAAATTTTTGTTGGACCCACGGCTTAAAAACATACAGTACAATAATAAATAGATAGAAGAGAATAGAATAGAAATTCTATTTAATAAATAAAAAGTATTGCATGTAAGGCACACATTGAATAAAAATACAAATGTGACAGAGATGTTTATGTAACAGAGTTAAGAAGTAGTGTGATTCCACTTGCCATAAAAACTCATCACACAACACTGAAACTTGTTTGTCCTATGGTAATTAAATGCAGCACCCCTGTGGATTAGGGTCGTGCACCCCGGGGGGTACAGTAGCAGCAGTCGGACCCCGCTGTCTCCCTGGTAGGTGCACAAGCTATGAGCTCCGCCATTGTTTCATATTAATTACTTTAATTTTAATACTAAGGGGTGGTTTAAGTTGTATTTTTTTTAAACATATAGCTCCCCAACGGTTGAGCACGTCCTTTTTCATAAAAACTTGACAGTCTTTTTCTCTTACTTTTGTTTACAAAATTGCTAGTGCTACACTTTGTTAGCTAACCTGCACTTTCTTTTCATTTTACATTTTTCAGATGTGTAGGCCTATGTGTGTGTGCAGTGGCAGCTGGTACTAAAAAAAATGGGGAGGGGGGGGGTAAAGATAAATAAGATAAATAAAGAGCATTGCTAACTTCACATCCAGCTAGCCAACTGTGTTGTTGCATAACACATAAAAAAAATAAATAAAGCAATAATGTGTTGTTGCATAACACATTAAAAAAAAAAAAAAGCAATAATGTAATTTTTAGAGCATTTATTGTGCGGAAAACAAGTCTCAAAACACAGAGTGTGTTTCATGGTGAGCGAGATGTGAGATTGTTTTGAAGTCTACGGAACGAGAGATACAGAAAAACATATGAAAACAGGGCCCAGGTTGAAAAAAAGTTTCCCTTTAAAGCCTGGTTGGTGACATGCTGACACCACTTGATGCCTTCGATCCCCCTGATGTGTTAACGATCATTGTACAGTCTGCACACATCAAACTTGATGTCGTACCAAAGATTACTTGCCAGCCCATAGGGCCCCATTGTGAACCCGGAAATGTTGAGTACCCCAAAGTTTTATGTTAGAAATATATAGTATGGGTCCCCAGTATTCAGAAACTGCCGGATGCTAACTTGTATATATTGGGCAATTAGCATAACATACATAATTAGCATAAATTAGCATAATTGCCTATATGGGCAATATTTCAACAAAATTGACTTGGCTGATCTGGGCAATATTGGAGTGGTTTTAGGGGTTATTGATGATGCTGAATCCATTTCTGACATTTTCAAAATTCAAAATGGCTGTCTAAACCGGAAGTGACCAGATTTTAACCGCCAGTGGGCCGATTTTGATGGATTTCAAAATCTGGTCACTTCCGGTTTAGACAGCCATTTTGAATTTTGAAAATGTCAGAAATGGATTCAGCATCATCATTATGCTAATTTATGCTAATTGTGTATGTTATGCTAATTGCCCAATATATATAATTTAGCATCCGGCAGTTTCTGAATACTGGGGACCCATACTATATATTTCTCACATAAAACTTTGGGGTACTCAACATTTCCGGGTACTCATTGTTGGCAAGTAGACTAATAGTGTGTCACGCAATAGTCGGTAACACTTTATTTTAAGGGGTCCTTGTTCCTGTGTATCTACCTAATTAATTACAGTGTAATTACCTATGTAACCGTATGTAATAACATGTACTTACATTGTAAATACATAGTGTATTTTGGTGTACTTACAGGTCCTTGTTACACTTGTAATAAGAAATATTTGTGCAAAGAGAGAGGCCACTTTGGCATTTCTTATTACAAGTGTAACAAGGACCTGTAAGTACACCAAAATACACTATGTATTTACAATGTAAGTACATGTTATTACATACGGTTACATAGGTAATTACACTGTAATTAATTAGGTAGATACACAGGAACAGGGACCCCTTAAAATAAAGTGTTACCCAATAGTCTTATAAGATCGCACAGTGTATAGAGGCCATTAGGGTAGCCACATGTCTTCAGTGCTTGATGTGTGACAGTTCTTTCTATTTTCAGACCAGAGTGGACACGCACATCACACCAGCGAGGGCAGGTGCAGAGTACAAAAAAGGCAAAGTAGAAAAAACACAGGTACTCGCAACTCTGCAGGACTCAGCGTATTTATTGTAGTGACATACGTTTCGAGCAGTACAGTAAAGGTGTGCTCTTCGTCAGACAGTAGGATAGATAACAGAAGCCATCTTAAATACTACTAGTCACATGACTTGATCAGGAGAGGATAGCATGCAGCTGTCAACTCACAGGTGACAGAATTAACAGAAATAGCAAAAAAAAAACAGCACAGCAGCCTCAATACCATGACCTTAACAATTTCAGTGTATATAAATCAATGTACATTATGTCACACAAGCAAAACACTATAAAAACATTACACATTATACCAGGACTCAGGCCAAAAAAAGGGGCCGTCATGTAATAGAATTAAAAGAATAAAGTTCTCAACCCAAACAATGGGATCAGACATAAAGTCGTCATATAGGATGGGTATAATGACATCTTAAAGTGCAGTACTCATAATAAAATGACAACAACACAGAAGCAACAGTCATGATAGAAGCAGACAGTCATGGTGGAAGAGACAGTCAACCCAGAAAAAAAAATATATATATAAGCTCACAAGAAAGGTCTGATGTCCATCTCTTCATTGAGACCTTTGGGAGAGACTGTATTGAGAGTGTACATCCAAAAAAGTTCACGTTTGAGGAGAAGGTTGTTTATGTCACCCCCCCTTCGTGGAAGTTGGACATATTCGATGCCTGTGTATCTGAGAGATGCCCCTGTATGTTTGAAGAGATTGAAATGTCTGGCAACAGGGCTTTTTTGATCATTGGTCCTAATGTTGCTCCTGTGTTCAGCAATTCTGTTTTTCAAAGGTCGTGAAGTTTTGCCAACATAACCGAGTCCACAAGGGCATTTAAGAAGGTAGACGACATTTGAAGTTTTGTTCTTTCTATTTTCCCTCCACCTTATGGCCTCTATACACTGTGCGATTTTAGCAGTCTTATAAGACTATTGCATGACAGACTGTGTGACATGGACCCCCCCCCCTTTCACACAGACACACACAGACCTGTCTGTCACAGCACCAGAGGAGCAGTACCGCCAGTTGTCGTTTATCGCCATCGGTTACTTAAAAATGAAATCACGGCCTGTATTGGTACCAGAGAACATCACAGTGGTACCGTCACGTAATGAGATCACTTCTAAACGAGGACAAAGTCACCTCTCCTGGCTTAAACACGTCAATATTCTCCGGTAGGGGACCACTTCTCATCACAGTCCGCACCTTGAGTTTCTTTTTCTTTCACACACAACTTTTCTGATGGCTGTATGAGTCTGTCCATGTTCCTTCTTCTTGTACGATAGTAAAAAGGAATATTTAGCTACACCTTTCCAGACAAGACAACATGAACTATTCGTTGTTTTTTTTTAATTGAATGACTATTTACTTGAAAATCAGTGCTCTATCATCTGCGCCACCACAGTAAAACTGATAGACGTCCATCAGCTGATTAGACGTAGGTCATAGCAGTTTTCTGACACAGGTCAGAATTTAATCCCAGGTTGTCTTTGGTCGCAAGACATTGACAACAGCCGTCATAGAACCTGTCTCACTGTGCAACGTAAAGACGGCCGAGCCATGACCAAAGATTTCGCCACGATTCTCCTACGATGGTCGTCTTTCGTCTGCGTCGGCGCAAAATCACACAGTGTGTACCGGCCGTTAGAGGGAACCTTCAAAGCCCAGTACTGTAAAGTTCTGATGACCCCCAGTTTGTGCTCCAATGGGTGGTGGGAGTCAAACACGAGGTATTGGTCAGTGTGTGTGGGTTTTCAGTAGACTTCAATGCTACCATTCTCGTCAATGGACTCAGCACAATCCAGGAAGGGAAACCTATTGTCCTTGGTATCCCTCCTGGTGAACTTGATGTTGCTGTCCACTGAGTTAATGTGCTCAGTGGAGGCTTCCACTTCTTGTGCTCTGATTTTGACTATGATTGATTGTTTTATTTCGTATGAATGACATACATACATATGTACATACGAAACGGAAAGGTAAGAAGCCAAAGGCTTATGAGGAACCTACCCCTTACAACTATTACATTTACAATCAATCATGGTGTAGAGACAATATCACTAAGGTACTTACATATAATACAGAGACAAGTTGGAAGACATGATTCAGTAAGCAAACATTGTTAAATAAGAAAATAAGACGAGTGTGGGTTGCGTTGGCAAAATTCATACATAATTCAAACCTCACACTTTATGAGAAATAAGGAATAGCTTTCTTCTAACTTATTAACGCAAATTCATAACACATTTGAAACAATCATCATCCTTCATACTCAGAAATACATAAACCTTCAAAGACCCTTTCCCTGCCCCTATGCATCCAATATTTGTCCATATTCTTCAAGTTTAGATTTTATAAACATTTTTTTGAAATGATAGATATTCTTACTTATTTTAATCTCATCTGGTAATCCATTCCATAGTTTTACTCCCTGAACTGAAATTCACATACTCTTCAGCGTTGTCCATGCCTTAGGTTGCTGGAAATTTAGTGCATGTCTGTATTCATATCTCCCTTCTCTTTCCTTAAACAATTTCTGTAAATTTCCAGGGAGCAGATTATTTCTTGCTTTATAGACTGAGTCGTTTTCAGTTCAACTATGTCCAATAGTTTCAGTGTGTTCGATTTAAAAAACAATTTGTTGGTGTGATGTGTGTATCCCATATTATGTACGATTCTTATAGCCTTTTTTTGCATAATGCTGAGGGGATTCAGATTAGTTTTGTACGTGTTTCCCCAGGTTTCAACACAATACGTTAAATAAGGTAATAATAGGGTACAATAAATCAAAAACAGAGATCTCAAATTTAATATGTATCTTGTTTTTCTTAGGATGCCTAAGCTCCTAGCCGTTTTCGATCTGACATGGTTAATTTGGGATTTCCAACTCAGGTTTTGATCGATTATGACTCCCAGAAAAGTATACTGCTGTACTCTTTCAAGTTTTACATTTTCAATACTTAACTCTACTTGAGTGCTTGGATTTACCTTCTTATTACCAAATAGGATGAATTTAGATTTGTTTATGTTTAATGAGAGCTTATTACTATCAAACCACCGTTTTAAGTTCTCTAGTTCAGCTGTAATAACTTGTAACAACTGTTGAATGTCCTTACCTGAGCAAAAAATATTGGTATCGTCTGCAAAGACTACATATTTAAGTATGTCAGATACCATGATTATATCGTTAATATATAATATAAATAATTTCGGACCCAATACAGAGCCTTGTGGTACTCCACAGGAAATGTTTAAACATGATGACCTATAGTCGCCTATTTGGACAAATTGTTTTCTGTTTTGTATGTAACTCCGTATCCAACTAAGTCCCATTCCTCTGATTCCATATCTCTCTAATTTATGTAATAGTATGTCATGATTTATGGTGTCGAAAGCTTTCTTTAGATAAATAAAGACTCCAATAGCATACTCCTTGTTATCTATTGAATTTGTTAATTCCTCTATTACTTCTGTGAGAGCCATTGAGGTGGATCTGTTGGTTCTGAAGCCATACTGGCCTTCAATCAAAATATTGTTCTTTTCAATAAAACTGTCCAGTCTTGCAACAAAGAGTTTCTCAAGGATCTTAGAGAACTGGGGCAATAGTGAGATCGGTCTATAGTTTGTAAATAAATGTTTATCTCCTGTTTTATAAATCGGTATTATTTTAGCTGTTTTCATTTCTGTAGGAAAGGTACCTAGTTTGAATGATAGATTACATATATGAGTAATAGGGTCAACTATTTCTTCGATAACTTTTTTGATTAAGGCCATATCTACGCCATTCTCATCAATAGATGCTTTATTTTTGAAGTTCTTGACTACATCTATTATTTCTTTTCTAGTTACATCATGTAAGAAAATTGTGGATGGGTTTCTGTCAATTTTATGTTTAGAATTTGCTCCCCCCTGTGGAGGTTTTATTTTTTCCGCCAAATCCGGCCCCACACTAACAAAAAATGTATTGAAGCCCTCCACTACATCATCCATGTTGGTTATGTCCTTTACCTTTTCAGTTAAGTAATTTGGATAGCTTGGTTTATTAGTAGACTTTCTAATGATTGTATTAATTATATTCCATGTTCCTTTCCTATCGTTCTTATTATTTTCCAGTAAATTGTTATAATATTCTTTCTTACATTTTCTAATAATATCAATTAATTTATTCTTGTATCTTTTATATTTAATTTCTTTCTCACTTGATCTATGCTTTATAAAGTCTCTATATAAATTGTTCTTTTTTTTTTGCATGCATTCAGAATTCCTTTTGAAATCCATGGCTTGTGTGGAGTCTTCGATTTTTTACCCCACTTACCTTGTTGCAAGACTGGGCAGCTCCTGTCGAATAATTCCAGGAATTTATTTAAAAAACCACCATAAGCTTCATCCACGTCAGTGGCTTCATACACCTCTCTCCATTTTTCTATTGCAAGTTCATATTTAAATGCTTCTATTGCCTCATCTGTGCGTATTCTCCTACTGTTTGAAGGTCTAGTCATTGTGTCCCTCTTTATCTGACCTTCACAATCAAACATTATGAACACTGGTAGATTATCAGTTATGTCATTCATTAATAAGCCACTGAATAGATTATTATATATATTATTAGTAAAAATATTATCTATTAAAGTAGCAGAGTGTGTGGTGATTCTGCTTGGCTTGTTAATGACAGGGTATAGGCCCATGCTGTACATTGCCTCCGTAAAACCATCTGTCAGGACTTGAGGATTTAATAGATTAATATTGAAATCACCACAGAAGAAGGTAACTTTCTGTTCAGTTTTTATCAATAACTCCTCTATTGTGTCTCTGAAAGTGACAATATTTGAGGTGGGCGCCCTATAAACGCAGCTGACCAAGATGTTCTTCTGTCCCTCCATGAATATCTCCACCGTGATGCATTCACATAAGCCCTTAATGGCAGTTGACATTTCTTCATCATCAATGTGATTTTCACACATTTCTTCATCATCAATCATTTTAAATGATTCTGAATATATAAAGCTGTCCCACCTCCCCCTTTGTTCATTCTATTCATATGTTTGAAGTCATATCCATCTAGCTGAATATCCTCTACTCCTTTTGATTCTTTAATCCAAGATTCTGAAATGGCTATCACAGAGAATGGTGTGGTAAACTGACTTAGATAATCTTTAATATGTTCAAAGTTTGCATATAAACTTCTGCCATTAAAGTGTATAATTGAAAATCGATTAGTCCCATCTTTAAGTAATTCATCATTGACTTTTTCCTCGGTATAGTATTCACAATTGATTTTAATGTTATTAAAAAAATTTCTTTCAGGGTCTATGTCTTGATCAAAATCATGCATATTTATATAAAGTAAATGACCCAGCACATAGCATCAAAATACTGCAAAGATAAATTAATCCCGCACATACTATCAAGATGAGCACATAACACACTGCATCTAAATAATAAGGAGATAATGTAGTCCAGCACACATCATCGAGATAACAATCAGAGTCGTACCAATAATAGATCACTTTTCTTATTGGCCCCCAGTTCACAGAACTATGTGGGGAGGTACAAGTGTCCATTGGTTGATCAGTCCGTAGCCACACCCGTTGTGGGCACACACTTCGCACATCCCAGGCGAGATGTTTGTGCACCCTCAGTGTTTCCGGCACCCATTTACCATTTCGATTCCACACACTCACATATATCCAAGCGCAGTTACGCAATGGCTCCCATACGCACCGCAACACTCCACTCGCACTCTCCAGTATCCAATCCAATCCAATCCAATTTTATTTATATAGCACGATTTAAATAAACACAAAGGTTTCCAAAGTGCTGCACAGCAAGATAAAATATAATAGGTAACACAACAGAAGCACAATAAAAACAATGGACACAATAAGATAAAATAAAATACGATAAAACAGAATTAAAATCAACAAATAAAAACAAATAAATAAAATCATTAAAATAAAATAAATGAAGTCAACTGCCTACTGGGTGTTAAAAGCCAGGGAGAATAGGTGGGTCTTAAGGTGGGATTTAAAAACAGACAGAGAGGAGGCCTGTCTAATGTGCTGAGGCAGATTGTTCCACAGTTTTGGAGCTGCCACAGCGAAGGCACGATCCCCTCTGAGCTTCCGCTTTGTTTTAGGCTCTCTCAGGACCAGCTGGTCAGCTGACCTGAGGGACCGGGAAGGAGTGTAAACGTGCAGAAGCTCAGAGAGGTACGGCGGGGCAAGACCATTGAGGACCAGTACGCATACATAGTTGATCATCCACTTACACATCCACACGTTCATGCGCATCCATACACAATTCTGCAGTTGCTCCCACACACACACCTTCGCACCACCATTCACACCAGAGTCAAAGGTTATTGTTGACAAAGAGAAAAAAATATTTAGTCCCAGAAAAAAAGCAGAGATCTGTAAAAAATATAATATCGGAGAGAAAAAAGTATTCTGTCTCAGGAAAAAAGCGGAAGTCTGTAAAAAATATGTTGCCAAAAAGAAAAAGGTGTTTAATCTCAGAGAAAAAGCAGAGATTGTGCTTGCGATTTACAAACCGAATGATGATCGAGGGTTTGGCTTTGCGGTCCCTTCGTGGAAGAGAGTGACAAGCCGCAATGTTGTTTTTATCCAAGAAAATGCCTTTACTTTTCATAAAGTTAATTACTTGCGTTTCCAGCGACCCTTGGTCTTCCAGACGCAGTCCCTCTTCACCTCCTGCTCCAGAGAGCGCTGCCGCCGCGTATGTCCTCGGTTTACTGTAATATCCATGCCGCTGATTATCACATCTTCCTTTCGAGTGAAAAGCTCCAGGTCTTGGACTCTTTTTTCCAGCTTTTCAAGATTCTCCACCTTTCCTTCTAGTTCGGTGATTTTCTTTTCTTTTTCTGCAAGCTTCTCCTTGAGTTTGTGTACTTCCGTCATGAGGCTCACCAGCTCTGTTTGTTTCGCTGCTACCTGTTTCACCTCTTCCGACAGCTTCTTTAACGTTTCGTTCATTTCTTTTATAATTTCTTCCATCTTCGTCTCTTTTTGGGACATTTGAGTCTCCCTTCACCAAGTTTGATCTGTTAGAAATTAACTTAATTTTGGTCTAACAGCAAACAAACGGAGAGGAGCCGCGAGGCTTCTCTCCACCATCGTGACGTCACGTTTGTCTATGTGTTTGTCTAAGTCTAAAGAGAAAAGACTAAAGTGTCGTCCATGTATCTAAACCAGGGGCTGGGAGTTGTTCTTCTGAAGGAGCTCCACCTCCTTCATAGAGGTTGGCCATGATTGTAGACAATGGAGAATCTTGCTAGTGTGAATGCTGGTGAAGAAAGTGACGTCAAAGGAGACCATCCGGTTTCATCCGGTAGAAGAGTGAGGTTTTGGACCTTGTCAGTGAAGTCTGTGGAATTTTAGATGTAGTGTGGGGTGTTCCCTATGTGGGGTGCCAAGATGCTAGGGAGGTGTTTCATAATGTTTTAGGTCTACGAATTGATGTTGCTGATGATGGGTCTGAGTGGAGCTCCCTCTTTGTGTATCTTGTGATGACCATGAATGCATGGTGATGCCAGGGTCGAGACAATAGTGAGTTTGGTGGGTGGGGGGGGGTTTCCAATTTTTGTAAGCAATCTATGACCTTCTTCTTGTAGCTGCTTGTGGGGTCCTGCTTCGGGGTCTCATATGTTTCACTCTCACTGAGAAGTGAGATTTTTTTTCTGTCATAGTCGGTTGTGTTGACTGTGCTTCTTCCTTTTTGGCTGGTAGGATAGCCTTCCTTTCTTGGATGGTGAGATTGCAAGGAGGTACTTTTGCACTGGCAAGGGTCGCTGATACCTTCAGCCTGATCTCTTTTGTTTTAGAGGGTGTCAACTTGGCTTTAATCGTTGACTCTGTAGCTGTGATGAGGTCCACAATTGACAGCTGTTGTGGAGAAATGGCAAGCCTTTGGTTAAAACATCTCAATCTGGCTTGGAGAGGATCATGTTTGTTCTTCATCACTTGTGCTGGTTGTCTGTGAGTGGCATTACCATGGTTAGACCTTGATTGCTCTGGTCTGCCTCCTGCATTGTAAGCTCTGTTTTGGACCCAAACACACAGTCCACTGTAGCAGCCTCCTAGTAACGTTCAGTTAGCTAGCTACACTAGGAATCATCTTTCTACAATGAACTGGCGACTCTTATTTATTTATTTTATTTTATTTATTTTATGATGGCGACAAAAATGTTTGATGTCCTGGGCCCGGGCCCCTGCTCTGCTGCTCCTACAGTACTCCTGGCCTCCTTCTCAAGTCTTTTCTGGTGTCCAGCCAGGTTTGTGTTTTTTTGGGGGGGCCTCATCTAGCCTTTTTGCTCTCCCTCACTCCCTGCTTGCTGGAGTTTGCTCGCACTCACTTAATTCTCATGAGGAAGAACGAGCCGTGGTGTGGGCCAAACCATTTTTTAAGGAGGGGCCAATGGGGTTATTGAAATTATTAAAATTAAAATATTGTGTGACTTTGTGGCTTTGTTTTAGTTTGGATTCATTAGTATGAATATACATTAGTTAAGCCTATGCATAATAATTTAGTCATAGAGGCTGCTGGGGGCTGTGTGTGGGCCCTAAGTGGGCTGTGGGCCCTTAGAATTGTCATCACCTTTCCCCCCTATACGACGGCCCTGGGTGTCATCAAACAAGGTGGCAAGAGGAGACACGTTCTCTGACAAAAAAAATATCTTGCAAAAGCAACGAGCTGTGCCTGTCTGGTGATATCGGTTGACTCATCTAGCTGTAATGAAAACTCACCAGCTCTGAGCTTCTCCACAACTTGCGCCACGATATCTGTCTCCATCATGTCAATTCTCCGTGAAAAACCGTATCATTTGACAGCGGTACCTTTGCAGCCGCTGCTTTGTCCACCGTCTCTGCAAGCATAGCCGCTGCTGGGACAGTAAGTTCTTCAGCAAGACTAAATGGTTTCTTGGCTTTTGCCAGAAGTAACAACACTGCATATGCTTCCAGTGCTTTTGTTGATGTTGTTGTAGCCTTTTGCATTTTCTTTGAGATGACTTAAATTCACTGAGTTTTCTCTTAAAAAAGTCCATTGTGTTTCCGACGTATGGTTGGTGTTTAGTCCAGAGATGCCGCTGAAGATGTGATGGCTTCATGGCGCAGTTAGCTTTTAGCTTGCCGCATAAAAAACACTGAGCTAGCGGGGGGATCCTTTGTTAAATTATTTGGTCACCTTTGGCATGTCTTTGCCATGGGTGCTCTTGGAGAGGGCCTTGCAGCTGCTGAAGCCCGCAGCAGCTGCACTGGCTGGTCGGCGGAAGGAGAAGTGGGTAGGGTTGAATGGTCCAGGCACACTGGATGGCTCCCCCACATCGTCGCTCTCTCCATACACTTCATAATGTCCCCTTACTGTCAGGTCAACGCTGCTGAAGTGACCATCATTTCCAGGAAATATGGCAACATTGGTATCATCAGTGATATAGAGACTGGAGCTATGAACCTTTGAAAAAGTAGGCAAGGCTACGTTTTGTGGTTAAAGGTAGAGTGCAATTTCACAGAAAATTGTTCTTTGTGAAAATACATACCTGAAAAATCCTGCTTATTTTTTCAGTAGTCACACACTTTGTTCCTCTGAACAACACATAGCTCTCCATGGCCGATATGGGTGATGGCTCGTGGCTGGTCCAGTGTGTCTATGGGCCCAGATTGTGGCTAGCAAGCTAACATTTGCTAACACTCATTACAAAACGTCCGGGTCACATAAATCCGACCAATCAAATATTAAAATCAAATTCAGTCCTGTGGCCCGTTTTTCCATTTCGTATTTTTGATCTGAACCTAAAATTGAAATATGAAAAACCAGACTTTTTCTTTTGTGAAATTAAAAAACAAAAAACAAAATAATTTTTGATTGCCAATCGAAAATAGAAAAAATGAATGATACACTACACAGATTCTACAGCTCCGCGGATCACGTCTCTGTATGATCTTTGTGACTGTGTGCAAACTTCCGGGTCACGTGTGTGTACTTGTGTGAGACACAGCGCTCTTTGCCGGTCGCCCGGCGCGACCAGTCTCCCTGTAGCTCTGAAGCTTTGCTCGGCGCCGCTGTGACTGGGGGAGAGGAGCAGGAAGACCGGGCGGGGTCTGTAGCTCGGAGTGCGGAGTGTGTGGCTGTGCAGTGTGCAGAGCGACTCACAGGAACACGTTCTGTGCTTCTGTGCGTCTCTGAATCCTAGTGGGGCTTTCGGCTGCAGACCGGCCGGGGGTGGGGGGCCAGCAGGTGCTAAATTCATGGGTTCGTGTGTCTGTGGCTGAGCAGCTCAGGGCGGTTACAAACTACTTGTAAGCGGAAGGGGGTGGGGATGAGTTGGGACGAGGAGGAGCAGGGGAGACGAGGGGATTGGATGGAGGGTACGAGCCAAAGAGAGCCCTCTGTGACGAATGGATAGTAATAGTAATAGTCATTTCTATGCAGGCCTACGGCTGATAGACTTTTTTGTTTTGGTTCTTTTTGCTATTCATATTGTGTAGATTGGACAACAGGACCATAATCGCCATATAAATGATGTAAATAATAATTACCAATCTTCCAAATGTAAAGCTAGGGTCTACGATTTGAAAGAGGATGAGAAAAATTTGAAAAAAGCACCCCCCCCCCCCAGAGCAGCGATGAGCAGAGCAAGCAACAAGCCTGCTGCCATCAGAAACCAAACACAGCTTTGAATGCGAAGTAAAATGTCGGATTCTCAGTCACAACTTCCACAATAAAACCAAAGATTACCTGTTCAACATAAACTCCGCTGCAGCCTGACCGGGGTCTCTCTGCACCACGCTGCCGCGGAGCTCCAGGCCCCGGTCTTCCTGCTCCTCTGCCCCAGACACAGCAGCCTGTCCTGGGGCGCCCAGCGCAACGTCTCCGTCTCCGTCTAATGACGGCAGCGCCAGTCCTGATGCCGCCGCTGTGCACCAGCTGCCGGTAATGAGGCGGTGCCAGTTGCCGTCGTTGCCGTACCCGGGAACAGGACCGCGGCGACCGCCGGTACGGGCACCGCCGCAATTAGCAGCGCCAAGCACAGCTACAAAGCTACATGGAGACCCAGGACAGGGTGCTGTGTCTGGGGCAGAGGAGCAGGAAGACCGGGGCCTGTAGCTCCGCGGTGCAAAGAGACCCCGGTCAGGCTGCAGCTGTGGCTGGAAGCGGCTGTGTGTCGGGGAGAGGATCAGGGAGGCTCAACGCGGCACCGGTACCAGTAATAAGGGCAGCAACACATTCTGTGTTTCTGTACTGTGCTTTTTAAGAAGGGGCCAAGGGGGTTATTGAAATTATTAAAATTAAAATATTGTGTGACTTTGTGGCTTTGTTTTTGTTCGGATTCATTAGTATGAATATATATTAGTTAAGTCTATGCATAATAATTTAGTCATAGAGGCTGCTGGGGGCTGTGTGTGGGCCCTAAGTGGGCTGTGGGCCCTTAGAATTGTGTCTCTGGAGACCACAGCCATGGAAAGACTGAATTCAGAATAGTTACGTATACAGATCCCGCCTCAGGGCATGTTTTGCTTTTAAACATGTTGCTTCTGTTGGATTCGTGCACCATATCATCTCTGGCCTCGAACATGTTTTGTTCTGGCCTCAAACATGTTTTGTTCGAGGCCAGTGGGGCTTTCAGCGGCAGACCATTCATGGGCTCATGTGTCTGTGGCTGAGCAGCTCACGGCGGTTACAACTACTTGTAGTTTCTAAGCGGAAGGGGGTGGAGACGAGGCGGGTCGAGTCGGGATGACAAGGAGCAGGGGAGACGAGGGGATTGGATGGAGGGTACGAGCCAATGCGAGTTTACCGTGACGGTTGGATAGCATTGGTCAATTTCTATGCAGGCCCACAGCTGATAGACTGAATGGATTTTTTGGGTTCTTTTTGCTATTCATATTGTGTAGATCGGACTAAGGACCATAATCGCCGTATAAACGATGTAAATAATAATTACCAATTTTCCAAATGGTAGACCATAGCTTTGACAGAAGGTTTCACCATATCCTTTTTAACTAAATATGAATTAAATCAAATGAATTTAACTGACCTTTTGCCTGTTCATAATTAACTTATTAAATTAAATCAGTTTTAAACTTTTAAACAAACTACTATTATTTATTTATTTTTAAAAAGCATATGGAAGCATATAAACACACTTAGGCTCCCACATAAAATCTTCATTATACATACATAAATCCAAAGGATGCTTCCACCTGAGGGATATCCCCCCTCCAAATCACTGTCAGTGTGTCAGTCCATACAGCTCAGCAGCAGATCTAATGTAATGTAGACCCTCGGTGGAAGTTTAGAGAAATAGCTAGAGGATGGCAGAGTGCAGGAAAAGAACAGAGAGAGCTGAAAGACCAGGTTTAGACAAAGAGGGCCTTGGGGGAAATTTAATTAATTTTATAAATTAACAACTCAAGGTAAAAAGAAACACCAATGAGGCTGGTAATTATGAACAAATGTCACATGGTCACCCGTTGGGAAACATGTCAGAAAGCAAAATGTCAGGATGACACAGACATGAGCCACGAGGAGGATGTTTGTAACTGTAATGGAAACTTACCATGATGCTGCTTGCAACGTTAGTTTTATCAGTCCACAGGTGTCTGTACAGTAAGAAGACATCATGATGGATGTACAGTATGGTTGGTTCATGAACAGATCTTAATCAGCTCAGTGAGCCTTTTCAGATTTTCACTGTAAATCAGAGGTTCTTTTTTTTTTTTTTTTTTTTTTTTTAAACTCACTGAACATTAGCTGGACGTCCATTATTCCACTGTTACTGTTTCCCTGAAGTTTGGACACATGTTTTCTATGGTGTTAGATATGTAGGCCTATAGGCGCAACCGATTTACAGCCATCATGTGGAGGCGCCATAAACAGAGCGTGGTCACTGTTCCTTGTATTATTTGCCTGTTATTTGTTCCATAAATATCCATAAATAACTACGACCAGTCTGCACATAACATCTGAACATCAAAGATCTTTACATGAATCTCGACTGCTCATTTAGTATATTGCTGAGCATTTTTATCAGGGTTGAAAGGAAAAAGATAATCATACTCTTGCTTCACCATCATGTTTAAAGAAAAGGCTTCACAGCTGGAAATAGTATACAATGACAAGTATCCTTTGTCAGTCTTTTTCTAGGTACTTGGTCAGGGAGATGCAGTACAACAATAACACAATTACAACTATGTAGCTAACAAAGCCCTTTCTGCTTATATGCTCTGAAGAGGGTGAGTATGTGGATACTTTAACCAGATTGAACCAGAACAGGAACCCAAGACATAATTACTCATTTACTTTCCAGGGCTTATTCAAAGTACTGTATTCCCTCTGCACCCTTATTTACCACACGAAGAAATACCCTTGCCTTGCCATTCTATTCAACTCATTATCACCTAGTAGTAGCAGTAGTAGTAAACCTTTATTTAAGCAGGCAAGAATTGCTAAAGCACGAGTACCACACATCCATCCCTCACCCCCCTCAAGGCAACAGGTACGCAGAAAGAGCTTTGAGCTCTGAGTCACTCCTTCTCCATAGTATGTTCAAAAATTAGCTTTGATTCATTTCTTTTGGGCTGTGTTTTCACAAAGAGAAGTCAGTGAAAGAGGGAGGGGTCATTCCTATGTTCCCACAGCCCTATATGTTCCCTCAGCCCTATGTTCCCTCATTTCTAACTTTTGTTGTCACTGAAAATTAGGCCCTATGTTCCCTCAGCCCTTTGGTCCCACCATTGGTTGGGTTTAGGCAATGAAGAAAGGAGTTGGTTAAGTTTAGTAAAAAGACCAGGTAGAGGCTAGACAGGCCAGATAGGTAGAGTCCAGATAGGTAGAGAGAGTCCAGAGGGAACATAGGGCTGAGGGAACATAGGCACGCTCCCAAGAGGGACACGGGTCAGAGTCAAGAGAGTGTAGAAATGGACAGAGACAAATACAAGAAGACTTTCATCATGAATGATGATTACACTGGCGCCAATAAGTGTTGTGCTGGAGAGATTATGGCTGATAGGAATAACTGAAGAAAGCATCTTCCATGACAACACCATCCTTCAGCTCATGCTGACTCAGCATGAGCTGAAGGATGGTGTTGTCATGGAGTCCTCAGCTGCTCTTCACCATGTCGTTTCTCGTACACCAGCCAGACCATCGCAGGTGCTTTCGATAGCATGCTCCAGACCTGGAACATTCCGAAGACGTCCGTCCATGCAGGGCTCCGAGACAACGCAAGGAAAGAAAACGAGGGCCATCTGTCACAGAGAAGTGTTAGTGATGCGGTCGCAAAATAGTTGGGCATTTTAAACATTCTGCTCTGGCCAACTCCCGGCTCGAGGACATTCAGAGAGATCAACCAGCCTGCTAAGCAGGACGTACAGACCCGCTGGAACAGCACGTTTTACATGATACAGTCCTTGATTGAGCAGAAACGGGCTCTGGGAATATTCGTGTCTGAATACTGACTCCCTGATACTCTGACGGCTCACCGGTGGATTCTGCTGGAGAAGGTGCTCTCTGTTCTGGGTCCGTTCGAGGAGTTACAGTTTTTCTCGATTGCTAAGACACATTTCTCGAAAGCTTCTCTCATTTTCTCTAAACTGTGAACACAAACCCCAATTTTCAAGCTACATTCACAAAACCTCAGATTCTTCTTGCAAAACCAAACTTTCACCTCAAAACAGTTCAATCTGTGCCCAAAACTGAACTATGTTGTCAAATCGTGCCCCGAGTCAATCAAAATTAAAAACACTACTGAGCAGCCACTAAACACTACATAGAAAAATAGAAAACACAATGCTCAGCACATGAAGCTGTAGAAATAAATGTTTATCGTTCACTGTAGGCTAAATGCATGTTGCAAAACAAAAAACCTGTGCATTTACACTGTAGCACTTCTCTCCTTCCCTTTCTTTCACCCTCCTCCTTCCCTCTCCACATCCATTTCATCCCCTTTTCCTTCCTTCTTCTTTTTTCTTCCCAGTTCATCCCTCCCTCCCTCATCCTTTCTTTCTTCACCCTGTCATCTCTCATCTTCTCCTCTTGCAAAACAAAAAACCTCTGCATTTACAGTAGCACTTGTACATAGTAGTAAAAAAAAAAGAAGTACAAAAAACAGAAATCTTGTGCATTTACACGTAGCACTTGCACAGTACAAAGACAAACAGAAATCTTGTGCATTTAGCACTTGTATGCAGTAAGCCTATGTAAAAATAAAGTACAAAAATATAGAAATGAGAAGTGCACAACTCAGCCACAGCATCATTTCTCTGTACTGGATCAGGCCACAGGACTTCATCCTGAACTGGCTCATATATAGTATGTATATATGTGCCCTCACATCATTGGACACAAGTGTTATCAATTTTGAGTTGTTGTGTTCACCCGGTGAAACTTGTGCTTTACTTGTGTTTGACTTTTGCCACCTGTGCTCAGCATTATATGCAACACAGGTGCATCACAATGAAAATGTGTTGGTAAGATGTGTCTAAACAGGTGAAAAGTGCTGATGGTTTTGCCAAAAGAGACTGATTCAATCAGTGGGTTCAGGCAACTGAGAATTTGGTTCAGACAACAGGGTTTAGTGTTTTAGCAATTGAGAAAAACTGTAACTCGGAAAGTTAGCTCTTCAGATGCCATGGCTGCAGACGTCATTCCAGCAGTCACTGTGCTGCACAGGTTTCTAACAAGGGAGACTGATGAAGACCATGGGATCAAAGTGATGAAGGGAGCTTGGCTGCAGCTGTCAGGAAGCGATTCACTGATGTTGTGCTCTAGCACAACTAAAGAGAAAGTGTAATTATGTCTCGCACAGGGAAACCATTTAATGTTGTGCTCTAACACAACTTATAGGTAATTTATCAAGATTATTTAGATGCCTCACAACGGAAGCACCATTTATGTTGGGGTTATACCAACTATAAGTAAAGTTATTATTAAGAGGGTTATTGGCTATCAAATTAGTAAAATATCAATACCAAAATATTAATAATTACTATAAAAATTATTAATGGGATTTAATTTTATTAAATCCACCTCGGGGCACCAGACAGCCAATGTACCAAAGTCAGTCTCATAAGGGTGTGCTAACTATTAATATAGAACCTTGTTTAATGATTAAATTAATAATTATAAACAAATTAACATTATCAATAGCTGCAAAGTTGAGGGATTTAGAAGTTCTACTGCGTAGAGGTTGGCATACTCACTATTGTACAACATTAACAGACAAGTAAAGTTTCAAGGAAGTTTATTGGACACATCTAGAAAATGGAATAACAAAACATGAAACTAAGACAAGCTACATACACTATGTACACGTGTGTGTGTGTGTGTGTGTGTGTGTGTGTGTGTGTGTGTGTGTGTGTGTGTGTGTGTGTGTGTGTGTGTGTGTGTGTGTGTGTGTGTGTGTGTGTGTTGGTGAGAGTGTATGGCTATGTGTCGGTGACCATGTGTCTGTGAGGTGTGAAGTGTGATCTCAGACAATGGAAAAGATGGAGGATGGTTGCTCTGTCCTGAGACAAAGGTAATTACAACCAAATGGCCTCCAAGATGGCCTCTAAGACCAACCACATGTGATGTGGGGGAGGTGAACAAAGGTGTGTCCTTTGTTCAACGCTCAAATTGCATGTTAAACATAGGTTCACTAAATATGAGACTATAGCTGACAACAACAAAGCAACAACAACAAAGCTCAAGTATTTTAACTGATTTCAATCAATACATACATTGGCATGGTTGAAGTACTCTATGCTTAGTCAAGGTGCAAGGTAATCCTAACTAGGCCCAGTTACGTTACCAAGTCACATGAAGGTGAGAAGATCCGGTGCTGGTGGGGATTCCTGCGGTTGCAGGGTTTTGCCGGTCCTGTTGCGGTTTGTCAAATCCAGTGATTGTGTCTTTGTCCCGTGAACTACAGCCGTCCTGGCTGTGTAGTTTGAGTTCCGTTGAGGAGAGTCCTTCTCCTTGCAGAGTTGGTTGGTTGCTCTGCTTGGCGTTGTGGCTCCGTTCCTTGTTGACTCAACTAGCAGACCTTGTGTCGTGCTAGCTGTTTCTTGTTCTTTAATCCGTTGGTAGGCACTCGCGTCGCTGCCACGGGTTGCTCCAGTGTAGGCGTCTGCCTTGTGCAGGCCTCACAGAGGTTTGAGAGCGGTAGCAGTAGCTCCAGGTGAGGAGCTGAGAGGAGCAGCAGCTCCTGCTGAGGTGAAGAAGAGAAGAGGGCGAAGAGAGAGAGAGAGAAGAAGCGAACTTCTCCTTTTTATATGGCCTGTGACCTCACAGGTCCTGGGGCCATACCTGACCAATGGGGGGTCAGTAGTGGAGGTTCCACACCTAGGTGTGAAAAGGTGAAGGACGCTGGGAGGTTGAGTTCAATGGTTTTCCTTTGTCTGGGAGACAAAGAAGCCATGCAGTCTTGTACTCCATGTTGACTGGGCTGAGTCCCAACACTGATGAGGAGGCAAACCCACTGTACAGCATCGCAACGCTACTCCATCCCAGCTGAGTGTGACAGTAACTGTGTGTGACTGTATGTGATTGTAACTGTGATGTGTGTAACTGTGTGTGTGTGTGTGTGTAACTGTGTGTGTGTAACTGTGTGTGTGTGTAACTGTGTGTGTGTGTAACTGTGACTGTGTGTGTGTGTAACTGTGACTGTGTGTGTGTGTAACTGTGTGTGTGTGTAACTGTGACTGTGTGTGTGTGTGCGTGTGTGTGTGTGTGTGTGTGTGTGTGCGCGAGCGTGTGTGTGCGTGTCTGTGTGTACGTGCGTGCGTGTGTGCGTGCAACTGAGTGACTGTAACTGTGACTGTGCTTGTATTGTGTGTGACTGTGCTAAAATAGCAAGCATGTCTATTTTCAGCTATTTTTTTTCTTTCTCTGTTTTAGGTACAAAAATGTTTTTTTCTTCAGTGCTACCACTGCTGCTAATGCCAACGAGGTGCTGAAACTTGAGCTGCTGAGGTTGCCTGGAGAACTGGACGAGCAGGAGGACCATGACCTGAATGAACCACCTTCAAGAAAACCATGCATGCACGGACCAGACCACCAGCAGTCTAGACAGCATATTTGATGAAATTGCAGATGAGCAGGCATCAGCATCAGTGGGCACAGCTGCAGTAGGTTCAAGTGTACAAGTAGAGACATATCTTGGAGAGGCCGTGATTTCACGGGAAGACAAACCACTACAATACTGGGTGGTTAATAAAGTGCAGTTCCCAAGTCTGGCTAAACTGGCGGGCAGATACCTTTCAGCACCTTGCACTAGTGTAACTAGTGAAACAGGCTCACAGCTGATCATGCAGAGATGATTCTGTTCATCAAAAAGAACCTGCCTCTCACTTTCTCAAAAGAAGCTGAGTTCAGAGACCACACCACTGCATTCTGACTGAAGTTTAATATTTTGTATGATTCAAATGTGGACATTCTGCAATAGGTTAATTAATGTTTTGTTAAACTAAAAGCTGAAGACAGTGCCAAATAGTTAATTGATATTTTGTTTGATTCAAATGCGGAAACTCTGCAATAATTTCACAGAAAATGTTTATTTCACTTGAAATGTTAATTTTACAGTCATTTATTCATATGTATCATTATTTGTTGTAACAAGCAGAGAAGAAAATAAATCCTGTCTTCCAATTCATTGCATTTTGCCTAATCGTTTGTTTTCTGTTGTGGTAGAAGGATCGGCATCGGTACTCGGTTTGAAAAACAGTGGTATCAGTGCATCCCTAGTATTTGATGAGTTTGATGAGGGAAACCAAGAAATTCCATTAGCCTCCGTAGCCTAGCTCTGAGCAGCTTGCGGCTCTGCTGTTCTAAAAATAGTTTACACCGACAATTCAAGTTAATGAACCTACTGCTACGACTATGGCAATGGGCCAATTTGCCAAAATGTTGAATTATCCCTTTAGGCAAAAACACATTTTCTGGTTATAATATCACAAGATAGCAAAAATCACAGGATACGCTTTAGCCTTAATCAAAACACACTTTTGGAAAGAAAGATTTCAAATCAGATTTCTTCTGAAGGCTGAGCCCGGGAGCCTCAACCTTCCTCGACACATAAGACGCAGAATTTGCCCAAGGGGCAACTTATATAGGGCGGCAGTGGCTCAGGTGGTAGAGCGGGTCGTCCAATGATCAGAGGGTTGGCGGTTCGAATCCCGCTCTGTCCCGGTTGCTGCCGTAGTGTCCTTGGGCAAGACACCTTACCCACCTTGCTCCTGATGGGTCGTGGTTAGCGCCTTGCATGGCAGCTTCCGCCATCAGTGTGTGAATGTGTGTGTGAATGGGTGAATGTGATGTATGATATACTGTAAAGCGCTTTGGGTATCGTTTCCGATGGAAAAGCGCTATATAAAATACAGACCATTTACCATAGTAAATAGGAGGAGGCCCAAAATTGATCCTTGTGGGACCCTACAAATGAGAGGGGAACAAGAAGAGGAGACATCTCCAAGCATAATAGAAAATGTTCTATTTGATAAATAGGAGGTGAAACAGTCCAGCGCCACACCACTGATGCCAACTTTGTTCTTCAGACGGCTGAGTGGGCTATTTGGTCAACTGTATCAAAGGCTGAGAAAAGTCTAGGAGAATTAAAATGGATTAAAAAGCAGAGTCAGCAGCAAGCAGCAAATCATTTGAGACCCTGACCAGAGCTATGTAGGCAACGGAAGCCAGATTGACATTTTTTCAAAAATCTGATTTCTTTTATCAGCTTGGTGGATACAATTTTTTCTAAAATCTTAAATAAAAACTGCAGCTTGGAGATACAGTAGGTATCTCTGTACCTACTATGGGAGTTATTCTGGATAGATACTCTAGACACACTTCAACCAATGGGCCTGAACGAGGATTTTGATATGCATGTTATGTTGTAATCCAAGACATTTTTCTAGAATGTAGAGACTATGGTTTAAGATGGCTTTTAGCCTGATACCTATTCATAGCTCTTCACTCTATTAATGTACTGGTTTTCTTTCTTCTTCCTTTTTTTCTTCTATCTGGGTATCTCTGTTTATGACGGTTAACACCTGAGCCCCTTCAGAGCCCCATTTGTCTATGTTTGTGAATATATGGTATTATCAGGAGGTGTTTCATGATTGTATGTGTGTGTTTTTTCTAGATTGTTTTAAGAAAAAATTAATTGACTGTATTTCACCCTGTAAACTACAATTCCCAAGAGGTGGAGTTTCCACCACCAGGGTGCACACAGGTGTATTGCATATCACTGATTGGATTGGGGAGTGTGTGTGTTCTTCTACCTGCCTGTCCATTGTCTCAGTGTATTGCTCTGATGAAGGTCGCCTGAGACCGAAAGCTTAGCCTTTAATAAAGCAAAATTGCATAGATCCAAGTGTGCGGAGATCTTTTTCTTCAGTTTGGACACTTTTGATACCTCCAGCACCTTAGCAGAGAACCAGCCGGGTGAAGCGGCAGTCCCCTTTTTGCAGATACAGTAGGTATAAAATTTCTCAAATCAGAGGGCTCTAAAGAGGGCTTTTAAAAAAAAGGAAAAACAATGGCATGTCTAAAAAAGGATGGGAAAATTCCAGAAGACAAAGAGCGATTACCACCAAGGAAGAAGAAAATGAATGATGCCCCCCTCGTGGCCCAATTGTTGAAAAACGCATGCTAAAGTGCCCTCTTCAGTGGCGAGGACGCTGTATGTATATATGTGTATGTATGTGCCCTTTTTTTGCTTTTCGCCTCTGCCCTTCAAAAAGTCTGTGCACACCACTGCACAATATCGTATCAAAGAGGATCAATCTATTGATGGAGACTGTAAAGTCTTTAGGTAAAGGTTTACGGAGGTAATAAATCAAGCAAGAAATTTCTCTACAGACTCCTATGTCGCTGTCAGGATTCCTGTGCTGCGTTATAGCGGTTTGAGTTGCCCTCACTGACTTGCCCTCAGGGGAATCCCCGCCACCTTCACAAGTCTTGCTCCATTTCTCTGAAAAGCTGAAGTGAACTTGGTGAGATGGACCCTTGGAGGGCTGAGGGAGGGAGGGAGCGGGTCAGCATCGATGTTCACTTCAGGGCTGTATCAATATCTATATCACCCACATGGTGCAAGAAAAATCCATCCATGCAGCTGCAGCTATGAACGTAAAATACCGGTTTGTGTTTGTTTACCACCAAAGAAGAAGAAAATGAATGACAGGGAATTGTTCAGTTAGACTGTTTGCTTTGGCAACATGACGGAGCCTTCAATTTACTAAGTCTAAGTAGAAATAGGCTTTATTTATTTTTTCACTCTCTTTTACCCGGCCCTCTATATTGGTTCCCTATGTAATGACTTTTGGAATAAAATACCAGTTTAATAATAGAGGAGTGGCTGTAAGTTTCATAGCTACTTAAAGTGTAATTGACCACTTGCACAAAGTGAAAGCAGTTCCAGTGAAATGTCAACTCCATAGCTTTCACTGGCAGATTTTTCTATTTATTGTGAATTTAAGTGAAAATGATCTAAAAACAAGTTAATTTTTAGGTAATGAGTCTTATTTTAAGGGGAAAGAGATTAGTTTTGACTAGAAATGACACATTTGGAAAAGAAATAAGACAAATATTCTTGGAAAGATGTTGAGTTTTTACAGTGTACTATGAGTATTAGTCAGGGTCTTAGGCAGAATAAATCAGTCATACAAAGATTAGACTACTGGGGTTTTTATGGGCCCCACTGGGCGCTGGGCCCCTAGAGTTATCATCACCTTTCTCCCCTATACACAGTCTCTCTCTCTCTCTCTCTCTCTCTCTCTCTCTCTCTCTCTCTCTCTCTCTCTCTCACACACACACTTCTCCATGTGTGATGAAGAGCGCGTGCCAGGAGCTGAGCTGAGCTCCTCAGTGTGGGTGAAGCTGGGTGAGAGGACGCTGTCCCGGGACTGATCCTCTTCGCCGTCATACTGACTCCACTGTGGAGGTTCAACGACGCAGAGCAGCTACCTGCGGTCGCCGTCAGCCTGAGCTGGGTCACCACCAGTCCCCAGTCAACTGCTGCTGCTGCAGGAGAAGGAGCGTCTGTCTGTCACCGCGGGGTAAGTCAGTCTCATTCCTGTTTGTACCAGACTGAGCGGAGACGCGGGCAGCTGTGTGGACCTGGTCTCTTTGACAGGAGGAACATTGAGCTTTATTTCACATTGCTGCCACACACACACTCACGCTTTTCTATGTAACGTTCGGCAAACGGGGAAATATCGACCAACTTGAACTTTTTCAGGTTTTCCTTCAGCTCCATCTACAAACTAGTGAAAGTGAAAGAGCGAAGATAATGACAAAAACCGCACAAACTGTGAGAAGTCATATGTGTAGGCTCTACTGTCACGCAGTGCGATCCATCCCTGATTAACTATATTTATTCATTGATTTTATTTTTTATTTTTATGGAAAATAGTGGCTGACTTTCAGCGTTAGGAGTGCGTGATGAAGTCGTGCTCGAGTCCAGCAGGGCAGTAATTACCTGAATGTAATAAATAAATCAGGTTTTAATTATGATGCTTCTTGGTGATGATAGTTTACATTTCCCCTCACATGTGATACTTCATTCTCCCATTGAGAACCAGCTGCGTTAATTAAAATAAGAAGAAGGCGGTGATAATGGGCGATAATGTCTGGCATGTTGCCAGGTTTGTCCAGGGTGCGTGGTGATCTGACAGGTGAAAGGGTTAAAGTGCTGATTTAAACCTGCAAGTGTCGACTTGTAGCCTAATCGGCTGCAAAAAGCAATTCAGTAAGAGTTGTGTAAGGTTGTGTTTTGATGACAAACGAACCTTCTGTCCAATAGGAAAAGGTGACTGTTGACTGTTGTCCATGAACATCACATAATAGACATGGAAGCCTAGATGATTTCAGTTGGTTTGTGATTTAAGACTCTGAGAGTGGAACATGTGTCCAATAAACACATGATGTTTTTTATTATTATTATTATTATTTTTATTATCTTAAACTCTCTCATCTTATTTGATGTAATCTTTTTGAGTGACACTATTGTTGTGAGAAGTGTCAGTTTGGTGTGTTGTGTTGATGCTAGACTAGAAAAGCACCGTATCCAAATCCAAATGCATCAGTACCTGTGCAGCACTCTGTGTAAGCTCACCAGTCCTGTTTACCTTTTACACAAACCACTGCACCAATAGTCTCCCCGGCAACTTGTTTTTTACATTTTCTGACGACACTGCCATTCTCAGCCTGCTCCACTAGAACTTAACAAATTTGTTCAACGGTGTGACAAGAACTATCTCATCAGTAACACAAAAAAAACTCAGGAGATGGTGCTGGACACTCGGTCAGGGGGGGATCAATCCTACACGGGGAAGAGATCAAACAGGTGACATCTTATCCTGTAGGTACCTGGGCATCCAGATGGATCATCTCTTCAGTGATCATATTGATGACGTTCATTCTTGTTTACAGCAAAGGCTGGATTTTTTTTTTTTTTACGTAGGCTGAGGGTGTTTGGTGTCAGTCAGAACATATGGTGTTTATTCTACCAGGCAGTAATAGAGAGTGTTATCAGGTACAATGACAGCGTGGTTCAGCAGATCTAGGTTGCAGCGCCTGGTACAGACTGCTATGAAGCTGATGGGGAGGACTGAGAAGCTCTCCCTTCAGTCCATCTATGAGCGGTCTGTACTCAGGCAGGCGGAGAGGCTATTGTCAGACCCATTCCACATCCTTCAAGAAGAATAGAAGCTCTTACCTTCCAGAAGAAGGGGTAGACCGAGTACGTTTGAGACACTTTTTTCTTTTCCATTTTTGAACAGATATTGCAAAAAAAAACTATACACTGAAAATAAGTGATTTTTCATAAGCTGATTAATTTGTTTGTATACTAAGTTATTATTGATGAATATCATTTATTATTTGTTTATTTTTTCCACAATCAGGTCATAAACATGAGGTGCATTTTTACCATGGTCCCGTCTCAACCATACCCCATACGTGTACAGTTGAGACGGTACCATGGTACAGTTGAGACACCCAATGGAATGTTATTGTATTATTAATATAAATATTATTATATTTTAATTATATAACATAAAATTATAATATTGATAATATAACACTGTTCAGGTATCACAAATATTAGTTGTTGTTTTGTTTTTTTTCCATTTTCTTAGTTTTTTTGGTCTTATGACTTATTACATGTTATCGTAGCCTACACTGCACAATTTAACAGTGATGTGATGTAATAGAACTCTATCAGGGTACAGTTGAGACATTGTGTCTCAACTGTACCCCGCTGACCACTTTGTGTATTTCTCTAGATTGTGCAGTGACCTAACATGTTGGGATAGCATGAAATATGTGAGTTTTTAGGGCACAAAATAACGTTTGCAATGATGTAAATTATGTTTGATGGTCACAAAAGGATAATAAGCTGTTCGTTGTGGAAGGGACATGGTAAAGTGAAATTCTTACCCTAGTAAAAAGACTTTTGCTGATATCTTTGGACTGGAGATGTTAAAACTCTTCAAATTTCCCACAACCAAAGAGGATGCTAATATGCATTATGCTGAGTAAAAATGGTGGCTCAGCCTTGCAGCGCGGGCAAGATATTAAGGGTGTTTCAACTGTACACATGTCTCAACTATACTCACTCCACCCTACAGAGTCCCTAAATGTAAACTGAACCATTTTTAATTCTCTTTTTTGTACCCACCTTCATCAAACTGTTGAAAAGCTTGGAAGGTGGTGTACACTGAGGCCTGGGAAGTGTGCAATAACTGATGTTCTGTTTGTTTGTTTGTTTGTTTTCCTTTTTAATATTTTATTGGATGTGTCATGAGTGTGTACATGTACGTCTTTAACTGTCATATTATATATTTTATGCATATTTATTGTCTACAAGGCAGCTACATGCACTTGAGTCGATGACCAATTTCCCCTAAGGGACAATGACGTTTATTCTATTCTACATAAATGCAGGTCCATTAACCTTTTACCATTTAAGAAAACCCTGCATCCATCAGCGAAGGGTTATTGATTTACTTTGTATTTTAACAATATTCTTAATTAGTACTTTTTGTAATGAGAAAAAAAGCAGGTTTAGCAATGCTTCATTTTATCACATGACCTCAATTATCATTCTCAACAGCAGTGTTTTGAACAAATCATTATTATAGACTAATGCTTTCCTATATTTTCTATTTCTATTTTCTACACCCCTCTAGGGATGGGTACTGTCTTGAAACCTGGTAGTATATTATAAAAACAGCAAGCTCCACCATTATGGTTGCAGGGATAGAGATTGCTTTTTCTTGAGCAAAACCTACTGTATTCTTAAATATCACGTGACGTCACACAGCGGTCGCAGCGCCATCTTGAGGACCAATTTACAACAGGCCGTCTATCTGTCGCCTCGTGGGTAGGGCTGCCACGATTAGTCGACTAGTCACGACTACGTCGACTATTAAAATCGTCGACAACTAATTTAATAGTCGATAGTTTTTTGTTGTTTTTTTACTTTGTTTTTCTCTCAGCACCTTCCACACACGTACCTGCCGCAGCCGCCCACCACACACACTCACTCACTCAAGGCGAGTTAGTAGGCTACAGCTGTTCTCTCTCTTTTCTCTCTCTACCTCTCATCCGTCATCAAGTGGCACCGTTTTTTTCAGACAAGACGATTGTCTTATAAACTATTCGATTCTTTTTTAACAGAACGACTATTATTTACACTGAGCAAGTTATATTTGAATGATAAGCCTACCAAAACTTTATTATTGTGAATAATTCCTTAGTTTCAGGTGTCTACCTCATTTTATTTAAATGTAGTTATGTTTAATGCCAGAGACAAATGAAGGAAAGAAAAACCTAAAAAACCATAAGTATTTATTTTGGTGTTGTTTAGGCCAGTGCCTTATCCTTATTTTACTCAGCTGTTTGCACTTTATGCTACAGTTAAAGAACTGTTTGTTGCTACAAGCTGCATATTTCATTAAAAGTTTAATGAACTATCATCTTATTTGTCTTTATTTTTAGTTAGCATATACCTTAAACACTTCAATAAGAGCAGCTGCATGCTGGTGCGATAAGCTGTATGTTTTACATTCAATTTACGTATGATCCGATTAGTCGACTAATCGAAAAAAATAGTCGGTGACTAGTCGACTATCAAAATAATCGTTTGTGGCAGCCCTACTCGTGGGCTGTGACAACAAGTCTCACAAAAAGAGTGGATTAACATTTTTTTTATGACACAGCTCTCTCATGAATTACACTCTGATTCTACATTTTACGGTCTTTCATTTCTGTATAACAGACTGTTGCTCAGATCGCTGTCAAATTCATGGGATGCCGTTAGAATGCACAGAATGCGATTGTTAAAAAAAAGAAAGAAAAAAAGTAAATAAACAAACGTAGTCAGAGAGAGCTCCGCCGGTCTCTTATTGTTAATGGACAGGAGCAAAAAAAAAGAAAGAAAAAAAGTACAAAGTACAGTTTGTGATTATTGATTATTGATCCAGGAACATTTTGTTTTGAGTCCGTCCCCCTCACACACCTTGTGCGTGTTGCAAGTAGCCTACGGTAAATTATCGGCCCAAGACCGGAGTCAACAACATGTTGTTGTCAAGGTAACGTGTCGTGAGAGTGGGTAAGTGCTGTTCCATTCATGTTTACAGCATCTGGACCCTCACAGACTCTCACACTCTGTCACTTAGAGCTGACGTCATTTAGGTCAGTGAGGGTTCAGGGCTTGAGTCTTTAGGGGGCGGATTGGAATTGGGCATTTGTTCAGAATGATTTAATTCAACAACATTATTTTTTGCATTGGACTGAGCAATTGTTTCAGAAACATCTTAGAATCTCACTGAAACTCAAAACTCAAAAGCAAAATTCCTTCTCCATATTTAAAGCAGAAGTAAGCGATCCGGTGGTTTTGGCTAACCTCCTGTCAGCCGATGGAGTTAGCAGCCCCCGCCCTCGTCATGGATCTATTGGTCCTCGTCCCTACGTCACCACATTCACGCGCATCCCTTGGCTGCACACACAGAGAGGACTGCCCCTTTATGCCGTTCTCTCTCCTCATTGGATAAAGGTTGTAGGATACAAGGAAAGTTTTCTCCTTGGCTTACAGCTTACATCTCAAAGCCTGGAAAAAAACATCCAGTAATAGTTCACACAGTTGTAACATTCTGTTTTCTTGTTATCAGACCTACTGGCATAAAGAAAATTCAATCAGGATAGACCATTTACGACAAGAGAGCCAGGTTTGAGGATGGAGATGAAATTACATTTATTGTGCACAAAATAGACTTTGGCGCTGAGACCACGGGTGTAGACCAGCTGAGTTAACTGATCTGGGGATGAGAAGCTGCATCTGAAGAAGTTACGTATATCCCCCGCCCCGGGCCTAGACACTGGTGGTGGTAGGGAAGCTTGAAGTCGCCTGATGAGGGAACTTCTCGGTTGTAGATCCAGATTAAGACAGTCTACCTTGATGGAGGGTGGTGCCGGGTGGAAGTGGTCTGAGAGTTTTGCAGGAATGACGGCTGGATGACAGGAGAGAGAGAGAGCAAATTCAGGCAGTAGGCTTACAGATTCCCAATTAAAATATGTGCCTACAGAAGAGTATACTTAACAGAGCAGGAAAAAAAATCTGCTCCTTTTACAAGAAACAGAACAAGATATTTTAAACTTTACTACATGGATTAAGTGCACTTAAAAGTATTTTTTTAAACAAATCAGGTGTCCACCTACTGATTTTTTCAAAATAATTATCAAATTCAGGAAGAAAATTCTAAAATAAGGTACAGTCCTACATTTAAGATCATAGACCATAGTTTACAAGGCAAAAGGAACATTTGCTGCCTTCACAATAGCAGTTAGGTGAGTAGGCACCATTTGGAAAACCCACAGACCAGATACAGTAGGTGTCAACGTTCAGTCAGAATCTAGCTTTGGGCAGAAGCTTCTGTTGTAACGAAGGAGGAGGACTTGCTCCATGTGATCATCTGACATTCGGCTACGAGAGGAAGTCAGTACATTTCCTCCATACTGTAACTGAACAGACGTCCAACTGGAGCACTAGAAGGCAGTGTAGTATTGTACTTCATGAAGACCTGCTTAATCAAGGGAAATGCACGTAGGGAATCCATGGTTTTCACAGTGTCATCGAGGAACCGCCGGACTTCTTCCTCCGCCAGGGCCGGCCCCTGGCATAAACACTCTGTGCGGTTGTTTAGGGCCACAGCCGTCAGGTGGGGCCACATGATCAGAAAGCTACTGGGGTTCAATTCAAGTCATTTTAACACTGAGGTCGGCGCGCTTACCGGCGCGGTTTGTTTATATTTCGGTCATTTTACGCCGTAGAAACGCGGTTTAACTGCTCCCGTAACCGAGGGACGGCTCTCCTCTTTCAGATACACCCGCCCTCGATGACCTTATTCACAGCCAGGGTTAGAGAGCCAATAACAGAGCATGGTGCACGCATCGTCCCCTGTGCGTAATTGGTTGAATCCGTTGTCCGTCAACTTGAGCATACGTGATTGGTTGAATCGCCTGTCAACTTCGGCCAACCAATTGGCACTCTGGGATCACTAAGGTCCTTCCTATCACAGTTTTAGCTCCATGGTTACCTACAGCGGCTGGCATGGAGAGAGACGGCAGAGGAGACCGAACCTGTCAATTAAAACAACGGTGAAGCTTCAAACCCGCAGAATCGTTATATTAGGAGAGAGAGAGAAGCGGTGATGACGGTGCTTCAGACGCTGAAAGTTTTGACTCATCTGATGAGCAGGATTATTTAAAAAAATATATATATATGAGAAAGTTTAGACTTAAACTCAGCTCCAGCTCTGTATACAGACCTGTTGAGCTCTTACACTTTTTTTTTTTTACCTTTCACACAGCACAGACACAGTGACAACACACATTATATGAACAATGTAAATTGTGTGTTTTCCGTTTATTTAGTAAATATTTTTGTTTGAAGGGGAAAAAAAGCGAATTTCTCATTTAAAAAATCTGATGAAGCTTTGAAGTCAATATTCAGCCTCTTTTATCTCACATTTGAGACATTTGGTGAACATAGAATGCCAGAATGACAACATTTATGCTCAAAAAGTGATTTTACAAAATGTAATTTTAGACTTGTTTTCTACACTTATCTATTACTGTATTCATATCCTATTTCAAGCACCAAAACAGTTTGTTCTCATGACTGAAGGAGTGTTTTCACAAGGGATTTGAAAATTTTCAGAAAATTTGGCCTAAATTATTTCTTTATACAGTGTTCTAGGACAAATTGGCCTCGGTGTACTTAGAGCGGAAGATTAGACATAAAACACTTGAGTATTATTACATCTGTCTATCAAACATGTCTGTTTGAGTGTGTGTATGTGATTTGGTGTTTGCGCTTAGAGTGGGCCACAAACAAAAATCTTGTTTAGGGCCACCAAAATGCTAGGGCCGGCCCTGTCCTCCGCTGTGCTTTTCTCAGCCCTGTTTGTCTTCCCAAACACAAAAAACTCCTCATCTGATCCATCATTTTCAGCGCTGATGTTCACTTCAGCTGCAGGAGGTGCTCTGGTTTCGAAAAATGTTGCCTCCTGAATCACTGTTTTGCACATCTCCTCTTTCTTTTCTGGAGGAAGCCAACACAAGCGAAATTTGGGCATGGTGGTTGTTGCCAGTTTTGCTTCGTGGCTGCTCATGATGGCTCCGAAGTGTTTGTCAAGTGCCTCAGTAACCGCAGTAATGATGTTTGCTGTGTAGGTTACATGTGGCAATTTGAGTCTAGTTTTGAGGCTTAAGATTGTTGGAATGAGGAATCCAAGGTAATATTTTTTCTCTCCCTGTAGAAGATCAATGGATTGAGCAAGTGGCTGTAACACAGCTACATATTCCCTAAGAGGGTGCAGTCTGGTCACTCCGAGCCTTCCGCAGATGTCGTTCAGCTGCTCTTGTGTGAGTCCGATCAGTTTGGAAATAGCCATATATTTAGAGCTCCATCTTGTTACACATGGAACACAAATCCTCATGTGGGCAATATCTTGCACTGCTTCTGCAGCTGCTGATGACCTGTGTGCTTTGTTCCATATGGCAGCACACTTTCCCATTGCACTTCGGTACACTCGATGCGATGGCCCTTTTGATGCTGCTTTAGTCACCTCATTGGTGGCTACAAGGTTGAGCATGTGTGCTGCACATCTTTGATGCAGGGGAAGGAAAAAATTAAGCTCCTCATCTCCCTCCGTCTCCAGAACTGCATCCATATCCGTGAACCTTATTCCATCATCAAACTCATCTGGTGCTGCCTCCTCATTGGTTTCAAATTCACGGAAAGCTTTCACAAAGTTACTCCCATTGGCCGTGTTTCCCAGATTCAATCTTTCTTAAGGACTTAAGAAGGCTCTTAACTCATTGAGTGCCAACCACGTAATTTCTCGTTTTTCGTTCCCATGCGTTGAGTGCCAAAAACGAAATTTTTCGTTTTTTGCTTTTTTTTTAAATTATGAAAATAGACACTTTAATACACATTATATGTAAATTTGGGGACTCTACGACGAGGAGAACTGAAATAGATGACGATCAAAGTCACATGACAGCTCATGATCTGGAAGTTTTTATCATAACTCAGCTTCTGCAAACGGAGTTCTGCATGTGGATGCAGCAGCTGCTCCGCTGCTGCTCCGCTCTCACCCGCGAGGCTGCAGCAGCTGGGAGCTGAACCAGGAAGCTCTCAGCCCACTGTCCCGCCCAGTCTTCATCTGGAGCAACACCGTGTCCTCCCCAAAGTCCTCCCGCGGTAAAATCTGATGGTCTCTGGACCAAAGCAGACCGGCACCACCGACCCGTACCACAGAAGGACCACGACCACCGGCGGGACCGGTGTTCGCGAGCCGCTGTGGCCGGCAGAGCCTCACGTTCCGCGGCGAGAGGCTGTGACACGGCACGGTGCGTCTGTGTTATTGCTGTTTAGTGGCGCCCCCCCCGCCCCCGATGGTGGTTTTGTGAATAGAACAACAATTGTTGTGTATATTTATCTTATACGAGCCCTTTGATCCAGAAATGCGAGTGTCTGAAGAGCGACAGACACAAACAGCGCACCTTTCATAAAAGACGCTCTATCTCCTTTTCTAGAAAAAAAGGAGGGATTTTGGTGAAACCCAGCCATGTTTAGCTTGACTTTTCTCAGGAACGGCGGCACGTAGAAACAAACGGTTTGTGGCCATTTGAAGGATAAAGTTAAACCTTTCAAATGAGCTACAGTATGTGTTGGTGGCAATAATATAGAATACACTATGGCTCTAAAATAAAAAGTCAAATATGGTCTAATTTGCCGGTACACTTGACTAAAACTTTGGAAAGGAGCGCGGCACTCAATGAGTTAAGAAGGGTTCGGCTAAGAAGGAGCGCTAAGATACGGGTGTTTCCCAGATGCCTTCTTAACTGCCTTCTTAAGATCACGCTAAAGAAGCTTCTTAAGAAGCTCTTAACGGGAGCTGTCCACCACCACAGTACTGAAACTGAATCAATCGATGCCAGGCAAATCGATTATTATATCACCCGCCACCTAATACACACATAAATCACACACAGTGACAAGCGCAGCTGCACCGACGGGCGATAAATAAACCGAAAACGGGATTTCCACTTGTCAAACACGGGGTTAACACAGGTCCCGGTGTCCGCGGGCCTGATGAGAAACTTCTCCGCTGTTGTTGCCGCGTTGGTCACTGGCAGTGACGGACTGGCCGTAGATGACACGGCACAGCCGCGTAAAGATGCGGCCAGACGGCTGCGTGACCATGTGATTGATGTGTGTGAAAATAAAAAATAAAAACGTGGGCAGGGGCTGGCTGGTTTACAGCCTGACAACTCTAGAAAGGATGAAAACACAATAATTCAGTAACACAAAGGTAGCAAATAGCTCACTTGATAGAGTATCCCCACTGCAAGTTGAAGCATTGTGGTGGTCTGGGTTCGAATCCACCCAATAGAAAATTATTTTGGTGGTCAACATGTTTTTCTTTTCTCATCATCACTGAGTGATCAATGCTATCCAGATGTACATGTATATATATTTAGGCAGTGGAGTGTTAATGCGTGACAGTCTTTTTGGTGCCAGTACAACATGGCACGGGAGGATCGGTGTCACGGCTGCCACACTCCGTGACACTGACCCTTCCTTGCGATGCCCCCACCACACCAAGAAGCTGCCCACTGCGTAAAAACACGATGCAGCAGCGACACTAGGGGTTGATTTAAGAACGGTTGTTCTTGATGTTCATGCAGATATGGGACGTGGATGTGTGCGTAAGAATTATGATAAATGATAGTGATGATGATTAATTTCATTTGTGTGCCTGATGTGCAGAGCACATGTTATTCTCCATATTTAGTTTATTTATTGTTCTTATTTAATTTTTTATCTCCATATTTTTTATTTCGGCACATAATTTAATATGTTTTAAACATACGATGTGCACTGTTTAAATCTTGCTTAGTGTGATATTGATTTGCCTTGAAAAAGTGAGCGTTGGTCGCTAAGAAGACTCGTAAGAGTGGGTCAGCTCGATCTTACATTTCCTTCTTAGTGAAAGATCTTCTTAAGCTAAGAGCGACTCTGGGAAACACGTTCTTCTTTCACAGCGTTCTTAAGAGCATTCCTAAGAAGATCTTAGCGCTAAGAGCTTCTTAACAAATCTGGGAAACGCGGCCATCTGTAACTGTGGCTCTTATTTTGTGTTGTACTTTGTACTCTGCATGTATTTCACAGATTTTTGCAGCAAGGACATCGTAAGTATGCCGTCCCTTCACTCGTGCACAGGCCAGTGCTGCAGATTTCCTTTTCATCGTTTCCTCGTCAATCCAATGGCATGTCATACCGAAGAAACTTCTGTTGTGTGCAGTCCATAAGTCTGCTGTTGTGCACACATTTGTCACTTTCTGAAGTGTTGCAGTCAAGCTTTCTTTCATGACAGCAAATTCCCTCTCAATGGCCCTCATTTATGAAACTTGCGTACACCAAAAAAATGGGTGTACACCAAATTCACCGCAAGGATCGGCATTTATTAATCTGAGCGTGAGCGTACGGTACGCACAAATCTCACGCCAGCTCTGACCAGGTGTACGCACATTTGGAACCAGCGTAGAACATGCAGGAAGGAGTGCTGCTGTGTCAGAATGATTATTAAACCATAGTCTAATAACGCAGCGATGTGGACCACATGTTGTTGTTGTTGTTGTTTATATTGATAAAAAGATAAAAAGTAGCCAAAAAAGAGAAACGCTACAACCAAGTCCGTGTTGAAAATGTAACTCGACTTTTATTTTGAGCAACTGAGATGAATTAAAAACCACGACGTGACAGATGCTCGTTAATCAGCTGTGTAACAGAAACAGTCAATGACAGACAGACCTGTTATTGTAGATCACACACACAAACTTCCAACATCTGCAGCACCAGAGCATGACCGGACGGCTCCTCAGTCTCTCTCTCTGCCGGACACCGGAGGAGGGGGAGCTCCGCTACCTGTCCAGGTCCAGCTGATCTCCGCGGCGGAGTGTTTTTTTTTTTCCCCCCGTCACCGGGACCTGTCAACGGGACATCGGGCCGCTGTTTCACATCCCTCCATCAGCCGAACCATGCCAGCGGTGCTGATGGTCATAAAGTCGCGTTCGCAGCAGTAATATGCCTATGATTTCTCCTCAGTCACTTGTGTTTAGTAAACTGCAGGAGCATTTCATGAGATCGCTGGGTTTCCTAACGTGGTCGGTGACACGTGCGTCTGCAGCCTCCATCCACCGGGATGACGCTTATCAATCACAAAAACTATCAATCTATCAATGTGCAGATATTTAATGTTGCCGCCCTCTCCCTGTTCAACGTGGTAATGCCGGTAAAGTCCCTCTTCTTGGCCGTCTTCCGTGTCTCCATGTCGTAAATGGGGTAGGGCGACGCCTCTAAAGCAGGAATATATCGGGGCGTGACATTTAAATTACACTCGTTTTCTGCCGCCGGATTTATCAACACCACGCCGGTTCTACGCCGAAATCAGCAGCGTACACACTTTTAGTAAATCACACGTGACACTTGGCTTACACTGATATTTACACCAGAATCTACACCAGATCCTGCGCAAGTTTGATAAATGAGGGCCATTGTGCTGAACTAGTGTCTTTCTGCACATGGCTGTTGTGCCCCCACTGATTCCCTGTATGAGCTTTCTGAATGAAGGCTGCTCGACCAAGGAGAAAGACTGGACATTGTCGATGACAAATTCAAATATCAGTCTATTGACTGCAGTCTGGGATATGCTGTTGTTTCCAAGTTGAAGTTTAGCTTGTTTTAGGGGAGGTCTCTCTTGTCCATGTTCAGATTCAACGGGCTGCTCAGTCAGCTCAGACTGTTTCTTCAAATTAGATGTGGAGTCCTTGGACGATGACAGTGTGTGCACAGCTGGGAGGCATAACTTGCACTGTACAGTGATGTTGTTCCCCCTTTCTTCTTTAGAGACAAAGTAATGGCGAAATTTCCACGCAGTGAAAGCATTTTTTCTCTAGCGCTCGAGGCCATAATGAGCCGTAAGGCTTCACCTGAGAGCAGAGCGTCGTTGTGACTGACTTGTCATGAACTGTAGTAATGTGTGTGCGCGTGCACCACACGGCATTGCAGCATTGGCAAGTGTTATATTAATCATTCATCATTCATCAATCATCATCATATATTTTAATTGTAATCCCTCTAATAATCCCATTTTTTCCCAGATGTATCTGTAATCTGATTACGTCTTTTTTTTCTGTAACTAACGGAATACAGTTACTGTTTTTTTGTATCCTAATTACGTAACGCCGTTAGGCTACATGTAGTCCGTTACTCCCCAAGCCTGGACACGACTGAAGAACTCAACTGAGTCCTGTATATCGAGTCACTAAGGAGGTCCACGATGGAGTTGCTGAGCTGGTCACTGACAGAGTGTTCTCAACAAGGCGTGCGGGTTCTGGGGAACCTACATGCCCGGATGGGACCTTCCTGGCCGGCTACATCCTGGATGGATGGGAAAAGTGGAGAGTCGTGGACGTGGAGGATGTTGAGGATGTGTACATATTCACGTTCATGACAATTGGAATGATCGCCTTGGGATGTGGCATGTTCATGCAACATCGGAAGCTGAGAAAGATGGCCACTGAGCAGACCAGTGTGAGGGCAGACAACGCCACAGCTCCGAGTGCTGTGATTGGAATGCGCTCTGACATCTCCGCAATTCGCGAGTGCGTGGCAAGGATGCGTAGCCACAACTTGGGAGGATATGGCAAAGCTAAGCGCGGCGAAAGCTGCAGAAGAGATGGATGAATAAAAGAAAGACAAAAACGGCAGAATTGGGCTCTCACACCATCCCAGCTAATAATCAAATCACTGAAATGATCTATCGATTGGACCACCTTGTGACTTTGTGACATGGACTAATATGGACACTTGTGCAGACACACACGTAATCAGTATGGATTGTCTAGAGCTAGACTGCAGCTCTGATTACTACCTGCTGTTGAAACATGTTATGTCAAATGTCATAAGAAAAATACTACAGTATGATGAAGATAATGTATTCTGTGGGTAACGGGGGCAGGACTAGATAAGCTTTTGCTTCTCCTGCTTTCCCTTTTGGCCATGTGAATTGTATGATTTAAACTAAGATGATGTGTGACGTTGATTGATTTAACTGACATGCCAAAATAAACAAATAAATAAATAAATAATGATCCGACACAGCCTCTGTAATGACCCCTGCATGTTATGCTCTGGTTCAAAAGTGCGTACACCTGGTCAGAGCTGGCATGAGATTTTTGCCTACCTTACACTCACATTCAGATTTGGCGTACACCCATTTTTTTTTTGCTGTATGCACGTTTGATAAATGAGTGCCATTGTGTCTTCAGTTTTCTGTTCTTGATGTGTTATGCATTTATTCCCAGGATTTTAAGCCCATTGGACTGTGTTGATTCTCTCTAAACCATCACATCCAAACATCATCAAAACCAAATTGCAGGGGACTGGCTGTTCACACAATAGCGTAATTCATCATTAGACTCAGAGTGGTGGCTTTCAATTAGTAGCCCTTTTATACTAAGAAAATCTGAGAGCCAACACATTTACATTTCATTTGCATGTCAAATCAACCTGGGATTCACTCAGTGAACTGCAAATATAAAGGACTGAAAACATGCATCAGCTGGTTGGAAAAATGTTTCTTTATCTGGAACTCTCTCACTCGGTACTCGTCCACACAGACGGGCTCTGCGTGGTAAATGTGGTTATTAATTTTATTTGGGTGTCCAAAGTGAGGACGTGGATGATCGTGAGGGAGAGCCATTAGTAGTGCAACAGATCAGTGTTGATCCGGGACTGCTCGGATTGGCACGCAAATGTTCCACAGATCGTTGATAAAAATAAAAAAAAGTTGTGCATGTAGTGTGGTAACACTAGCGCACCACTTTTCATTAAAAAAAAGCCAAAAAAGCAGGCAAATAAACAAACAAAAAAAACCTGAAACTGTGAGTGAGCAGGACTGTGATGGTTGCAGGGTTACATGGCTGTCATTCTGACATCCCACCATGCAACGCTGTCATCTCATGTAAAGGTGCTAATACTACAAATAAGCTGAAGCATTTGTCGAGCCGTCATGGAATTAAATTCCAGGAATGTCGAGTGTTCAAAAGTCTCAGCACGAGTGCTACTGCTAACGTTGCTGCTGCTGGTCAAACAAGCTCCACTATGACCTCTGTCGGCGACGGTAACGTCCACGATCCTGCATTTGGCACACTGTCACCCTGAGAGGAGCGGAGAGAGGAGCTTTCACCCACCGGGTGTTTGCTACTCGGGGCCAAGGAGGAGAACTCGGTCTGTGGTGCACCAGGACCGAGCCTCCCCGGCTTCTTCAGTGAAAATAAAAATCCTAGTCTCGACTGTGCCCAGGGGTTATTAATTATCATCCTACATATTTCACGTCCCCGGGAGGACAGGACGGTCTTGAGCAAATTGTTTCGTCCGCGGTCCGACCCGATCACTGCCTCCCGGTTTCACTATTTAGAAATAGCTAATCTTCACACAGATGGGCTCATTCGCTGTTGCAGGTCACAGCAGAAACAGTAGACTTTTGCATATCCAGTTAAAAGTTCCTTGTAGGGGCTTTAAGCCAAGCTACGTACAAATATGTTCCTTTTTCATGCATTTTAAATAACGATGATGATGATGACAATGATGACACAGATAGATAGTTATCAGGCAGCTGTCCTCTTGACTTCGGCTTCAAGTCAAGTTATGCCTTTCACGCTTGGTACCAGGTGGAAAGAGAGAACTTGCTCTCAGATCTGAAGGATGTGAAAAAGGCAGCCATCACAACAGATGGATGGACAAGCCCTGCCCAGGACCAATATATCACTGTCACAGTGCATTATACAAAGCAGGGCAAGGTCGTAGATAAAGGACTAAGGCGGTATAAGCTCAGATAGGTGAGGTTGAGGCAATACTAAAGGAATTTGGCATCTGGGAGAAAGTCGAGGCAGCAACAGTGGACAATGATGCATACATGAACGTGGCAATGAAAAAGCTGCAATTTGTGAAGATTGGCTGCTTCGCACATACTTTAAACCTTGCAGTGCAGAAGATCCACCAATGCAGCACTGTGGCCAACTGGGCAGCAAGGGCACGTGCTGTGGTCAAGTGGATGAGGAAATCACACATGGCCAAAGTCATCCTCTTTGAGAAGCAGTACCTCCTGAGTTAAGTATCTATGCATTACTGTTTTCACTAGATTCTAATAAGCAGTTAACATATAGTGATATAAAAGTATAATCAGCACTCACTGATTATTGATGTAAAAACACGGTGGAATTCTCTTTATCTGATGATAGAGAGATTTTTGGAGCAGTTGCCTGCCATTCAGGCTGCAGTTATGGACCCAAGGATAAAGAAGCATTATTTGCTATTTTAGATTGGTGGAGAAATTGCAGTCTGACTGTCATGCCCTGAGCTTGCCGCCACACAGTGGCTAGGTTTTTTGTTGTTTTAGATTCTTGTTTTGGGCTTTGGACTCTGGTTTTCTTTAGTTCCTGTATTATTTCGAAGTTCTGTCATGATCTGTGTCTTGAGTTCCTGTCTCGTCTTCCTGTGTTCTCTCGTCTCTTTTGCCCTATTCGCACGGGATTAGTATTACCTGGGGACGTCTGGTAATTTGTAAATTACCCCCCCACGTCTGTGTTTCTTGCGGAGCATTCGCACGGGATAAGTGATGTCTGTATTTTTACTCGAATTTACTGACATTAAGGCTCCGATATGACGACAAAGTTGTGCACGTCGTAACATCCGCTGCTGCATGGACCGCGGAACGCATCTGGACAAGGGGGGGCCATAACTTCAAGTCAAGCGGGGAGAGGGGAGGGAGGGGGAGGGTGTCCTTGTACCAGGGGTTATTGTTACCAAGGATACGGAAATAAAAGTAGCGAAGCTCTGGACAGAGTTGCGGTGATTGTATCCAGTTTATGAAACATTATGAAAACACATGAGTCTATCACAACAACAGATTTTCCGGGATCGATCAAATCCATTGGATCATTATGCTGATTATCCATACCAGAGGTAGGCTGCCGGTTCTCACAGCCCGGACTTCTGACATTTGTTTTTTGTTTTTTTTGTGGAGGGTGTGTGTGTGTGCGCCGAGCGGACCCGTCTAGAGAGACACGCGTCTATATGGGACAGGCTTTTATTTAATTTAGAACAAACCTTATGCTCAGCAAAGATGGAAATTATATAGTCTAATATAATAAAATGGTTCTGTTGTTTGGCCACTGTTTAAAAGAGTCAGAATATAAGGAAAGAATCGTATCCAGAGCAGCATCATTTACAAGTTTAATCAGCACTGATTAAACTTCTAAATAAATGTAAACATTCAATAACTCGGGTCAGGTCGGACTGCAGGCTTCTTTTTTTTTTCTTCCTCACAGGAGAAATAAGGCGTGCGATCACCTCGCTTCTCTCTGACGCGTCGGTGCTCTGGTTGTGATTTGCCTGCTGCCTTGAATCCACCCTATACGTGCGCGTTCACAGATTCACAGCAAGACAAGCCGGGGTTGAGTTACCGAGTTGATAACCAGCGTCATGGTACCGCTGATCCAGAGTGACAGTGTTGTGGATCGGTTCAGCTGGATAGGCTGGGAGTAAAGGTAGGCTGAGCTCACTTCGTGATACGCCTCAGACACTCACGCATGCCGTATTGATAAACAATGCACTTGATAGACTCACGAATTCAAATCGAAATGCAGCACTCAGTGACAGTTTTTTATTTTATCGGCAGCAGTGAAGGTGTGTGTGGTGGTGACTTGGCTCTTAAAAACACAGATACAACAAAAAATGCCCCTCAATTACTGATATGCAGATTCGCACGGGACTAGTTTTACCACGGGACGTCGGCCTTTGGTGAAATATAGTAGGTAATTTGCGGGGGAATTTTTACTTACTTTTTTACTGACATGGCGCATTCGCACGGGATTAAGATCGCAGACGTCCTCCGCAATTATTACAAATTACCAGAGGTCCCCAGGTAAAACTAATCCCGTGCGAATAGGGCTTTTGATCACCTCATGTGTCTCACCTGTGTCTGATTGCACCACCTGTGTCTCGTTTCCTCGTGTATTTAACCTCTGTTTCCCATTGTCTCTTGTTGGTTAAGAAATGTTATTGCAGTCATGTTTGATATTGAAAAAGCATATGATATGTTATGGAAAGAAGGGTTGCTGATAGAACTGGAGGTGATGGGTATAGAGGGTAGGATGTTTAATTGGGTCTTGGACGTTTTTCGTGGAAGAGTAGTGGAGGTTAAGGTAAAGGATTGTCACTCCAGGATGTACCCAGTGGAGAATGGAACCCCACAGGGCAGTGTGTGTAGTCCTATATTGTTTATTATTATGATTAATAGGGCCGGGTATCATCAATGATTTACTGAATCAATTCAATTCCGATTCACAAGGTCCCGATTCGATTTGATTCTCGATTCGAATCGATTCAATGATTGTATGATCAGACTCTTGAACAAGTGAGCATAGTTTGATTTCTTGGTGTTTGGTTTGATGAAAAACTGACGTGGGGTCAGCATATAGGGAAAGTCAAAGCGAAGTGTAAACAATCTGCTAAGATGTCTCTCAGGGCAGGACTGGGGGGCGTCCAGGACAGCTTTACGCAACATCTACTGGGCTCTTATGAGGGCAGCATTCGATTATGGGTGTGTACTAGGGATGGGCATGATTAATCGATGATCGATTATTGATCGTTAAGAATTTTATTGATCACGGAAAATTTTTATCGATTTATTATAAGGGATCATGTAGAGGGCAGAGGTTGTCATGGATAAATAAACCACGGGTTTATTTTTTCATAACAACCAATAAACTCCATATAAGTATTATTATACAGGCCTATTATTATTATTACATGGTTTAAGAGTGAAATAATTCATTAAATATGACGGGGCGCTTGTGTCGCGGACTCAATGCAACAGAGACGAGAGACACCGCGGCTCCGCCCGCTCTGATCAGCAGGTTTGGTTTTCAGCAGCAGTGTGGAAGGAGCCTCCACTCTCTCTGTAAGTTACCAGCTACAAGTCATTTATCTAACATCACAATTAGTTCGAAGCTGTTTAACGACGGTTAAAATGAAACTTAAGGTAAATATCCTGCAGAGTTGGTTTCTCTTTTCTGTGCCGCGCTGATCAGAGCGCCGCTCCGCCGTGTGTTGGCCACAGAAAAAACAATAAAACACACGCTTTCACAGTTTGAAAGTGCTTATGATTTTTTGTACAAGTGCAGCCAAACACGAGGCTGAAGAGAGAGGGACAGCAGAGCTGCTCTGACAGCTCAGCTGCAGGTGAGCCAGGCAGCGCAACGGTGCTTTTTTTTTTTTTTTTACCTAAATGATGCCGGCACCGGCACCGTCCCTACAGGTGAAGCACAAGCACACAGACGTCCGTGTAGCCTACGTTGTTGTCTGACCTTCTTCCTTCACGGGGACTGCCCTGGATTACTGGCACACGCCATAGCCGCACGCATTTTGTTTTTAATTATTAATATTAATATTAATATTGTTAGCAGAGTTGTTTCAATTCCTAAATAATTCAGCAGACCAGGGAGACGGAGAAGAAAGCGACCACACAGGTAAGTTGCGTTTGCCAATCATCAGATTCAGGACACCTGGGTTTATTAAATACATCCGCTTCAACAACAATAGTGACTTCCGGTGTCCTTCAAAATAAGAGCGCTACTCAATTAGAGAGCATACACCAACACCCCCACTTGCTCTCAAATGTTGGTATATTCAAAACAAACAGAAATACAATCTATACAATATTACAGATCTTCATGAAACATAAACATTTCTTTTCATGCTGCTAAACAGAATTTTTTTTCCCTTCATGTTGCTCTTTGCATACATAAACATATTACTCTCCAAACATAAAAGTCATAAACTTCTTTAACTTAGATTTTGTTGGTGGTTTTGTCAGGATGTCTGCCACCATTTGTTCTGTTGGGCAATAGTCAAGCATGACTTTACCATTACTTACAGTTGACCTTACAAAATGATATTTTATGTCAACATGTTTGCATCTTTGCCTTTGTACAGGATTTTTAGCTAGGGCTATGGCACCTTGGTTGTCCTCATAGACCCTTGGCTGTCTGTACTGAGAGTTGTCAATACCTTGTAGCAGTTGAAGCAAATACATACATTCTTGTATAGTTGCAGCTAATGCCATGTATTCAGCTTCACAAGTTGAAAGAGCTACAGTAGCTTGTCTTTTGGTTTTCCATGAAATCAAAGGACCAAATTGGCTTAAGCTGATACAATAACCTGTGGTGCTACGTCTGTCAGTTTCATGTTCAGCCCAATTTGCATCACTGAATGCTTCCAACCCAAGTAACACACTGTCACTCCTTTTATAACACAACAATTTTTCCTTTGTGCCCTTTAAGTATCTGAGTACATGTTTTACAGTAACCCATTGTTGTACAGTTGGCTTAGAAAGGTACTGTGAAAGTTTACTTACTACATAGCTCAAATCTGGTCTGGTACATGTTGACAAGTAGATCAAGCTGCCCACAGCCTCTCTGTACTTTCTGACATCACTCATTACCTCTGCATTGTCAGTATAGTTAAGCTTTGGCTCACAAGGTGTTGCTCGTGGCTTACAATCTTGCATATCAAATCTGTCAAGTATTTTCTCCACATATCTCTTCTGTGACATTTTTACACAGTGATCACTTTGCTGAAAATCAATACCCAGAAAGTTGTTTAATTTACCCAAGTCTTTCATTTTAAACTTAGCAGTAAGCATTTCTTTGACATTCATCATCACATTATCATCACTGGCTGCAATAACCAGGTCATCAACCCATATCACAATGATCACTTTCTGATCTTCTGTTTCTTTGGTGTATACACAGTGATCAGCAGGATTCTGAGTAAAGAGATTGTCACTCAAGTAATCATGCAACATTTTGTTCCAGTTTCTACCTGATTGTTTTAAACCATACAGTGACTTTTCCAGTTTACACACCAACATTTCACCTTTGTCAGATGTTACCTCATAACCTTCTGGTTGTGTCATATATATCTCAAAATCTATTGGAGCATGCAGATAAGCGGTTTTGACATCCATCTGATGTAAAATCAGGTTCTCTTGTGCCGCTTTTTGCATTAACACTCGTACACTTGTCAGGTTAGCAGTGGGTGAAAAAGTCTCATCATAATCCACTCCCTGCTTCTGACTGTATCCTTTGGCTACATAACGTGCCTTGTATTTGGTGGACCCATCAGCATTGGTTTTGAGAGCATATACCCATCTACCCCCCACTGCTTTCTTACCCTCTGGGAGTGTGGTCAAGGTAAATGTGTTGTTGTCATTAAGTGATTCCATCTCCTCATCCATTGCACTGGACCATTCTTTTGAGTTAGGTGAGGTCACAGCTTCACTAAATGAGAGGGGTACATTAGACACCAACCTGTAACAGTAATCTATGGTGATCTGTACCTGGTCATCACTTGCCTCAGCTACATTATCACCATAGTAATCTGGTCTCCTCCTCACTCTAGAGGGGTAACGCCCGGTCTCCTGTTTGATTGGTTGTACCTGGCTCTCCTGAGGCCCAATTGTAGGGACCAGCTTCTGCTCCTGTGTCTGTCCTGTTGGTAAGAGAGGGAGAGTTCGTCTGGCCCTATCAACCCGCCTCAGTACCTCAAAATCATCATCGGCAGGCATTTCTGTCTGTGTCTGGTGCTCTGCAACGGTTGGGGTCACACACTTCACTAGCCTGTGTTTTTGAACTTTACCACTGCTAGGATAGTATACTAAATAGGCTGGGCTATTCTTGTCATACCCAACAAAAATCCCCTTGTCACATCTCGGGTCAAGTTTTCGTTTGTCTTGTCTGTAGGCGTAACACACCGACCCAAACTTCTGCATCTTCGCCAGGTTTGGTTGCTTTCCTGTTAGCATGAAATAAGGTGTCTGCTTTGTGCGGTTGTTAAAGCACCTGTTTCTCACCATAAATGCAGTCTGCACGGCATAGGTCCACAGCTCTTTTGGTAAGTGGCTTTCTATTATCATGCATCTCGCCATGTCAAATAAAGTGCGCCAGTTACGCTCTGCGGTGCCGTTCTGATGTGGTGAGTATGGAGCAGACCTTTCATGTTTGATGCTATTTTTGCTGAGCAATGCCTGATAGTTTTTACCCATGAACTCTAAGGCATTGTCAGATCTAATTCGTTTAACCTTCCCATAATGGGCTGTATCTGCAAGGAATTTCTCAGTAGCTTGTACAACATCACTCTTGTGTTTTAGAAAATACACAAAAACAGCACTGGTATAATCATCAGTGAAAGATACAGCATACTTATGACCATTTATGGACTCTGGGTCTATTGGCCCTGCTAGATCTGTATGAACCAATTCTAAGGCTGATCTGGCTCTAGTATCTGGCTCCCTGTTTCTGGTTTGAACAAATTTACCTTCAGTACATACATCACAGTGCATGACAGATCGGTCAGTTTTCCCTTTGATTTTCATTCCTTCAACCACATTTTGTAATCTTAGAATATCATCATAATTGCAGTGGCCAAGGATTTCATGCCATGTTTTTATATCGTAACACACATTGCACTGGTCATCCACACAATCATCTACAGTGTTCAAGTAATAAAGTCTGTTGTACACATATATGTTAAAGTTTGTACCGTCTTTGCACTTGAGAAGGTTTTTACCTCTCCTGAAGATGACCGTGGCTCCTCCGGTGGTCGCAGCCTGCACGGAAAAGATGTCCTGTGGGTAGGTGGGGATGTACAACGCCTGTGTCAAGGTAGTTTTGTGGCGTTGCCCCCTGCTGTCAATCAGCACCACCTCCGCATCTCCCCTGCGCTCCGCAACCCCGCTGCATTTCGTCCCATCAGCCAGCTCCATGAAGTGAGTCTCTGGCCGGAATCCGTCGTCGAACCTCTTGAACCTCGTGATGTCCGTGATGATGTGAGAAGTCGCGCCTGTGTCGACCATCAGGCCCGTCTGCCTGACGTGGGGTCTTTGCTGGACCTCTGAGTCGCAGTCACTCACCCCGAACGTGAACTCGTTGCTGCAGCGCGCCTCCGACGCTCTCCTCACGTCGTCCCGCCGTTGCGGTCTCCTTCTGCAGTTTGTAAAACGATGTGAAGAACTTTGGCAGTGATTGCACCACTGCTTGTGGTGGCACATTCTGGCTACGTGCCCCCTCACACCGCATCTGTAACACATCACGTCCGCGTTGCTCTCGTTCCCCCGTCGGTCACCGGCACCTGCTGGAGCGCGCCTCACTGTCGGCCGCACTTGTGCCCGCATGACGTTGTCCTCCGAGGCCGTTGCCCCGCGCATCCTCTCGGTGTCCTCGAAACTCCTGAGCTTTGTTTTAAAGTCTGCAAAAGTCACTTGATCCTCACTCTGTGAGATATGAATTGCGAATGGTCTGAATGTTTCTGGTAGTCCTTTTAAAACCATCGCCACTAACAGGCCATCGCTCAGTGTCTCTCCAGCATTTCTCAAAGCTGTAATTGCAGTTTCTGCACGTATGACGTATTCTGTCACACTTTCTCCGCTGGCCTTCTGTAATGATGTCAGCTCAGTGTACAGGCAAATGATACGAGGCTTACCTTTGCCTGCATAATAGTCCCGCAAAATCTGCAGCGCCCGGCGGCCATCATCAGCCGCCTCCCGCATAACGAGGGACAAACTTTTGTCATCCAGGAACTGGATCAGCTCCGCATAAGCCTTGGCGTTTTTAGTCTCGTCGTCTTCTTCCCCCTCATCGTGGAGGATAGTTTCTTTCAATCCCTGCAGCAACAGGTGTCCCAGGAATTTCGTCTCCCATAGTTCATAATTTTTCTCGTCGCCGTCGAAAACCAGCCGGGACCAGCGGCGGCTCGACTCAGCTCGCGTGGTCATGCTCGCACGCCAACAGTCACTCTCACACACATTGCCTCGCCACAATGTCTTTCGCTCTGCAGGCGGTCACCTCATAAACTGGGCCCATAACCTGTTAGCAGAGTTGTTTCAATTCCTAAATAATTCAGCAGACCAGGGAGACGGAGAAGAAAGCGACCACACAGGTAAGTTGCGTTTGCCAATCATCAGATTCAGGACACCTGGGTTTATTAAATACATCCGCTTCAACAACAATAGTGACTTCCGGTGTCCTTCAAAATAAGAGCGCTACTCAATTAGAGAGCATACACCAACAAATATTAATATTAACATTAATATTAATATTAACGATTAATCGATAATTGATCGTTAATTTTCCCGAAGATCGATCAAAAAGATTTCTTCAAATGCCCATCCCTAGTGTGTACAGCATATTTGTCTGCTGCTGAGTGTCATCTGAGGAAGCTGGAGGTGGAGCAAGCCTTGGCCTTGAGAGTATGTGGAGCCTTCAGGACCTCTCCGAGGCTGTGCTGCTCTTCTGTCCAGTAACAGTTAACACACATGAAGCTTCATTTTTCATTCAAACAAACTAATGCTACTGTCACAATTGTTAGATTTCATCAATGAGACCAACATTTATCTCCTAAAGATAATTTAACCAGCCGGTGGTAAACCTCTAAAAACCTGCGGGTAAGTTCATTAGTGATCGTTTTGTCCCCCAGGAGGACGACAGAGGCTGGCCGACTGAGCAGCTTTGCAGAGCGGACACTGTCTCTGTGATGTCCCGGTCGTTGCTCCACAGGTGGAGCTTCACTTCTCTGAGAAAAAAAAAAGCTTCACTTCTCCGAGAAACATCGGAGCAAACTTCTAAACAGCCGTCATCTGGATAAACTGGCTGTATATTTGGATTCTAAACAAGTTATTTTCCTGCATGAAAAAATATTAAAACTTTACACACAAGGAGAGCAAGTGACGTTGTTGTTGCTGTTGCTATGCGGGATCATGTGCGGGATTCTGGCTTGAGCTTCTTGCTACACTGCCACCTACAGGTTTGGCATGCTCTTGACGGCATATATCCACGGGTTAGTGTAAACAAAATGTTTTCTGAAAACGGACTGGTGTGCACGCAGTTTTTTTTGTAAACGTAGTCTGAATGTGCAGAGCACACAAAGTCCAATTTTATAAGTTTTGGGTGAGTAGCCAATAACAGGGCAAATAGCATAGGCCTACACAACATCCAGTACTGTTCTATGGGCACGGACTCAACTTTCCCTCCTTGGGGCCGGATCTACTAAGATCCCAGATAGCGGGCGCTAAATTGTTTGTGCCCACTAAAATATTGCGTGTTTGGTTAGTGCACGCAAAACAGGTGATCTACTAAGAGTAACCCGCTAAATGAAAACACATGCAAACCGCAGTATTCAAATGAGGGTTTTGCGCGTGGTAATCGTTTCCGCCATGGAGAGAGTGGACACGGAGCTGGATGGACGAAGGGACAGAATGACATTTGATCCGATGCATGCAATGACAGCATGTGTGTTCATCTCTCTCGCGCTGTTTAGATAGGCATCTGAGAATGACTGAGGCATTCTGGGTAATTTAGGGGCAGCGCCCGGGATCCCTCCATTGAAAAGTTCAGCCTAACTGGCTTAACAAACTAACTAACAAAAAGTTGGCTATTAACATTAACATTAACATTATTACAGACAACACTTAGCCAAAACCTACCTGGTGATCCGACCAAATACGTGTAGATGTCCGGGTAAGACATTTCTGGCCACTGTGTGGGGTCATTGATCATTGTGGGAGGCTAAATGGGCATATACCGGTAGATTAATTGTAGTTTTTCAAGATAGCATGAACGGTCGGTTTCAAGGAGGGTGTCAAAAATAATTATGAGACATAGTGCTACAAAAGAAACAAAAAATAAAACATTAAAATTGATTGTTAGTTAGTCTACGCTCCATCAAAACACAAAAAGCTACTGAGTGCAATTTAAAAATGCCAGGCGCTGCCCCTAAATTACCCAGAATGCCTCAGTCATTCTCAGATGCCGCTCTGGTCTAATAAACACAAATCGCTACAGGGCCCAACTCATCATATAGTGACAAACAGGCAGCAGCTGCAGCGACAATCACACACCAATAATATGTGTGTGTGTGTGTGTGTGTGTGTGTGTGTGTGTGTGTGTGTGTGTGTGTGTGCCGCCCATGATCCAGTGGATTAATAGAGAGCTCAGGTGGGACACACGGATCAAACGCTCAGAGGGATTAAAGACGGGTGAAGGCAGCGGTGACGTCTCTCAGTCCGTTTTATCGAGTGCTCCAGTCTTTTTTCATTTGGGTTCAGTCCTTGTGAAGTGACCCACTTGACTTCCACGCCTCAATTATCTGTCTTGGTCTGAGAGCACCGATACTGGTTTGGCTGAAGCGCAAAAGCACCCCTCCTTTTGGATATTACATTTATGATGCTTTTAATTTCAGACTGTACCTGAGGAGCTGTTTGCAGAGGAGGAGCAAGACATGCAGCAGGTAGCCTCTCAAGAAACCCAGAACATTGGTGAGCATCTAGACTTAGAAATACGAATACAGAAGCCTGCCTGCCATTCCCATCTCATCTGACCCTGTTCTGTGGTGGCGGCAGAAGAGGGACACTTTGCTACTATTTTACTATTTTTTTGCTACTATATTTCTACACTCAGGCATCCTCCACTCCATCAGAGAGGGTATTCTCCACAGCAGGAGAAACCATTAGTGTGGAGCGCTCAAGAATCCTCCCTGAAAAAGCAGATGTGTTCATATTCTTGTTCATGTTCATTCTGTGTACTCTGACTCTCTGACAAGTTTACAGTAACAGTTTCAGTATTTCAGGAGAATTGATAAGGAATTGGACAATGGCATTGATATTGATAAAAAATTATCAATTTCCACCCCTAGAGGGTCAAACACCTTGGGGGTGGTCCTGGGTCCTGACTAGCCATCATGTGAGTCGTTAAGGTCAGTTCAATTATGTGAATTGAACTGAAATAAATCAACTTTCCCATGATATTTTAATTATTTGAGATGCACCTGTAAGCAATCTTTTCTAAGGGCAGAGTTACACACACACACACACACACACACACACACACACACACACACACACACACACACACACACACACACACACACTTTTTCCACTAATAAAGACACTCACATTTAGTAACCCATATTTAAACCCTGTGTAACAAAGATGAGAAATGTACACTGATCACAACATAAACAAACACCATGCGCCATGCTACACTGGTCGAAACTTGCACTGCACCGGCTGCACCCCGCTCCGCCACCTTGCGCCGTGTCACAAAACTATTGCTTGATGACTCTTTTGGCCAACACAGGCCTATTTCTAAAAATAATCATGGGAAAGCTTTTAGTCCTAGAGGTTTTCTTTTTCACTGTTTAACTTCTGCACAGTGCATAGCAGAGGCTATTGCTTTAAGATTGCAAGTGAACTTCGCCTAATTGTCAAAAAATGAATGGTCAGGGGCGGAGTTTAGCTCAGTTGGTAGAGCACCCGCCCCATGTGTTGAGGCTGTGGTCCTCGCTGCGGGCGGCCCCGGTTCGAGTCCCGCGTCGGACGGCCCTGTCCTGCGTGTCATTCCCCCCATCTCTGCCTCCCATTTCCTGTCACACTCTCAACTGTCCTATCAAATAAAGGCATGAAAAGCCAAAAAATATACTTTAAAAAAAAAAAAAAAATGAATGGTCAGGTCGACTGATGCAATTTTCTTTTCATACATTTCCGTAGCGTCTTATTAAACCTGTTGAAGCTCAGCGTCCATGGACTTCAATGGGGCAGCATGGAATAGTTTTGAAAGAGAAATCTACGTCATTGGATAAATGCTGCTGTGATTTTGTCCCTCTCGTGGGCGCTCAGCGTCTGTGGGAGTGAACGGAGCAGTGGGCGGGCCTGGACGCTGGGCTTCTGCATGATGATTAGAGAATATGTCTCAAGGCTGAATCCCACTTTGATTGACACCTGTTGTGAAACATTCACCGGCACCAGAGCATTTGAGTTCAATCCCATTGTGGATTTTGCAAGTGAAGTCGAGAAACTAAGTGCAGCTCATTTCTTGGTATTTGCTTGGTGATGCAGCCCATTTCCATTGTACATATAAGTGGTGCCATTTCCATTAACATGTACCTATACTTGTGTCTGCATGCGTAGTGTTGTAGTACTCGAGAATGGTCTTGGTCTCGAGACCGCATTTTCAAGGTCTTGGTCTTGTCTCGGTCTCGACTGCATTTTTACTCGGTCTTGCCTCGGTCGAGCTGGTCTTGGGATTTTTTGTCAAGACCAGCCGAGACCACAGCTGCTGTGATTTTTTTTTTTTAACCGCAATAACTTCCCGAATTAAAATGTAACATATGGTATTTTATTTTGAAAGTGTTTACGCTGCCACCTAAGTGTCAGAGAGGAGAAAAAGAGGGAGAAAGAGAGGCACCGGCTGCAGCAGAGATGCCGTCAAAGTCATCAATCATTCAATTTTCTTATTCAACCCACACCGGGTGACGGTAAAAGTTTGACATCGCCCCAGCCGCCAGCGAATGTCACTTTATGTTACACTCAGCGGAGTGTCTTTTCTTCCCAGTTAATTTAAGCTGTAGCTGCACACACACATGAAGCTAAACTGTCTGATTTTGGCCTGATTTTCCTCCTTTCGACCAAGGACAAAAAATCAGCCGAGTATTTTATGGCTTTTAAGATTATCCTACGCTATCGTAAATATTAAACATGTTTAATAACATGTAAATATTAAACATGTTTAATATTTATGATGGTCGGCCCCGACGATCCTGGCCGTTTCTATCAAAAGTCATGTGTGTGAGATGAGAGAGACTGAGACAGAGACAGAGAGAAAATGATGATAAAGTAAACCCCTATAGGGAGGGTCTGGGGGGATGATCCCCCCAGAAATTTTCTATGATTTTAAATAGTAAATGAAACATTCTGGTGTACTCTGAGAAGAATATAATGGGAAGATAACATTCGCTTCAGATAAAAATATATATATATATATAAATATGAATAAGAATGGCTGGACTGTATGACACTGGTCTAGTGGGGAGCTGTGGCTGGTGAGAAAAAAACAAAACTTTTTTTTTTTTCAATCTTTTGAGTTTCCTCTGCTTCACCTTAAGCCTCTTTAAGACCACACCACCACCACCACTTCTGCCCTGTTCTCATCTGTATGATGGCTGTAGCTAGGCTACTGTCAGATATTAATAAATGAAAGGAGGCTCCCATCCCATTTAGGTTGCAGGTATAACACACGCACACATACACATGCACACACACATACGCACGCACACACACACCTGTTGCTGTCTCCCTCTCCTCTGCTCTCTGGACTGGGCTGCCTGGCTGTTCTTTTGGGCTACCAGGTGCATGGACCCTTTGGACTTAGATTTGAGTTCTCACGGACCGGACACGTCAGTTCAGTCCGAAAATATGTAGAAATTAATTCGGTCAGGTCGCGCTCCTACTCGGCTTCTCTCTCTCTCTCTCTCTCTCTCTCTCAGACCGGGTTCGGCTTTTAACTTTCAGGCCCGTTCAGCTTGATGCCAGGAGCAGGAATTTAGAGCAGCATGTCAGTGCTGCTGACGCAACACACCGCACCGCAGGTTGCAGAGCGTCAACTCGCGCGGCGTCCTCACAGGCTTTGGGCTGTTTGCTTCAGCAACAGTCCAGTCAACACGGGGACACGCATCCCACACCAATCAGAGAGTTATTAGAGAGCAAAAAAGGGATATTAGAGAGCATCTGCTTTTCTTTTGGGGGGGGGGGGGGGGGTTCGAACGAACCCTCCGATCCCCCTTGGCTATTCTGTTTGGTCTCGGTCTTGGACTTGGTCTCGCCCCTCCACGGTCTTGGTCTTGTCTTGGTCTCGGCCCCTCAAAGTCTTGGTCTTGTCTTGGTCTCGGTATACTCTGGTCTCGGGTTAGGTGGTCTTGACTACAACACTATGCATGCGCGCATGTGCGTGTGTGCTTGGTAATTAGGATGTCATAGAAAAGGAAAACTTATTTAGAAGTCAAAGTGTAAGTTACAAAGGGTATAACTGTAGAGCCTCAACAATATAGATATTGAATAAAAGCCCATATTTAATGCCAAAGAGATACACTTAAAAAAAAAGAAGAAGTTATTTTTACTTATTATTTTCATGCATTCTTTGTGTGGAATGGAACAACTGAAAAACAGTGCGAGGAAAAACATTTGTGGGGGAAAATACAGTAAAACCTCAGATTCCAGATGCTCATGTGATTTTATACATCCATATTTTTGGGGAATAAATTACACGTAATAATTGTGTTAAAGTAAAAGTGTTTTTTCCTCAGACAATAACTGTACCATCAAACTCTATGATCGTTGTATCCCTAATGTACCTGTTCATATATCATATCTGTCAGGCGACAGACAGTAGAGAGGAGATGGAGAATGAGAGGCAGGAGGAGGTAGAGGAGGAGAGGCAGGAGGAGGTAGAGGAGGAGAGGCAGGAGGAGGTAGAGGAGGAGAGACTGGAAATTCACAGGTGAGGTTAAGTATGTTCGACATGAGAGTCAGCATTGTGACAAATGTTAGTGTGATGATGATCTGAATATAAATGCTTCACCCATGTGGTTTTTGAATGCAGAGCTTTATATCAAGACTGGTGTAAGAGGCCTCATCATGTATTACTGTTGTGTATGTGTTTGCAGTAGTTGCTATAAACCAGTGGTTCCCAACCTTTTTTCCTTAAAGCCCCCCCTGCCTGTGTTCAAGACAAGCTAGGCCCCCCCACAACCTCCTCTCTCAACCGTGACCCCTGTCCGCACAAATGCATCAAAAGAATGAAGTTATCAAGTCATTTATGTACAAAAAAAACTGCTTTCTTCCTATTCCCTTTGTTCTACAATCATTCTATGTCATCAAGTGTATTATACACACAAAAACAACTGCAAGGGCACAAACATATTTGTCTCTTTTCAAGAGAGCACTTAAACTTCATTCATTTGATCATTCATTATCATTTACATCATTTATCACTTAACTTTCTTTCTTTCCTTGAACAGCCAAACAGAGTAGGCCTACTTCATCACAAATGAAACGGAGAGATTCATCGTCAGATATACTGTACATCAGATCAGCATACAGTTTTTTTTTCTCCTTCTGTCACAAATAACGTTAAGGACATGTTAGCTGCTAAACATTAAAGTTAAACAGTTTTTCTTTAACAACTTAACACAGTGGGCATACACACACCTTACATAAAGAAAAAATATATTTTCAGAAATCTATCAGCACCTCGGCCTAGTCATCCACCTTCAATATACTGGACATAGTACGGACTCCTGTGCCTGTTGTTGTTTCATCCAGCTGAATGGCAAAGGGAGAGAACTCCCAAGCTTCTCATGCAGCTATTAGTCCGCCATTTTATCAATTCTGTCTTTGACAGTGTAGTCAGATAGTGGAACAGCTCTCACTTAATCAGCCACCTGTGGTCCACACAGCCACTCCACAGCCAGGCGGGCTTGATAAGCTGTTCTCCAATATTGTGCGGCTTTTTAGCTTTGGCAATTAATAGCGAACACTCAAATGATGCCTCCGTAGCTCTGTGTAAATCACTACCTGCTCTTTCAAAAGCTTTTCTAATGCCCGTGGATCTTCTTGATAGTGCCAGCTATAGCCTATTCCCAACTTTCACCAATAGTGTCGGGGTGTTTAGTCTTCTGGTGTCGTCTGAGTTTGCTTGGCTTCATGCTGTCATTAGCTAGCTTCTCACCTCAAATGACCACCACCACATTCTGGCCGAAATGTCCTGGCCTTCCATAAAACTGTCCTGATATTGCCTTGTTTTCTTTTTTGAAACCGATGAGGTATCAACACTTTTTAGTTTCTCAGACATTTTGTGTTTTGCTAGAGCAGGAAAACAATCGACGAGGTAGCCGCTAGCGTGACGAGATGGAAGTTCAGAGGTCACAGACAATTTAGATTTTCGATTATCAAATTGAGTGTGTTATTGGGATTTTTTAAGTTTAATATGCACAAATATAATTTTGATAACTTGACAACCTCAGAACAGACAAAGCTCTGCGCACCCCCTGCAATGTGGGGGGACCCCAGGTTGGGAACCACGGCTATAGACTGGTCACTGGTCAAATGTATATTGTGGTTTATTCCAAAGGAAACTGATCCACCTGGAGAAAGCAGCAGGAAGAGTGCCAGTAATCAGGAAGATATTCTGGACATGCCAAACCAACCTGACTCAAGTCACATTCCAGACCAACAGCAACCAAACAGGATCCGCCATTTTCAAGAGAGTTGGTTCAAGCAGTATCCATGGCTACACTATAGCCACTCCATCAAGGGTGTTTTCTGTTTTCACTGTGTGAAAATTACGCTATAAAGAAAAACACACTGTCCAAAAAGTCAAATCCTGTTTTTTCATCAAATGGGATTTAATATTTGAAAGAATCAACTCACCAGTTTTCACCGGCATCAAAACAGCAAATCCCACCATCATGCCATGACAGTAAGTGCTCAAGAGGGAAGCCCAATAGATTCACAACTCTGAAGTGCATGGACACAACAACAAGAGGATGCTAGGCACTGCCTGCAAAACACTGTGGGATCAATGCAGTACCTCCAAGGCTTAATCTGCATGCACATTCTCCTTTGGGGTGGTGCTGGGAACAGATCCCCAGTCAAGTTCAACATAAAAAATCAACACTTGCTCCCGCACTCACTTGAAGCTCTTTTATTTAGTCAACGTTTCAGTCTATTGACCTTCATGTGCGGGAGCAAGTGTTGATTTTATATGTTGAACTTGACTGGGGATCTGTTCCCAGCACCACCCCAAAGGAGAATGTGCATGCAGATTAAGCCTTGAAGGTATTGTATTGATCCCACAATATATACAATGCTGATCAATACAGTACCTTGCCAGGCAGGGCTAGCACTGCAAGGCCACGAGACACAAGATGGACATTTTTTGCAATTGAAAGCCAAGGATGATGTATGTCTTTGTACTTTGCTAGCTCGCTGTAGAGGGTATAACTGTAGAGCCTCAACAATATAGATATTGAATAAAAGCCCATATTTAATGCCAAAGAGATACACTTAAAAAAAAAAAAAGAAGTTATTTTTACTTATTATTTTCATGCATTCTTTGTGTGGAATGGAACAACTGAAAAACAGTGCGAGGAAAAACATTTGTGGGGGAAAATGCAATAAAACCTCAGATTCCAGATGCTCATGTGATTTTATACATCCATATTTTTGGGGAATAAATTACACGTAATAATTGTGTTAAAGTAAAAGTGTTTTTTCCTCAGACAATAACTGTACCATCAAACTCTATGATCGTTGTATCCCTAATGTACCTGTTCATATGTCATATCTGTCAGGCGACAGACAGTAGAGAGGAGATGGAGAATGAGAGGCAGGAGGAGGTAGAGGAGGAGAGACTGGAAATTCACAGGTGAGGTTAAATGATGGATACAGTATGTTCGACATGAGAGTCAGCATTGTGACAAATGTTAGTGTGATGATGATCTGAATATAAATGCTTCACCCATGTGGTTTTTGAATGCAGAGCTTTATATCAAGACTGGTGTAAGAGGCCTCATCATGTATTACATATTCATTATCATTTACATCATTTATCACTTAACTTTCTTTCTTTCCTTGAACAGCCAAACAGAGTAGGCCTACTTCATCACAAATGAAACGGAGAGATTCATCGTCAGATATACTGTACATCAGATCAGCATACAGTTTTTTTTTCTCCTTCTGTCACAAATAACATTAAGGACATGTTAGCTGCTAAACATTAAAGTTAAACTACTGCTTCAGCAGTAGTGGAAAATGCTGCAGATCCCCTTTTGACATTTTTGCAGCTCTGTACTCCAGTTTGTGCACAAAAGCATCCAGAGTGTCTTTGCACTGCATGATGTTTGATTGGGGTCCCTGCATCCGCTTGTTCATCTCATTGTACAGTGTGAATGTGTCTGCCAGGAACTGTAGGCCACTTTGATCCAAAACGCATCCGTCAGCTGTTCACACAGTGGTTGGTTGTGATCTTGCAAGAATTCTTTAATTTTTTCTTGCAATTCCATAAAACGCACAAGCACTTGTCCACGCGACAACCATCTTACCTCCGTGTGAAGCCGTAACGTTTGATGTGCCTCATCCTCGCACAGTTGGGCAAAGTCTCTTATTAGAAGGGCAAGCTTTAATGAAATGTACAACTTTAACAACAGTTGACAGGGTGTTGCTGAGGTCTACTGAAAGTTTTTTCAGTAGTTTTTTTTTCTCCTTCAGGCGGGTGTTAAATCCCTTGTTTTTGCCCATCATTGCTGCGGCCCCGTCAGTGCAACGTGCAACCAGGTATGGAGGTTATTTTCTATCATAAATCAAGAGCATATTATGTTGATTTGAGAGCATTACTTTTTGATTTGACGTTCAGAAAACTCTGCTCTCATATTCAAATTTACTCTGCTCGCGCTCAAACTATGTGCTCGATGTTTAAACCTGTGCTCTCGGATTCAAAGTTGCCCTGCTCGTGCTCAAACTTTGCTTTCGCATTCAAGTTTGCCCTGCTCGTGCTCAAACTGTGTGCTCGCACTTGGTCACAGCTGCCTGCGCAGAGTGTTTCCTCTTGCGCGGAGGAAAGTCCTGCTCTCGGATCTCTGCTCTGCTCACGGAGTTTCTGTCAACTGTCAACCAATAGAAGACCGGCTACTGTTGACCAATCAGATCATCCCTACTTCTATGCTTCTTTGTGGGTGCGTTCACTGTAATTCAAGGAGCGTCACATACGGGCGGGCACTCTTTCTACCTATTTCCGCCCCACAGGCTGTTAAATGTGGCGGCTCCCTTTATGTTTTGACAACTTTTGGAATAAAATATCAGTTAATTAATACACAAGCGCCCGTGCTTTTCATTACAATAGGTAGCTATATAAACATAAACTAGCAGTAGTAGCGGATGGGTGCCTTATGTATGTTTTTTTTTTTTATCCACGTTCATCGGTATATATGTTTTATAGTCTAAATGCCAAGAGTCACTTGTAAGTGCTGTGATGGTACAGTGGTTAAGGCAGGTGACAGCAGCTCTTTTTGTTGATCATGGGACCGCTGGTTCGAATCCCGGCCCTGCCGGCACCCTCATGTTATGCTATTTGATTTTTATGATTTTTTTTTTTCATTGAAACGCTTAACAAGAGATGGTGGGTTACCATGCGTGATTAAAAACATGATGAAATGAAAATTAAAAAAATATGCCATGATGATAATAATTTTGGTGCGTGACACCCGGGGGTCAAAGCCAGGGGGCGCACTACTTTGGATCAGTGCAACGCAAGTGTGTGTTTTGAAAGCGAGGCTGATTTATGCATGGCCACATTAGGCTTAGCATTAGCTTCCCTGACACTACAAATTGTAGCCTATATTGAAACGATATGGAAGCATAGACTGTAAAAAGATGAAAGAGGTACAATATAGTAGGTATCTGGCAACATGAAACAATAAACTTACTTGAGTACTTCGGTCGGCCATGGTGACTGTCTCCCCGCTCACTCAGTCTCTTTCTTCTTGGGAAAGCACTGATTATTACTATTATCATCATGGCATATTTGGCATACCCACCATCTCTTGTTAAGCGTTTCAATGAAAAAAAAAAATCATAAAAATCAAATAGCATAACATGAGGGTGCCGGCAGGGCCGGGATTCGAACCAGCGGTCCCATGATCAACAAAAAGAGCTACTGTCACCTGCCTTAACCACTGTACCATCACAGCACTTACAAGTGACTCTTGGCATTTAGACTATAAAACATATATACCGATGAACGTGGATTAAAAAAAAAAAACATACATAAGGCACCCATCCGCTACTACTGCTAGTTTATGTTTATATAGCTACCTATTGTAATGAAAAGCACGGGCGCTTGTGTATTAATTAACTGATATTTTATTCCAAAAGTTGTCAAAACATAAAGGGAGCCGCCACATTTAACAGCCTGTGGGGCGGAAATAGGTAGAAAGAGTGCCCGCCCGTATGTGACGCTCCTTGAATTACAGTGAACGCACCCACAAAGAAGCATAGAAGTAGGGATGATCTGATTGGTCAACAGTAGCCGGTCTTCTATTGGTTGACAGTTGACAGAAACTCCGTGAGCAGAGCAGAGATCCGAGAGCAGGACTTTCCTCCGCGCAAGAGGAAACACTCTGCGCAGGCAGCTGTGACCAAGTGCGAGCACACAGTTTGAGCACGAGCAGGGCAAACTTGAATGCGAAAGCAAAGTTTGAGCACGAGCAGGGCAACTTTGAATCCGAGAGCACAGGTTTAAACATCGAGCACATAGTTTGAGCGCGAGCAGAGTAAATTTGAATATGAGAGCAGAGTTTTCTGAACGTCAAATCAAAAAGTAATGCTCTCAAATCAACATAATATGCTCTTGATTTATGATAGAAAATAACCTCCATAACCAGGTTTTCATAGAGCAGACTGTGCTATGAAAAATGAGTCCACAGCTAAAAATATATCCTGGCCTTTTGTTGTTGTTATTAGATTTGTAGACATAAGAATGTCTTGTTTCAGT